>NW_010972587.1:6449884-6606974 GCF_000737465.1 Haliaeetus leucocephalus
ATTTATATGGATGAAACCTGACTTTTGAGCTTGAAGGCCTTTGCGATCTCTCTGAGGTACTTCCTTCAACAAGGAGACATCTCAGCAGCTTCGCTTCCTCACTCTGGCCACCTCACCGTCCCATCTCACCTGGAAACTCCCCTGCCTTGCTTTCTCCCCCGTGTATCTGGAGAGACGAGGGGCAGAGGAGCCGATGAGACTGAGCAGGAGCAAAACATGTTGAAAAGGAGAGAGAGAGAGCAACAGAGACAGAAATAGTTCTGCTCTGCAGAAAGAAGATATGCTGTTGGGTAGATGTGTTTTAGCATGACAGAGAACCTATCACATGCCCTAAAAGGTGAACTAATACCAGCAATAATAAACATAAATGACCTGCGAATTCCAGTAGCAGGTGCGAGTTTGCCTTCAGGTAAATATTTTAGTCATTTTATGCATTTTGACTTGGAGCTTTTGGAGCGTACAGTGGGTACACCAGATTCTGAAGCAGCCCAAGCACCTTGGCTAAATTTGTAGCCATACCTAGGATTACCACTAAATTCAATGTCAGTCTATTTGCAAAGACTGGAATGTTCAGTCATACGAATTTTGCATAATTTTGCATGATAATGTCTAACAAAGAAGCTATAGGCAGGAGTATATTCAATGAGTGAAACCCATCTGATCAGTGCACTTTGACAGACTGTTTTGCATGCGGGGAACTTTCACTGTCAAAACACACAGCTCTTAGCTCAGTTAAAGCTTCAGTAACTTTCATAAAGTATTCATAGAGATGGTCTTATGCAACTGCACATGCTCAAAAAATAGAGAAGGGGTGGGAAATGTGAGCATGAGAGCATTTGTTAAGGTATTTAGTAATGGTTCTTTCTAGTGATGAGTCAAAGGTAGCATCATTAACTTGAACCACATAAAAAATCTGTGGTAAATGTAAGAAGGTGAAAATAATATTTTGCAAACATGCTATTAAAGCAACAGATTATACATAAGAGTGTTTGGGGTGGAAACGTAGCTGTATAAGCCTGAAGGCTAGTATTTAAATCATCGGTATTTGTAAGTATGTATTTGCAGTTTTTATCTTCCTCTTTTACAAGTCATTTTACCATGTATCAGTATTTGCTTTTCTTTGCATTGCTCACCTTTGTATTCCTTCTGCTGTGAATAGTGGTATCTATTACCTGGGTCCTTGCTGTCAGTGCATTTTCTTTTTCTTTAAGTTACTTCTAATGAAAGTCAAATAGACTCCCAGAACTTGGCCCCTGGGGAGTTTCTATACAGAAAGTCTGAATATCGCTATATATGGGGTTTGCTTCCTGATTAGAAGCTGTAAGTGCAAAAAGCCAAGATAAAACTATGGTTTAGGAAATGAAAACTGCCAGTATCTCATGTTCAGACTACCAGGGCTTTAGATTAATGCAATGTGCTTGACATATAACTATTTGGCGGTTGCAGCTTCCTGTTGAGTATCATGGCCCCTCTGAAACATGGATTATTAATATTTATCAATTCTGACATGCCATGGGCCTCCGTTGCAGAATAATATGGAAGCTGCCATCATCTGATAGTCCTCTGCTGTCAGAGTTTAAATGGGGCTGCTTAATTGCTTAATTGGGAGTTGTTGTTGTACAGCATTTTTGGTATGGAAGTCTTTACTTTTTAATTCAGCTCCTCTCTTCACTTCTTCCTTGACCTTCCCTCTCTTTGGGTTCTAAGTTAATACAGTTTCCTCTGACATTGCACACAGAAAGGGAAGAAAATTATTAGGATGAAGGATTTTTTCCTCTTTTACAGAGTGTAGCACTTCGATGCTGTTAACACGTTTTGTGACTTCCCACTTACTGTCTTTCCTCTGGAGTCAAATGTCCTTCAAGGCATTTGATAATTTTAGATCGTCTAACGGGAATGTCAGTTTTAGACCCAAGGCCTGTACCTCTCCAAGCATTTTGTGTAAGGCCAAGTAAGGATATCTTTATATAAAGGACATAATTTGTAGCTCGTAAATTGAATAACTCAGTAATACACCCTTTGCTTTGAATCTAGCATATTCAGTGGAACAACATTAAATGACAGGTTGGGACACAAGCTATATCTAGTGCAGCGCAGTAGAAGCAAATCAATGGAATAAAGCAATCGGTCCTGAGGACCCAGCCACACACTGCAAACTTTGTGGGGGTAATGCTTCAATTTAGGTTTGCTCCCATGAGGCAAGTGCCTTTTGCACTGGGAGCACCGTTAGGTGAACTCTGGGAGCGAAATATTCCCATTCGGTCCATCATGTCCTCCCAGATCGCCGCATAACGGGAGTCCAAGCATGGTCTATGGGTATGGTCTGGAGGTACACCTCAGAAATGCACTCCTAAGCCCAAACTGGAATGGTAAGTGCGCCACAGCTGCTGTATTTGTGAAATGCTACAAATGCATCAAATGACCCACAACATGCACACAACCCTGGTTGGCATTAATGGAAGGAAGCAACAGAGAGGGGTGAAAGAGCTCACAACTCCATTAGCTGCATCCGTGTCTGACTGATGTTCAACATGAGCGAAGGATGCCAAATCAGTACCCAAAATGCCTCGATTATCAACGCAATCCTAGAGCTTACTCTTTTCAGTGCCCTGCTATTGCTCAGGAGTAAGCCATGCGCTTCATTTTCTCTACACTCTCCTTTTACAGATAGGCTTCATTCCTGCATTTCTGAGTGAAGTCCTAGAGCATACCCTGTTTGGATTGGATCAATAAGACTCATTCAAGACCTTATTTACTAACTATGCTACTCAGCAGATCCCCTCCTATAGATTTGTCTTTAAGAGCCTCGTAGAATCACCAAATCATGTAGCGATTCATGACAGCTTCTTCAAAATAAGTATTCTGTATTTTCCCACAGGAGCAGAACCAAGAAAATAGCACTGAAATACCAGAAAGTTTACACACATATTAATTATCCTTAAACCAATAGCTTTTCCTTGATCGCATAGGTAAGTATTGCTTGTTTCAAAGCACCCCCTTGTGCAGGCACTGGGTAAGGCAAGTTGTACAAGAAGCTTCTGGCTCCCTGACACCTCAGTCACTTGGTCAGGATCTGCGTTTTTCATGTCACCCATGCTGCTTCATCTGCCACAGAGGTCTTTTGCTCAATGGATCCTGTCCAAAGACCTCCTGAGGTTTCAAAATGCGCTACTGAACCTGATCAAACTTGTTTAATATAGATGGAGGTGGTCTTCATACTGTAGATTCCCTTTGTTGTCCATTTAAATGCTGGGAAAATGAAATTCTGTGAAAATTTTGCCTAACTGTGGGCAAAGTCCAACTGGAATTAATCAATGTAAATCTCCAAAGTGAGCCACTGTGCAAAAACAAGGAAGTTCTATACTGTGGGCAGGGGTTTTATACATATTGTTCACAGATGGTAAAAAGGCTGAAAAATTAAAGGCTGTAGACTTGAGTCTTCTGAAACAACTAGTGACTTCAGTCATTTCATTCTGGCCTGTCCACCTTGAGATGACTTTATAGAAAACTAATTTTTAAAATTTTATCTTTTTCTGGAATTCAAGCTCCTCTGGCAGCATCATGAATTGGAGAGCACAGATATGGAAACTCTCAAAGTCTTTAGCAATTTTGGAAAATCTTGTCCGTATTATGTAAAATGATTAACATTTAAAATTATTTAAGTAATGCTTTTGAAAGGAAATAATCACCGCTTCAAAGCTAGTGATAACTGTATGTTTCGCTTGTCTTAAATCTAACATTTACATCCATCGGGTGGGCAATCTCTGTCAATGGCAGCGTTCAGGTGAGCCATCTCGTTGACAGAGATAGTATACTTTTACTGGGAAAAAAAATCCATTCCTTTTTGTTTTTTCAGACTTGAATGTTGAAGTTGTTTTGGAAATGTCCAGGTTTTGGGTTACCCCAAATATTTTCCTTTATTGCTTATGCTTTGTTTAATAAAAAAAGGAAGTGTATTCTTTTTGAAGAGATAAATAAGGAATTCTGCATAATTCTTGGTGTCTCAGATATTAATTTGGTGATAATTTAATTGCATCACAAGAGCTATTGGGTGAAATTAAATTACAAACAGATGAGAGCAGACAATGCATTATAAAAAAGAAGCTGAGGTATCTGCAAGTGCTTCAAATGCTCCCCAAGGCACCCTACATTGTTCATGCTCCAGAGGACGGAGGCAGCAGTGCCAGAATACCACTTCACACAACAGTTTCAGCGCAAAGGCACCTGACTTCGCTACCTACACAAGCTTTTTCATCTCTAGGATGCATATGTATATAGCCTGTTAACACCCACATTCCCTGTCTCCTCGATGCCTTGGTTCTCCCAGCTTACCCACACTTGATGTGTTCCTCTTCTCTGTCCTCCCACGGTGCCATCCTGCTGGCAGAACCCCATCCCATATTCTTGCTGCTCCCCGTATTTGCTGGCATCATGCTTCAAGCACTGCTGACAAGGCAGCACAACAAATAGCTGATAAGTTTGGGCACAGCATTCATTTCATATTGACATAAATCCTGTAGATTAGCTTAGATATAAAGCATAGTGTTATGTAAATACCGTTTCAAATGCTAAGTGTCTAACAGACTAAGTACACATGTGAAGTTTAGAATTTGAGAAGAGCGCACATTGCCTATGAAAGGTGATGGGTTTACATTTATGAGTGCTGGATGAAAAAAAAAAAAATTTATGGGCAAGTCAGTTGTGCTATAAAGTGTTACCACACCAGATTTGAAGGCAAAACGAAATCATTAATGCGTGAAATAAAGATTTTAAGTTACGATAAGTGCAGATCTAATGCAACCTTAACTGCAGAATTCCTGTTGCTGACTCCATAAAATACATCCCATAAACAGCTGTTAATCTGTTCACTGTTTATCTTTTAACATTCATTTGTTTAGTAATCAGTTCTCATTTGTTCTACATATGGTACAGTTTCCCTCTTATAGCAGCTGCATTTAATGAACATTTGGAGGCACAAAAGTATTACAGAAATTCTTGTTTAACTATTCTCCTGCATTATTTTTGTATCTGTCACCAAGGACATATGAATAAAAGGTAGAAAAAATGGTCATTAAATATAGAGTAAGGAAGGTGTAGGTGCTCTGTCCTCTTCCTGAACGGGTAATTTGTAGTGGAAGTTCCTGTGACCATGCTTCACACTCTGCTTAGCTCCTTTAAGCAATTAATTTTCTCTATTTATACTGTCCATTCCCTTTTGTGATTCACTGACGTCAACATGTCAAATTTAATTCACTCTTCAGTTTTGCTCTGTATCATATTAGAGACCTTTAGGTAATGCACTGAGAGAGTATCTTGCAGACATGATAGACTGAGTGCATTTTGAGATTTTTAGAAAATGACAGTTTACAAGATTTAAAGTTTTGTCAAGTGTTCTGGTTAAATGTGGGGATCAGTGGTCATTAAAGCTGATTTGTATGAAGATAATTCCCTTCCAGAGGGAGGGAACTTGTGTTTAAGTGTCATCTTAATTCCTTTTTTCCAAAAGTTCTGATCTTTAACAAGACCATTTTATCATAGTAAGTGTTCTCTGTTATTTATTCATGCTTCAGCCATGTCCAGCATCCTGGACTGAATGAATAAATGGAACATACGCTTTTCTTTATAGGAAGGTATAGGTGAGAATATAGCTGTGTCCTGAAACTTTGCTAGTGTTAAGGCACAGTGACAAATAGGGCAGATGCCGTTGGATTGGGCAGTCCTCTGTCCTTGGTCAGTCTGTACTGGTGACCTTGACCTGCATCTGTTGCGAGGAGTCTGTGAGTCTGTCAAGTACAGCAGCGGGCAGAGAAGGGCTGTTCATTAAAACCGACTGCTTGGATCAGATGCCATTCCAGAAAAGGGAAATTCCCAGTCAGTTCCACCTGATTCAGCCACAATGCCAGGTGGGTTGGGGAAGTGATTAAAGAAAGAAGCAAGTAATTGCCTAAATGTGCCGAGCATTTTACAGATTTGCAATTCGCAAGTGTAAATATTTTGGACATACTGTTTTCAGATGTTAGATAAATCAAAATAGCTGCAAATGAGTTTGATATGTGTCACCAGGCATGTAAGCAGATAGATGTGTTAAATTGGCATTGCGTGTGTAAATGCTCAGTTGAGAGAAATATACAAATGATGACAGGACATTTTAGAAAGGATTTCAGGTATTTCTGCAAGGCATTTTTGTTGAAAAGGGCTTAGCTGTGAGAGAAATGTGTTTTAACCCTACTAACGGATTACCACCTTCTTTCTGTGTGTTTCTTTTTCTCTTCCAGTGCCACCTTGGGCCTTAATAGCCATAGCCATAGTTGCAGTCCTGTTAATCCTTACCTGCTGCTTTTGTCTCTGCAAGAAATGCTTGTTCAAAAAGAAGAACAAGAAGAAGGGAAAGGAGAAGGGAGGGAAGAATGCTATTAACATGAAAGATGTTAAAGATTTAGGGAAAACCATGAAAGACCAGGTAAAGTACCTCTCCTTTTCTTGAACTCTTGAGTTGCATTTGAAGGTTTCTGCTTGTTGCCTCAGTAGTGGCTCTGTGAAGAGGGGACTGACTGGCAGCATCTTCTCGGTTGTATCACAAAAGATGAATCTGGGTGTGGCATTACTGATAAAGCAGTCAGCCAATTTCCCTGCTCTGCTAAAAAAAAATGAACAGGCATATAATGACTCATCTGGAAGGGTCAAGTTTATTGAATCAGTTGTCCCAAAAATGAAGCAAATGTGCCCAATTTTCACTGTCCTTTTTCAAGACTTTGACCAGGACCTAGTACAGTGTTTGTGTGTCTTTCCAGTAGTATTTCTGAGCTTACATAATACACAAAAGTAGCTCTGAACTCTAAATCTCTTTTTACACAAAAGCAAAAGTTCAGCAGAGAAACAACAGTATAGAAGAAAAAAATGAGAAGCATAGAAACAAGGGAAAACAACCAAAAAGGAAGAGCACACGGGCATTCAATACAATGATGTTGGGAGAATTCATTTTGTACTAGAGAGGAGGAGATTAAAGATAACAGGCCATGCTTGCAGCTGTAAGTCAGCTGAGTAACTTGGAGGAAAAGATTAGCATAATGCCCTTTGAGCAGCATCATTTTCATAAGGGCAGAAAAACTTGTCCTTCAGATCTGCTTCATGCAAGAGAAGCAGAAGGTTGCAGGACCTAATCCTCTGGGCCATAGAATTGACTAATATGTTCCTGAAAGAAAATAAAGCTTTTTTTAACAGGGTTTTAGTGTTGTCCTTCCTGGAGCAAACTGTTGAGAATAAGCAGAAGAATGGGGAAACAAATGTGAAGTATCCATGTGTCCTCACTGCATTGCCCAGTTTCCTAAGCTAAGAAGACAAAGGGCTATATTTTTCAAACAGAAAGTGCTGAAGAAATTTAGAGAATTGCTTTGCAAAACCTCTTCAGTAGGAGCAATAACTGTAAAGATAAAGACTGCAAGTCTGTGCTCCCAAGACCCCTGGTAAGGTTGAGCCAGGGCAGTCCAGGACCACTTATCCAGCCAAAGAGAGAGGATAAAAGCATGGTCAGGAATGAGCAGTTCCTTCCACAAGTTGGGATCTAGTGTAGAAGAAAGCTGGGCTGAAGGCAGGTTTGATTAGAAGTACAAGCCAAAGCTGGGAACCGCAGGGCTAGGGCCAGCTGATTGGGAACAAGATCCAAGAAGAGAAGCTTAGAGCACAGTAGCTATGAGGCCCACGGAGCAGTCCAGAACAAGTGGTGAGATGCCACTGTACAGTGAGGAACCAGCCACCGGTGTGGCTCGTCAGCCAGTCTTAAGAGTGCTGGAGCAGGTTAGCATGCTTCTCCAGGCACATAAGACGTGATAGGGGAAGAGCAAAATCAGGAGAGTGCATGAGGAAGCCGTACAAGTCTGATGACTAGCTGCAACTGGATCACACGAGTGGAGTCTGAAAGGAGCTTGGATAATGGGAGGAAAATAATGGATAAGCTTCAAAGGTACAGAGCTATTTCTAGTTTCCATTATCAGACAACAGGACAGTTTTTGTTGTTCTTGCTCAGTAGACAGTATGGAAAGAAAATAACTGAAGATCCAGTTGTTTTATTCCTGTTCATTCTACTCAACTGCAGTAGCTACTACTAAAATGTTGATTCATTAGACAGTAAACTTTTCTAGTCTATCCGCTACACCAATAAAGTAAACTTTGGCAAAATTCATTACATTCAAGCTGGATGTATCAACGTTTTATAGTGACCACCTGTGTTCAATCTGTTTTGGTTCTCAGACCATAAGTACACATTGCATGCTTACAGCTAATGAAGTCACCCATCTTAGGTGTACTCATGTACACGCTAGAAGGCAGTACAAAGCAGATATCTTTACAGCCATCTTAGACTGCCTTACTGCAACTAACAGAGTCCTACACAGGCACAAAGAGCGAACGGCTGGAGATCCTTGCATCCACATTGCAAGTAGAGGACTTTAGATAGTGCCCTGGTGTGCAACTTCAACCTTGGTTCCACCTGGAGAGAAGGTGCTTCATGTGCCACACTGGTGTACTGGAGTGCATGACACCAACGCAAGACAAATTCACACCTGAAAACAACCTCCTCAGTACACAGAATCACTAAAATAGATGCAGCTGTTCCAAGGGTAGGAAGATTAGTGAGGCCGAGCTCAAAAAAAAACAGAGCAAAAATTTTGAGTTCTACCTTGAAAAATATTTTATGCTGATGTTGCTTTCTCCATATGATGAATGCGAAACAAACGCCTTTTCTTTAAGCACTTTGATTTAGCATTCATAGATTCCCTGTACTTGATTTATAGACTTTATTCTGTGCTATTAATATTAAGTAATTGTGAGATATTTCCCCCTCAGCAATACATGGAAAATCAGATCATCAATTGTTGGGTTACCCTGGGCTACTGTTAGCCAACTCTTCCTATTGAACGAAGAATAATTTGGAAGAACTGTTTGGTTATGCTTGTGGAGAAATTCCTTGAGATATTTATTATGTTTTACCAATTATAACAAACCTAATACTTTGTTGTAGGACAAATAATGTGCAATTTGTTGATTGATATTTATGTGGAATTTGTTCCATATCATGTAAGGCCATTGTTGTATTTACAATATAAAATTAAGTGTTTTTAATTATATTCATTAGGACCTGGATAAATGACCATGGATTCTTGGAAAATAAATATTTTTAATGCAAAATTACATTATCTAATTAATATTGAGTTTCATTTCTATCTTTTTCATGGGAAAATTTGATAAAAAGCTGAATCATGCGGCTCTTGTCTACAAAGAGAGCTCAAATTTTGAAATGTTGCACAGATAGGTATTTTAAAATGATTCCACTCAAAATATTCTGTATAGTTATTTAAACATACTTTTGCCCAAACATTTGGGGATTTAACCAATATGTTTTGTTTTGCACACTTAAACCTAAGGAGGGTAGATTCTCAGATGATGTAAATGTCAGACCTTTAATAAGTGGATGGATCACCAACTGTCCAGCCAAGCTTCCTCTTCACTGTCTGGGATTTCAAAAACAGGCTACTTAAATTAGCCCCTTAAATTCATACCTAGCAGTCTGATAGTGTACAGATTTTTAAGTCCTTGGCATTCAATAACTTTTACCAACTAAATTCCTAATTTGTGAAATTTTAGCTGTCTTTTTTTTTTGGTGTGACTGATTGTTCATTCTAACAGTTTAATCTTGAATTATCAGTGCAAATTTTAATATACCTAGCTGAACTCAATGCAATGCTAAATGTAGAATATTTCAGTTAAGAGAATTGAATCACTTTAGAGGCTCTGCCGTAAAATAGAACAGTGGATAACAAGAATGCCTTTTACTCTTTAAAGAAGCAAATTTTAATGTTAAAAAAAAGTAATTGGAGATCACAATGTAAATCTAATGCCATTATAAAGGGCAACGTACAGTACCAAAGATCTGAAATGCTGTCAAAAAACCCAAAAAGCTTAGTTCAGTCATTGTTAGGCCTGAACCTGTAAGTACTAATTACCTTCTGCCTTCAGCTGAGAGTGCATAATAGGAGTTGATAGGCACTTGGCATCTTGCAAGATCCTAGTTCCCTAGGCACACAAAACTTGAAAGGGTAAGGTTAACATTTGGTACATTGAAAGTATCGGCTTCTGGAAATATAATTTCCATCTTAGTCTGGTTTTGTTTGTCAAAGAGAACTTCTGACCTACATGTACTCATGCTGACCCGCACATCCGTGCCAAATCATTATAGAGCCATATAGCTTGACATAGTTAAAGATCCTTTTGACATAGAGACTCAGTCAGCTCAACAGTCACACATGATAACTAGATATTACAGAAAGTAGAATAAAATTTTGTCTCTGTTAGAATATTTGTGCTTCAAAATTTCCACTTTCCTGAACACAACTTCAAACTAGGAACTGTTTATGAAATAATATAGATTATGAGCAAATGTAGTTGAGGTAAAGTGGAAGATGAGTTGAAAATAAGATTAGGTTTTAAGTCTTGAAATCCGTTTCCGTTGCAGGCAATGCTTACTTTTTCAAGTAGGGTATGCGACTCCACCAAGGGCCACTGGGAGGATTAGATTCCTTCTAGGGGAGGCAAATTGTTAATGAATGTACTGCTGTAAAAAGGTCATTTCTCCATGGTTTTTACTACTGTTTGTGTGTGGATGTTTTAATTTTTATTTCTTCCTTCTATGTCCTCCTTGTCTATGTTGTGTCTCATGACTGTTCTGGATTGTCACTTGCGGTAGGTTTATTTTGCTATTTGGATGCACCCAGTCTAAAGCTCTGATACATATAGTCCTCTGACAGCTCTGGCTCCTCAGCTGAGATTTATATGTAGTAGCTTTGATACACACATCAAGAGGCTGAACTAAATTGATTGGGTATTTTTTTGGTTGGCTATATATTTGGGGGGAGGCTAGAGGAGGGTGAAAGAAAAGAGGTTGTCATTCTTTCTGTAGATAAAATATTAAGTCAAACTGTACTAGAAAGCTGAAGTTTAAAATTGACAGGCACATAAAAATAACTTGCTAATTTTATTTCCTTTTTGTATAAATGTCACCATATCAAAAGTAGACGAAAGCAGTGTGTATTTTTAATGTCTTAGTTTCTAAGTGTTGGTAAAATGATTGGTACCTCATGAAACTTGCTGTGGGCTCTCGCATCATCTCAGTACAGTACCCATGCTTTAAGTTCTTAGTGCTCCATACCAAACTCTTTTATGTGGTCTTACTCCAGATTTCTGTTGGTGCAACTGAATGACAACTAGCACCAGTGTTTTTATGAGTTCTTCCCATCACAGTTTTCATCTTTATAACTTTTCGGTCTCTGCTAATGCCCCTGCTTGCTCCCACTACTTTTTTCTTTAGGAAAAAATAAAAAGCCCCCAAACACCCAGCTCCAGAGACTCTATAATAGCTGCTGATTTATTGGGTCTGAATTTAATGCGCTGGTACAGCAAAATTCTTGGTTAAGCTCAGCCTGTGGACTGAGGAAAGGAATAGACGTAATCATTTCAGTCATGAACAGTGGCACTGAAAAATTACTAAAATCTAGCCCTGTTGTTTGGAGAATAATTGTTGTGGTGGTCCGAACATTTTATTAGGTCACAAAGCATTTGTGGAGAAGGAGATTTAATAGCTCATTCCTTTCTCATTGTGTCAGGCTAAAACACTGTCACTGGTGAAAGATTTTTGGCTTACAGTGAATGTATCTGTTAGGTGAAATAGGAGATTTGGGATCAGGTATATATACTACACCCTGGAGTATGAGGAATATATTCTTGGCTCTGCTGCTGACTTACTGTGGCCTTCAGTCAGCCACCTGACTTCTCTGTATGTTTGTTCTTCCTTTACTAAGGCCTTCCTTTTACATCAAGGTTATGTACTGACTTAATCAGAATATTATGATTAATTTTTATGTATTAATACTGGTGAAACATGAGGGCGTTATAAAGTAACATGATGTTGAGAGCTGCAATTACACCTAACTGAACTTCAATTTATAATGGTTTTCTTAGACTGTTTCACCTTATGATTTTGGCTGTTGAACAGTAAACACTCTTGTCCTCATGGAGACAAAACATTGAAGGAACAATCTTTTTAATGTTAGGTGCCCTGAAGTATTTCAAAGTAGTGTGTGTTGACCTGGCAGCGTGAAGACGATAGGCAAAATGAAGTCAGTAAAATCCACACTGACGTCCAGAGAGCCTGGATTTCACTTGAAGGAACCCAAGCCTTTATTGCCAGAAATAATCCAAGAGGATCTCTTTGAGGGACAGGAGCTGTGTTGCTGGCAGTGGTCTTCTCTTCTGCAGTGTTTGCTCATGTGCTTGTTTGTTTTCGCAGTTGAATGCCTAGAGAATAGTGAGTGTATTTATGCCACAGTGCCACCTGTCTTGGTCCCAGCATGCCAATTCCCATTCGTTGGCATCTTCAGCCCATGGTGACATTAATGCTCACCGTGGCTTATCCACAATGCAATGAGACATCCTAATTCACACTCAGAAGACAGCATGCGCTGCAGAGCCATGACAGTGTAGAAAATGAGTCAGAAACAATGGGGACAAGTCTTTCTTAGAAAACAAGCCCAATAAGTATACTGTGGCAGTCAAAATGGATTGACTGAGTCCCATTTATACATTAATTCAACCTCAGGTTTGACCAATCGTCCTGCTTTTTTCACCTGCCTCAGAAGGCAACTGTGCAGGGTGCATAAAACTTCCTGAAAAATGTGAAAATAACATGTTTATGAAGATATGATGTTACAGATCAGTGTTTGTGTTCTGCGGGGTTTTCCACAAAACTCTTTTGTAACTTAGATTTATGTTAGACTTCAAAATCCTGAAAATATGGAAGTAACAGCTGTGAGCCACAAGGCTGGGCTTATTTGCATTCCTGTCTCTTCCTCTCAGTCACTCCCAAGAAGACATAGGAGCTTGCTTTGCATGCTTTGTGAGCTTTGTTTTCCTCCTTTTTAAAAAATATTTTTCCTGTAAAATAATTCACTTATTACTTTTATTATAACCTATTGTACTGTTAGGATGATATGAAGATACAGTTCCTACCCATTTTCTTACATGTCTTCTTTTCTATACTGAAGGTCTTGCCACTGGAAGCTTCCATTGTCAAGGACGTTTCTTTCTTGCATTTTCTTGATTAACAGACCAAATTATTAATTCTTTATTCAAGCCAGAGTCTGTAGGTTCCTAATGAGTGGTGTCTAGGAAATATGCAATTATTCCCTAAATTAAAGTGATTTGAGTCACACTTTCAAGACATTTACCTGTATCCACTGATCACGTGGAAAGCTAAACTCTTACACTAAGTGCCTGAAGTTAGTGGGTATGAATAATCTACAACAGGAACAGCAGTTGATATCAGTGAGGTATACATTTCAGACCCCGCTGGGAATATTTAGTTGTTTACTTTTTAAGCCAAGGCATTTATTCTTTACAAAATGATGAATAATAAATACGAATAGCAAAATAACCTTCAAGCATGAGAATATCAGATACTTGATAAAGTCTTATTTAGAGGATGGTCAGAGAATGATCTTATCTCTTTTTAAGCAACTGAGCCAAAAGAACAGGTCTTTGCCAACTTTTCTCCATAGATCAATGTGACAGCCCATAAATCATGTCTGGCTATATTTAGGTTAATTTTCACTGTTAAATAGATGTAGTCCTAATTATATAGTATGACAAATTTTTCAAACAGAAATAAATGTAGTACTCAGAGTGGTCCTCCCGTGTTGAGGAGCCAGCTCTGTCCCAAAGGATGCTTCCGTCTGGCCCGCTGCCATTCGTTTGGGAAGGATGAAGAACAATTGATTGAGCAGCACGCACTGGCCAAGCAGCCTAAAGCTGCCTCCTACTCACAGCCTGCTGCTTAGCGCAACCAAGCACTGCCATATGGGAGGTGGGGGCAGAGCACGCCAGCCTACTTGCAGGAGTGCTTACTTCTTTTAGTTCATGCACACGGGCCCTGCGTTCAAAGCAGAGCTCTGACCCACAGGGTGAACTTCTGAAGTAGTCCCCCAGGCTGAGATCAGCTGCAACTTTTTTCAGGAAATAAACACTGGCCACAAGAAAAACAGGTTGATTTGGGGGCTTAACAGCTCCAACTTGAATGTATGTATTCATATTTTACATTGAACACCTCCAGCATTTGCTGTATTCTTCCATTGCACCAGAATCAGTTGGCTTTTTAGTACCCAAACGATTCAGTGAGCTCTTAAGCTGAACACGATGACTTCGTGTCATAGAACTCCAAAGCAAGCAAGCCTTTTGAATAACCCAACAGACCATTTAAAACCTGGATAACAAGCAAGGAAGTAATGTCAAGGCATCGCATGCTGAACACAGCAGGGTCTTGCTCATTCTCTGCATCGGTGTGGCCCACTGCTGGCGTGTGAGGCCAACACTCTTGCAGCAGTAAGGGCAAAGCAGGTTTCACAATGACCAAAGCCTGGCTCAGCCACTGGAAACCCATGCGCAACATGCTCTCTAAATTAATTCATGGAGAGAAAGCAGCTGCTGAATGAATGAAATGTTGCCTTTCCTTCTCAGGGACTCTGACAGAGAATGTGTTAGAATTGCAGGCTTCTCTGCTTTGTGATAGGGAATCAACCAGGAATTTTTAAAGGCTTTTGTTTTCCCCTGGGATAAAAATTGGCCATGTCAGAATTGTGGTGTTCTTGAATGTGAAAGAAATTGATAAGAGGTTCACCACCATTAGTGGAAATGCAGCCATTCCTAAGTGTGGAGGAAAAATTGCCTTTCTGACAAATTCATTGTTGGACATGGCACAGAACATTCTCGCTACAAAATCATATTGTTTTCTTCCATTCAGCTCAGCAGGCATCGCACAAGCCTGAGGACTGGGCGTCATTCACACGTTAAAAAAATATCCCCTTCACCGTGTGAACAAAAGGAATGATTGATGAGGCAGGCGGAGATGGAACTCAGGACGGCAGCATGCACTGTGCAGCAAATAAACTTACAGGCTGCAGTCAGCATTGTTTTCCTGCCTAACGTCTCTCCTTCTTGCTTACTGGTAACTTGCTTCCTTAAAAGTGAGGCCACAGGCTACTCCATGAATGGAAGGAACCCTAAAAACTCTGTGAATTAAAGTGTTTCTTTACATACGACAGTGAAAGACACTTTGCTTGCAGTCTTAAGTAGCTTGTGAGATGAACTAGGCATTAACAATGAGACGTGAAGGTAACTGAGACCGGAATCAAAGTGCAAAATATACCTTCATGGGTCTTTGCGTCCTCCTGGTGATTCAGGCAGGGTTGTGGCTTCTGCCTCACTGTACCAGAGGCAAGGAAGTAACACTTGCTCCCCAGCAGCTTTGTTACCCGAGTCTCGTATCAGTTTGCTTTCCTGGAGCTCCTGCACACGTGGAATCTGGAGGCAACCAGCAGACAGCTGTGCTAAATCCCTTGCAGACCCTCTCGATTTCTACACGTAGTTCTGGGAGGGATTAAATGAAAGTGTATATAAAGCTGTTTTAATCCCCAAAACCTTTCTTGTGGTTTGTGGTGGATAGTAGTGGGTTAAACCCAGTGCCAGGGTGCAGGGCTTTTGGTGGAACTGAGCTGGAAGCAAGGGGTGTTTGCAGGATCAGGAGGCAGCGTCGGTGGAGAGAGGCTTTTGTCAGCTAGGGGAATGAGAGGGGAAGGAAGCCCAGGAAATGTAAAAACCCACTCCAAGGTGTGGAGTTTGCAGAACTGCAATTACAAGCAGGGATTTTTTTTTTCCTTCCTTTTTTAATGCAGAAGATGCAACTACAAAAAAATTGAAAATTAAGCATTTTTTTTAACAACCCAGAAGAAAAGGGGAGACTGTAAAACCACTCTTAATTATGTTGCGGAAGTGAAAAAAACAACCAGCAGATTGAAATGTGGAACCCAGATTGCTGTAATTTAGCCATGTTTGTTGTAGGAATCACTACAGAGTAGATAAGCTTGAAAACAATTAACTAAACATGGCACGGAAAAGAAAATCCTAATGCCATAGGTAGGTTGATGTCTGCACCCTTGGTTAGAACTAGTTACAGAGCTCATTCAAGTATGGATTAAATGACAGGTTGCTCAAAAATTCATTTTGTCTTCCAGGTCTAAGAAAACATATATTGTGTATTGTGTGGCTCTGTTAAGGTCCCTGGCACAAACTTGCTGATTTCCTTAGATGTGGATGTATCACCTTGTAATGGTTGTATTGGATTAACACTTTTTTTTGTATGTTCCTACGCCAGCTTACACATAAGCCTATGTTTTTTGGATACTTACACAGATGTAAGAGGATATAGAGGTTTGTTTTGTGTTTCTGCATATGTTATGTAGAAACCACTTGAATGAAATTCACAGTCATCCCAAATGAGAAAAGATAAATCTGGTCTCCTGCACAATGTAATAATGCATTTCTGTGTTGCATATTTCACCGAAAAAGCATTTAAAATGTCATGGAATTAAAAGAAATATTAGGAAAGGAAAGACTTATATTCCTCTGCATCTAAATCCAGGCTTTCTGATTACAGTTGTGTCAGCTGAAGAGGCTTGAGGAAAAAGCTGGCTTGTAATTAAAAATATTTTATTGTTTCTAAACCCAATAAAATATAGCTGCTTATTTTAATTGATTGTAGCAATACAACAAAAAGATCCAATATAGTGTGATACAGTGTGCTATAAATTGAGGGTTGCAGTACTATTCCATTAAATATTGATCTTTCAGAGAATCTCAATACAAAATGAAAATCCCTACGGGGTGTTTCAAGTACTTTGAAGCAATCCAATTCTTCTTCCTCTTTGGAACTCAGCAGCTGCATCAAACATGAGAAACTTCTGCGCTTCCTTTGACTCAGCTTCTTCTTGAAGCATTGGCCTCTAGTTTGAAAGCAAATTCATCTCTTGATGGTAAAAACTATTATGTACAGACTGCTGTGGAGATAATAATTTGTCATTTCTTGCCTCCCCCACGCCATGACCTTGGCCAAATCCAAACACCATCTCATTCTTAGTGTTTCTTAGTGCTTCAGTGTTTCTGAGTCAAGGTCAAGAAGAATCATATAGCTCCTCAGCTGATGTGAGTAATGTGCAATGTTTTCCATCCCCCCTGGGAAATAGCTTTCACCTTCCAATAGGCCTCTCATAATCTGTGGAGAAGAGCTTCCCAACTATGAATGTTTTCTGTCTGCGCTTCAAAACTCCCTTGCAAGAGGGACGTTAGCCTCCCATTATATTTTCCATAGTCACAGTAAGAACTTTTTCACATTGAGTTACCCACAGCTCTGGCATCTCCTGGGTTGATCAGCTATGCAGAAAGTATATAATTTTGCTAGGGAGAGTGTGGATAGGTAACTGTTGCCTTGATGCAATAGTTACAAATTCCTCATACCTAGAAATTAGCATATAAAGGTTTTTTTGCATTCTCCCTTTTATCCCTGAGCAACAGCTGTAGGATATTTCCTCCCAAACAAAATCCAGGTCAAAAGCAGATGGAACAGCAGTAAGTCCAGTACTTATCCCAGAAACAGTGATATAGTGGAGCTCTTTATCACTCTTCTATCGTGGAGTCCTCTATTAGGGCAGTACTGGGATGATTCAGAGCAGCGGGTCTTGGAGTTAACATCCCACTCTGACTTATTGCTTCCTGTTGTCTCCAGGCTCAGATAAATGTGGTTGCTTCAGTTGGATTGAGTCACATCTCTTTTCTTTTCATGATCACAAAACCTCAAGCTTATTTTTATTACCAATGAAAGCAAGGGGTTTGGCATAATCACATCACCCCATATCCTGAATGTCCCACGTGTGGTCCCGCAGGGGCTGTGCCTCTTGCCATAGAGCCTGTCAGTTTTGAAGTGTCACGCTTGTTGTTGTACTAACAAAAACGTTGTGCTACAGCCAGGGAACTCACTGGCAGCCCAGCGATTAAAATGTCTCAAAACAATTTTCATTTCAGGCAGTTCAGCCCTTCCAAATAGAAATGGTTTAGTTCAAAAAGTATTACTCTTCTAACAACACAGGTGATTCTCATCCACTCCCGACCTTTCCCAGCAGTCTCATCCAGGTACACGGTAATTTATGTTCCTTGTAAAGAGTCCATCATTCACTAACATTCAGATATTTAACTCAAACCCAGCTCCTCAGCTTGCATAAATCAATGTTGTTGCATTGATTTCAGTTGAGCTATGCCAGCTGAATTTCTATCTTATTTCAAAAAGTAGAGAAATAATTGCTTAATACTGTACAGTTTTGAGTCTGACCTTTTGAATTTAGATCTGGCTTCTGAAAAATAACATTTTCTACTTCAGGGATCAATCTTTCTTCTTACCACCCCCACGCAACTCTTGTGTGGCCCCCGCTGCGTGCATGGCTGAGGGAGAATGTTAATGCTTTCACATTTCTTCTTTCACCAACCACCATCAACCGTGGATATAGCTACTTTCCAGCCTTGCTATCTCTTCAGATAGAGAACTCCAGCTGCAACCTATTGTTTATAAATGCTGTAGGTTTCTTCAGACCGCCTCACATTGTGAAAAAAGGAACATAACAAATCTTATTCTTGCACTTAGTAGTCTGTTTGTGCAAGCAGAAGCTCCATATAGAAGGAACTTTTGATCCAGAGAGGGCTCTTACAGATAAGCATACTCTTTACTGTAACATGCAAATAGCAATTCTGGATGAATGCTCAGTATTGATTCCTTGTTTTCACACTCTCAACATTTATTTTCACATTTTCCACAATTTTTCACTGTTTGTTTCATCACTTTTGCCCATTTTTCAGTTCTTACTCAGGTAAGAATCTGCTGGATTAAGACCTACATAGTTCCATGTGGTTCATATGGCTTAATAATTGTATGAATTCCCTTTTCCACAGTACAAATACTTCTGCTTTCTGGTACAGCAAAAAAAATGATTACGTCATTTAGTATTTTAATTATGTATAAAATCTAAGATAACTGCTGTGTCCTTTGAAAATAGCAGGTTTGATACAATGTATTTCTTTATTTTTGTGTTTCTTTCTAAGCAAACGAAAATCAACGTGCAATCAATTTGGTTCAGCCAAGCTGTATAGCGAGAATGAATAAAAAGGAAATTGGTCTCGGGAGGGAGGGAAAAGGAGAAACATGCATTTGCTAATGGCATGGTGAAAACTTTGCTTCCATATTCATTCTAAATAAACATGAAAAATGTTTGGCATATGATTGTAGGAAGAACTCATCCACAGCACATGCTCTTTATCATAGTAATCCTACAGAAACGTGTTGCCAATTGCAAACAATTCACAGCATGCACAAACAGGTTTGACATTGCCGAGATATTCTTAAGTTGAATGAATGTCTGACTTTGCTTATTTAATAGCATGTTTGCCTCCTTGTGCCTTTTTAAGAGCCAGTGTGAGCCCAGAAGGATTTTTTTATATCAAGTTGATATTTTGTTTCTACTTTCAGGTTTTACAACAATTGTTGCTTGTAATAGTCCAGGAAGTTTTCTTCCTACTTCCATTGCTTGCTTGCTGATTTATAACACCTTCTTGAGCAACCTAAATAGTATAAATATATATGTAAACTGCATATTTGGATTTCTGCTGTCATGCTTGCTTTTAATGGCTTTAAAATAGATTTGAGGACCATGTCTATTTAAAACTGGTAGTTAAGAGTTTGCCTTATTTATGAATATTACTTTCCTTCTTTCTAGGCTCTTAAGGATGATGATGCTGAGACTGGGCTGACTGATGGGGAAGAGAAAGAAGAACCCAAAGAAGTGGAGAAACTAGGGAAAATCCAATATTCTTTGGATTATGACTTCCAGAACAATCAGGTTTGAAACAACCAACCTGTAACATTTCATTTCTGTGTGTGCAAGGGGAGAATGAAGTAATACATTTAGTTGCAGTAGATATTTCTGAAATCCTTACTGCTTGCACGGAGTAAAGGGAGAAAGCAAGACTGAAGATTCGTGACAGAGGTACTACTAAATTGGTATTCAATGTACTCAGAGTTTATATTACACTTTTAATCAAAATTGAAGACACAGTTTTATCTAATGGTTATTAATAACTTATATTAAGGCATCACCAATCAATGTCAACCCACATTATATTATGGAGTCTGCATGCAGACAGTAAAGGATAGCTTCAGCCTTCAAGTATTTAAAATGTGAGCAAACAAAAGATGGGAGGAGAAGGAGAGGGACATGAAAGTAAGTTGATTCATTGTGGGTCTTTTAGCAAGTTGATAAGATTGCCAGGAGTAGCTCGCTCTCACTTCATCAAGTGTGCACTTTGCCTTATTAACTGGCTGCATCAGGTTCTTTTGCTCTCCGTGAAAGCACACCTACTAGCCAAGAAAATTTTAGTTTGGAACAAAAGTTCAAATAAAAAGGTCTGTCCCCAAAAAAACAGGAAAGTTGGACAAGAAGAATCTCTCCAGTCAAGGACTGATACTCCTTCAGTACCCTACTCTGAAGCTGGTAAGACCAAACTTCGGCATACTTACCCAAGTTTTCAGTAGGAATAGACACCATAATGTGATGTAGACCTAGAATCAACCTACTTAACAGGTTTGGCCACATCCTGAACTACCTCATATTTAATTCCCCCCTCCTGGCCTCTTGCTGTGGTTGGGATCACTTTTTGTCAGTTATGCCAATTCACAGCCTCACATTAAAACTCACCGCGCTTAAC
The DNA here is from genome assembly GCF_000737465.1 of Haliaeetus leucocephalus. Lineage (NCBI taxonomy): Eukaryota > Metazoa > Chordata > Aves > Accipitriformes > Accipitridae > Haliaeetus > Haliaeetus leucocephalus. The sequence continues at coordinate 6,470,567 of NW_010972587.1, forward strand.
TTTGGACCGAAGTAAACCAACACATCTGACTTCTTCACTTCTACCACATGTCTTTCAGTGAACTTGAGAATACATATCCTGCATTTCATTTTTTGACAACTTCAGTCAAAACCACATCATTCTTCTCTATTTAGGGAAAGAAACGACTACTGAACCTAAATCCCTGTTAATTCCTATTCTTCATCTGAACTGACTTCCACATGTACTTGTGATTTATTTCCACATTTAGATTCTTTATTTGATGCTGTTCATGGGTTGCAGTACACTTACTTGTTGCAAAATGAAGAAAATAAGAGAAATTAAGAAAAATTTTTGTGTCAGCGGCAGGGTATTTACACACAGCTACGACCTGGCATAATACATAGTATTTCCCTGTCTTTTCAACTGTCTTCTGACTATCAATGCTTGGTTTTCCATGCAAGAGCCAAAAAGAATTCTGAAGCCTTTCAAGAACCTCTGGTTAAAGGAGATTTTCCTTGACTCCCAGAGCAAATTCCCTGGCCATGTGATGAGTCACACTGATCCCCCTTGAAATCGGTATGAAATCAGTATGAAGTGTTAGACCCTTCAGAAGCAGAAGATCTAAAGAGGAGGAAGGGAAAAGCTGCAAATGTGTTCTGACAAATGGATTTCGCTTTCCTTAGAATATGAAAACAAACTTTTTGTGTGAATTTTATTAAAGGAAATGTTGATTTTGTGAGCTATATTTTAGAAAGCAAAATAGGATGGTAGAGCAACAAATCTGTAAAAGTGTGTAGTATTACTAAGGTAATAAATTATTTGAGTTATGGATTCCTATTTTATTTTGCTGCTCTAAACTGTGTTGCAGCTTGGAATTTGTCAGAGGATAGATGATATAGAAGAGTAGAAGAGGGGATTCAGTTAGGTTAGTATGGCATGGTGGCATGATACTGCAGACCAGAAATCTGGCTAATATATTGCACAGGGTTAAGAATGGAGACAAGATGACCAATATACTCTCCAGAGCACGATGCCTCAGTTTTAGAGAGAGAAATTTTAAAAGGGAATTGAATTGCTTTTCCACTCTGTTAACTAAAAGTCATAGACTTGTTTTTTACTCTTTGATGTGAAAGACTTGATGTAGATCCTGAGCCTATCCCTGTATTTATGAACTGTTACGCATCTAGAATAAGAATGAGGCAGAAAAGGAGAAGTGTTTCTTACAGCTAAAGGAAAATGTTTCATGGAGCTCGAGAGTGCTATAGGTGGGAAGGCATGCAGGCCATACTGTGAATTTAAAACTGGTAAAAATAAGTCCAACTTTGAGGAAACTCGCAGAAGCCAGAGGCTTCTTTCCTAGACTGACTACTATATTGTTCTGTATTCCAGTTGCTAGAGCTTCTGTTTCCAATTTTAAACAATTCATCCATGAGAAAAGCAAATATATTGTGACTGAAGCACTGATTTAGAAGAAAATATCCTCAGATTTCATTCCCAGTTCTTAATATCTTGTCTCCAGATTGACCTTGAAGAGTCACTTGAATGTTTACTTTAGTTCTGTGTCTATGAAACAAGATAAAAAGTATTTTCTTTCTCTCAACTCCATTTGGCTGATGAGGCCTAATACAGGCTGGGATGTCTAGATAACATAGCATAGCATAGCGTGGCATAGCATAGCATGGCATAGCATAGCATAACATAACATAACATAACATAAGCCTTCATTTATAGCACTTAAAAAATGGCCAAGGCATTTACAAGTTTCAAATGTGCTTCAGTCTTATTTTTAGATGTGTATAAGAGATTTAAGAAACTAATTTTTCTGTTTTGCAATGAGATTATGAATTGTTATTAGCATTTAGTTACCAAAGGTTAGTTTTCATTGGGTATTTTTTTGAAAATGCTGACCTTAGTTTACTACCTAAACCCATTTGTATACATAGCAGGAGAAGTTAAATATAAGGAAGACTGGAAGATCCATTTGTTTTTCAATAAAGCTCTTCCCGAGGATTTGCATTTGATGTATCACCTTTTTGTGTTTGGTTGGGGAGAAGGTTACAAGTTGGGGATTTAGAATACAAATTTTGTAGTCAAAATTAGACATTCTTGATTGTTTAATAATGTGATTTCTATTCAGGGTGCCCAGCATAGAAAAATAATGCACAAGAGGAGAGAGCAATTGAAAGTTATTTGATTGCGGTCTTTAAAAAGATGAAGTCTGTATTTATCTGTAATCAGCTGCCCTTTGAAAACCTCTTTTCTACTTAAAACCAGCCTTTGTACAGTCTGCATCTGCCATAATTGGTTTTCTAAAGTCTATAGATAGCGTTGCTTCATTTGCCTTCCTTGAAGTGGCGGGGGGGGAATAGTTTTTCATAGACCAAAAATAGAGTCTGCATGTGTATTTCTCTTACAGTTCTTTATAAGTATCTATTTGAAATTTCATTCTGCTCTTTTCCTCTTTTTTCAGCTTCTGGTTGGGATTATTCAAGCAGCTGAGCTGCCTGCATTAGATATGGGTGGTACATCTGATCCCTATGTGAAAGTTTTCCTGCTGCCTGATAAGAAGAAGAAATATGAGACAAAAGTCCACAGAAAGACCCTTAACCCTGTTTTCAATGAGCAATTTACATTCAAGGTATTTTTTTGATAACTATTGAAACTTTTTTATTTAAGCAGTATGTATCTCATGATTGGCTACAAAGCGAGACGTCTTCGTTAATTGGTAACTACAGCATAGTGATTTTTCACATTGTAGAAACCTGTGATATTCAATCTTATGATGAAAATGATACGACACAGGGTCTGACCTCAGTAGGTATAAAAGGCACAGTGATTTTAGGCCCTTCGGTTATGCTGATGTATGACAATCTGATCCATATTTTATGGCTGGATAAAAATTTACAAGAAAGTCAGAAAACAGTGACACTTTGACAAGTGTTAGGTAAATTTCACTAGACCAGCATTTTCTTTAAATATCTTTGTAGTCTGATTTATGAATTTCAGTATACCATTTCTTTTCCCCTCAAAAATAAATTAAAACTCAAGGAAGGTAAATGGATGAAGGACAATAGGGCAAATTAATCTTGCTAGACTTTGTCATAGCAATTCTTTGCCATGCTACTTTAGATATGAAAAGAAAGCATGTCTCAGCTTTAATAACATATGAATTAAATAAATGTAGCTAAGGCTTACGTTGCAATATTTAAGTCATTCCAATAGTATCTATCAAGAAGTGTTTTTCTGAAACTGTAGCCATACCTAAACCCCAGTTAAATACAATAAAGGAATACTATACTGCACGTTTCATAGGGCTTCTCCTAATATACATTCCTCTGCTGTTACTTTAGGCCTTTCTCTCGATGCCCAATCTTATAATGACAGCTACAGATTGAAAACAGGAACAGTGAAAGACTCAGGCTATGTAATCATTCAATGAGAAAGATATCCCTGGAGGCCAGAACTACTACTGCATGTATAAGCTTACTTTTTCCCTTGAAGATGTTCATAAAAATAATCTTTTGTGGGAAGTTATTTTTTTCTTGAGCTTTCCTGAGAGAGTATTTAAAAGAAAACAGAGTTATAAATTACAGATTCCCCTGGAGCTCACGAAAGAAAAGAGAGGACCAATAATGCTGTCATCTAAGATGAAGGCACAAATTATAAATCAGATCATCCATGGGATATAATGTCCACTTGTTTTAAGTCACATCTTTAATATTCAAATTTTATGCTCCAGAAGAAAGTTTGCTTTCCACACAAGACCTGACAGAGTGTTTAAGTGCATCCCAATATGGTACTAATCATCCCCTGGATAATGTAGTCTGTACTCAAGAGAGAACCAACAGGGCATGCCAAGTACTATCATTGTTCTGGGGTCTACAGTGAAAAAGACAAGTGACCATTAAACTACTGCTGCAACCGTAATAAATGACTTCTGTGGGAGCTACTGACAATATCTCGTTTACTTGGGCAGAGCCTTACTTCTGTGACCCACTTCAGGTGGTGCACAGCTTCTCTTGGCATCCTTCCCATCTCTGTCTTCGGCAGAGCTGCCCACCAGGCAGCCCAGACCCATTTTGTTACCTTCTCCCCGGGCACAGCCATGAGCTGCCTGCCTTCCTCCCAAAGAAGGGCTAATGAGGCTGAGATGGGTTACGTTTCTGCTGTACTGCATCTTGAGCCCTGGACCTCATTCCTTCTCTTCTTTGAGTGGTTCCCTGTGTTAGTCCCCTTTCCATTTCTGTTTCCCCGACATCCACGGTGCCGTTCCAGGGTGCAGGTGTTCGTCAGGCTCCAGCTGTCGGAGTCGTATACCCGCAGCGCACTGCACTGCACTGCCAAAAGGAAACCGAGAAATCCTAGCTGGACCACACCAGTCTGGCAGAGGGAGGTGTTCCTCCTCCTCAGGCCCAAAGTGGGAAGAGGGTTCGTGTCTGGAGCAGTGGCGTGTCTGTGCCAGAAGAACACTCCCATACGTGTCCTTCTACCAAGGTCTCACCTGCATTGTGTCAAGAGGCTGAGTGTCTCTGAGCAGAGCAGAAAGCAGGGAGAGGGAGCGCTCCTTCGCAAGAGCTGAGGACATCCTTGGTGGTCCTGAACAAAGCTGGAGGCTGGGGCTACTTTAGAGGTAGTGAATCACTAGATCTTCTTGAAAAAGGAAGGTAGCTAAAATAAGCTTTATTGAGGTCAAGTTATTGATAAAAAAATAAATAATGATAAATGTAGTCTTTTCATGCATTCCAAATGACCAGGATCCATTAAGCGGTATTGTAAACTGATAGAGAAAGAAACTTTAAAACATTTCTCTTCTCCTGTTTTTGAGGCTGTGTAAAAATAAAAGTGAAATTATTTAGAATTTTGCCTTCCACATATATTTGCCTTCTATGGCTTTTTAGAATCTACAAATAATTTACAGAATCAAAATAGATTTTGCTATAGTATTTACTACAATACACAGCCCTGTACCCACTGAAACTATTGTACTCAGGAATGGAAGCTGGAGCTGGGTCTCAACTTGAAAAGCTTCTTTTAAACATTATATAACATGTTATGAAAAGGAAAACTACTCATGTTATTAAATAAGTATTTTAAAAAGCGAGTTGAAACCAAACAGTAACAAAAGGCAGCAGTCCTAGGGTTTAAACAGACTGGAACAGACAGAGGTTAACATGACCAATGATAATGCCACGCTTTCATTTCTCTTTTTATATAGACAGTTAATAGAAAAATGTTTACTGAAGCCCACACTGAATGAAATGAAAGCATTTATACTTGCAGAGTATATTCACATTGACGAAGTGTTCAGTCTAAGTCCAAACAATTCCTAAATCGGACCTCTCCAGACAGCCACTCGAGTGTAGCTTACCTGAACTGCGTATCTTCATCTGAACATTAAAAATGTGACTCATAAGCATCCTAACCCACAGCATCTGTCTGAAACACATCAGAACAGCTGGAGAATTAGTCAGAACTTGGCCTTCTGCCACCACAATTTCTAGCTGTACGCTGTGACTTAGAAAGCACCTTAGTGTTTACCGTGTGAAAGATATAATAATGAAAAATATGCCTTGGTAAGTGATAGGTAGTGGTACTGTAAGAGAACTATTTAGTGTCTAATTACTTTGTGCCAGATACAGTAAGCCAGTTCTGGGGGTTTTTTTTCGTAAGTCTGGGAGCTACCCATTTCTGAGTGATGACAGTTGATTTATTGAGGAAAAGATACCATTGTGTGAAAAGTTCATGTGTCTTCAGTGCAAATAATTGGGCTTCCTGTTTCAGTTTCATCACCCGCAAAATGACTTGAAGTAGAATGAGAAAAACTCGGGGAGTGATGAGTGAGCTGCCACATTGTTCTATCGAGTGCCAGAGCCTGGTCTCAAAAAATACTGCATCTGGTGACTCTGAAACAAATACACCTCATAATTTTCTCTGCAGTTCAATTTACCTGAGATGACAGCTGATAAACCAAAGAAATAGATTTGCATCGTAGTGGACTGATCTTTATTGTCTCAGATACGGAGTTTGTCATTTTCTCTTCTTTGCAGGTGCCATACTCCGAGCTGGGTGGAAAAACTTTAGTGATGGCAGTTTATGACTTTGATCGTTTCTCCAAACATGATATCATTGGGGAATATAAGGTTGCGATGAACACGGTGGACTTCGGTCATGTCACTGAGGAGTGGAGGGACTTGCAAAGTGCAGAGAAGGAAGAGGTAAGAAAAATCAAACTTTTTTTTCCCCCAGGACACTTTTATCCTCAGCTAGAGAAACAGTCAAACGAGCAACATTTTTTTTGCTGAGACAGCCCCCATCTGTTATCAGCATTTCTCAGACTTACTTCACCTGATAAATTTTTGATAAGCATCTTCTCCAATACTCATTGAATGGTACATTCTCCTTTGCTAATCCTATTTTCAATCTTTTTGATACTTCATGCAACATATTAAGAAAGTTTTCATGAGTTTGACTTTTTCTTGAATTGATGCAGTTTGGGTATATAGAATTTGCATTTGAATTATGAGAGCAGTGTGCATTTAGGCTTCTTTGTGGTCCTAATCTTTCTAAATGTTTGCATCTCAAGGCATCTTATTGTACATGAAGATAATGGCAGGTTTTCATTGAAATACCTTACAGTTTTATTGAGCTGCTATGCAATCCATTGATTAGAATTATGCATTTGACAAAGACCTTGGAATGGCATCTCACTCAACTACTAATCACCTTTTTTATTTTCATCTCTGTGCCAACATCCTGTGGGTTCATTGTTTAGTAGGTATAGTATTACATGTACCCAAGACACTTTTTGGAAACATTTCATCACTAAATTGTTGTTCCTGCGAGGTTGTTCATACTGGCACATCCACCTTTTTGCTTATTATAAGACCATTTTTTACTCAGTTTTACATTAGTTTTCCTTTTGATTGTTAGATAATATCTGCCCACATATAATAGCATGCACAGCGTGCTTCAGTTGTCTGGTGGGAGAAGAAGGAATCTGAGTCTCAGTTCCTCGTTGTCTAATTTAGCTAATAAGCTGCTTTGGATTCAAACCTTAGTTTCTGTAATTAAAGAGACAATCTCTGGATGAAATCCTTCCTTAATACAAGTGACAAAATCCTGAATATTGGATTTAGACTACAAATTGTGAAAAATTCAGCGGATGCTGAGCCATGCAGCCTCCTCAGATTTTTTTAAAACTGGTCGACTTCAGTCTTGCCTTTTTGAGTGTTTGTTTTTAAAGACTGTATTTTCAGATGTCTTTCTTCTAGTGCTTATTGATTTGAAAGCCACTGCTACATTGAGACTATTCTGCCTGGCATTGTTTCATAGTGACAGCATTTGCAGGGCTCTCTTATTGCATTGACATTGGTATCCATGCTATGTGGGGCATTTTTCTTCCGCTCTTAGAGCTAAAGATGAAAACGGAAAAAAAAAAAGGAAGTTTGCAGTTCAAGGGCCCTGTTCCTTTAAAGCCTCAACATACCAGAAAGCTAGAAATGTGAAATCAGAGTGTATTAATCCTTCTAAACTTTATTAAGTATCAAGCTGGACTTTTATTGCACTATCGTGTGTGATATCAGTCTGTTTCATGTTTTTCTGTTGCAAAACACATAAAGGAGCCACATACTACACAAAGAGGAATTGAACCTTCACCTTTTTAGTATAACTTCAAGCTTTTAGAACGTAAACAATGATATCCCCTTATGCAGGTGACAGACAACATGGCATAGATTAGTGCGGGGTTTCATCTGTCTTGTGGCATAGAACATTGCCCCTTGAGTTTTCTAGCTCATGTCCGCAGCAAGACCTGACTCAGTCCCTTGGCTGCTTCATAAAGTTCACGTCCTGCTAATACAAAACAATGTTAAAAGTTGCTTGAAATAGAGTGTGAGCTACTTCCAAAAATGCATTCTGACTTGGAAAGAACTTTTTATTAAAATCAAAGAAGGTAACCAGAAGAAATAATTCTTAAATTATTTGGATATTAGAAGAGTATTACAAGAACTTTGAATAGTTTGCAGTAGGGACGAAACCTAGGTTGTACCTTATTTGTGCTTTCAGAGCCCAAGTGAACTGACAGATGTGTATTTTTACATGCATTTGTCTATGCAAATATATTTTCATGAGAGTCATGTTAACTAGAAGAAACTAGCTTTCCTTAGTTCCTGTCTGAGCCTCTGCTCTCAGCTTTCCTCAAATTTCAGGTACTATGTATACAGAAAAAACATTGTAATTTTTGTGAAGTTTTTTGATAGGGCCTTTTTGAAGCTGCTATTAATGCGTGGCTTTTTTATTTATAAGAAGCTAGGCAATATCATCCTGTGAAAACATCCTGAAAAGCTGCTTGCACCAACTCCCTAAATATTTTTTCATAATACAGGAGGTCTCCTGTTCCATTTTTGCATCTCTATGCTCACAAGCATGCAAAGTATCCAATAAATATGGAAAAATATTATAACTTACATTAGTTGGAGACTTTGTTAATCTTAGTTTTCTGTATTTTAATTGTAGCTTTCCTACAACAGCTCCTGAGCTTACTTCACAAATAAAAAGTGACCCCACAGAAACCAGTTACTTAAGATGTAGGTCAGTCAAGTATATTTAATCCAAAAGGTCTTCACTTATTTTTGCTCTGTAATGGAACCTCTATTTCTATCATATACATGTTGAGCCTGATTCAAATAATTGCTTAGCCCAGTCTGGAAAAGAACCAAGAGAGTTACATCTGTCAGTGGTTTGGGAGCTGTGTTTCCCAGGAAATGTCATTCATATTTCCGTATTTGACTACTGCCAAGTACCTCACCATCTTCGATATTCCAGCCTCTGCTCAGGAGCAAAGATGCCATACAAATTCTAGTAGATTTTAAGAGATAATAAGTAAGGGACAAAGAGGAGTAGGAGTGGTCCTGTCGCCATAATCCTGTTATCAGCTGACACAGCAGACGTTGCAGAAATCACAGCAGATACAGCTGTGACCAAGCAGTACTCTGGCTTCACAATTAGCAAATACAGTACTGCACATACAAAGGTTAGCATGATTTACCTATGCCACGTGTAACAACAGACATGTGCTTGTCTGTTAGTAGTGATCATGAACATGACATGGCGGTCTGGCTTACTGATTGTAAGAAAACATGATAAAAAAGAAATTAAAACCTAAGCAACTGGATTTCATCCAAAAATGTATGACAACTGTAATTCTGTTACTACCAAAACACCTTTTGTAGACTATTCCACATGTTATAATTGCGTAATGAATTTGTCCTTGAAAAGCACATCTGTATCTGGTCTGCAGTACTTGAAGAATGACATGGTTTATTTCCAGTTTTGCCCTTACAACAGTTAGGTAAGTTTGTCAGTTCTTAACAACCTAGCGCTAACTAGAGTTCTGAAGATGTTTGCAACTAAGTATCAGACACCAGAGTATCCTTAATGTTTTAATTATGACCCCTAAACAAGATGTATACCAAAGCACATCAGTGGCAATTGTCACCAGTCACTTTGAAAGAACCATCTAGGTGGTATCAGTCAAACTGAGTATAAAAATCTTATTTTTATCTCACTTTATGTCACATTCAGTTGTTGCACATCACAGAATATACAATCTAATTAACAATGCAGTCATAGAGGGCAGAATAGTTTTACTAGCAGGTATTCTTCTTTTTGCTCATGAAGTTCCCTTGTGCTTTCCATCCTTTTTTCTAAATGGGCTTGAAATTGATGGCAGAGGACGAAGGTTTAATGAAATATTTGAAGCTCTACCTCTCACAGCCCAGCCATTTGAATGGCATCTCTCTGACACTGCATTCTCTTCTGGGAAAGGTCTTATTAATATATTTATGTCGGTGAAGCACTTTGAAGGTACAAGGCTTTATGTAAGCGTTTGTTAGGACTGTGAGAGGGCTTTGGGAATGTACGAGTCTGTACAATGACTGCTAAATATTGGGGAGGCCACTACTAATGAGCTGCATACCTTGAATTGTTTTTCCCTGGCTGCTTTTAGCTCTGCTGTCCTTGTGAATATACAGAGGTGATTTATGTAGTAGTCCTTCAGTCTCATATGACTGAGAGCATGGGAGGGAAGAGGGGTAGGTACTGAAAGGTTATTCGCTTTTACCAAGTCTGACATATAATGGTTTGGGCACGGAGTGTTAAAAAACAGATGATAGGAGTTTGCTCCTCTGTGTCATCTACCAGATGTCACTGCCATTAACTTTATCTGAGTACATACTGCATCCAATATCCGTTATCACTCCAGTACAGAAGGCCAGACAGACCTCTTCTTTGCTCATAGCAGTGTGAATCATACTGAGAGTCATCTTCTGAATACTTCAAGTGATTTCCCTCCAGACATTTTGTTATATTGGCACTTAAATTGAAAACCTGTTGTAGCAAACATTCCAAGAAATTTTAGGTAATATAAGGAAGAGCAGAAACCATTCTTTCCCTTGAAAGCAGTGGAGAATCAGAGCCTTATTCCATGAGGAGAAGGATCTTTGACCTGCCAGTGTCCACCACCAAGAGTTCTGCTCACCTCTTACGACTGCCATCACGTAAGACTCTATGCATTATCTGATCAGGCATCCACCATGGATAGGTTACATGATGGATGCATGCGCGTATCACAATGGGTTGTGATGGGTATATTTTCTACGTGGCTTCTGAGCTGGAATTCTGGAAAACACCAGCAACGTGCACAACAGGTTCTCTCCTACATGATGTACAATCCCAAGCAGGAGAGATGGATGCTACGGTACTGCCTTGCAAAGGGATGCAAGCAGTCTGCAGCTGAAAGACCAATTCTGTGAAGCTTGACATGCGCTGTTCATGAGGATTGTTCTCCCCTTCCTCTTCAAAAAATAAAAGTCAAAGGAAGGAGATGGAAAAGTGGACCTGAAATGGGTATATTTTATACCTCGGTATGCTTCATAGCAGTTGGAGACTGACAAAGTTAGTAAGCCGTCTAGCTTATTGAATCCTCAGCACTGAAACTTGCAGAGAGTTAAGAGGAAAGGACGTTTTTACAAATGTCACTGTCAAATCACAGCAGCAAATCACTGTCATTTTCTGTTATATCAGAGATGGACAGATGATCTAATAGACCTTTCCCATCTCTAATAATAACACTTAGTTCTTATACAGCTTTGCAGACAGCACAGTGCTTTGCAAAAGTATCATTATCCCTATGGAGATCCTGTCAGTGTCAGACAAATTTTAAAATGTGAGGTCTCCTTTATTTAGCTGCATATTATATTGGATCACTATGTCTTCTGCATGGTGTTCAAGTTTTCTTAAGTTCACTTCTTCTTACACCCAATTAAAACTTGAAAATGTTAAATCTAAGGGGGTTTTAATTTTCAGGTTTAGTGGCAGAGTTACATGCAGTAAATGCACAATGTTGAATGCATGTTCAAAATTGTAAGTGCAGCATCTGTCCTGCAAAGGAACTGAATTTGATGGTGAAGGAACAAGAGAGAGGTTCTCAAGTTTTAGAATAAGCAAGCCTGATGTGAAATTCTTTAGCATTTAATTAGTTGTTTTTCATCTTGAAATTGAAGGTGTTGAAATGTTGTGATTTTAAAGGTAAAACCATATGACTCAAGCAGAGCAGTTACAGTACTGTTTCAGGCTATTAGAATTATGCATTTCTTTTTTCACCTTTCATACTCAAACTGCTGACAATCCCACTATATACCTTTGTTGAGTATTCTCTTTCTTAACTCCCTCTCTGGAAGAGACACCTACCTTAGGAGGTCAGAGGCATTCTTGTGTTATAACAAAAAGAATGTAATTGGCTTACTTGAAATCAAAAGGGAACTTGTCTTGATTCATCTCAGACTTCCTGGCTTTACAGATATTAAATTCAGATACAGAGGACAGTAGACAAGAAGAAGTTCAGTGATAGTGTAAAATTCAGGCTCTGCTGGGGCCCGTCTGTTTCTGGACAGTATTCGTTCTGAGAAAAACTTGTATTGCTTATTTGACAAAAACGTACTTATTACCATTTGACTTTCAAGTGTGGAAGGGCATCTTGAGGTTAAACTGTGCTGACAAAGTAGATCATACGCTTGGTGCAAAGCATCTAATGATCCATACACAAAATAATAATAATTGTATTAAAGTTGATTCTAGACAAGGCATATTCCTAAAGACCTTGTAGAAAGTTACAAGGCCAAAGGAGGAATAGTGTATGATTCCCCACCTCTGCCTCTTAATGTTATTGTGTGGGTTTTTTATTGCTCAAGTATAGAATATTTTAAAATGCTTAATAGAGGAGGGAGGCCAGACCAGCCAAGGAGTTCAAAAGCACTGGACTTAGATGTTAACCATACAGTGGCATTTGGAAAGCGATGTTCTGAATGGTGTTTTTATAGGCTTTTGAGAAAGATGCTGAGAGGGATCAAAATCATCTCCGAGTCCTTCTTCAAAAGGCTTAAGCAGAATTTATATCACTTAGATGCTGGAAGTATTTTTCATGTACCTGCAAGCGATTCATTCAGATAGCTGATATATCAGTCATTTGCATGGGTTGAAGTATATTCCAAGTGGAAGGTGCTAAAGCTACAGTATGAAGAGATGTTTTGGATGGAAGCTGCAGAAGGAATTCCAGGGAATTCAGCCATAATCGTGGAGTACTCCCAGTTATAAAGCTCTGTAATCTGCGAGGGATTGCAAATGCATCTGCAGAATCAGCTGATTGGTGTGAAAGGGCCACAGAACATGCTATATATGCAATTTTCCTGCATTTTTCTCCACCTGGACTTTTATGTACTTACTTATTTTTCTGATTACCAGCATCAGTGAACGCATTATCCAGAGGCTGAAACTGCATTTCTCACTGGGACTCTAGGCAGAAGCTTTGCAGTAGTTCAGGGTAATACCTTATTTCCCTTTCTCCCCTCCCTTCGCAAACAAAGAGTGACAAAAATCATTATCTGATTGTTGTTACAAACCAGGATCAGGAGCTAAGGGAAGCTGTGAGATAGCCGTATCAAAATACTCTATCATAGGTGTCATGAGAAGGGCCTTCAGAACAGAGACCAGCACTTTAACAGTCACAAGGAAGGAGCAGCTCCTACAAAGAAGACGATGGCTTTTTCACTAAAAGCTTGAGGCATAGTATGCCACTCTGGTCTCCTCGCTTTGTTGTGCCCACTCCACATAGAACTAAAAGATCTTGGTTTCCAGAAGCCTCAGAGAAAGATGTATTTCTGAAAAGGTTAAAAGCAAAGATTTAGGAACAGTCATCCAAGAAAGAAAAGGATTAGCCATTTTCTTCATTTTTTTCCTCTGTCAGCTCTTAAACACCAATTTAGACCATGTCAGGGATTACCATAGTAACCATTTAACCTCTTTTCAGAGCCTGTTGTGTTTCAGTTTAGTTCAACAATGAGCTTAACTGGCATTTGAAGCACTTTGCATTGTACCTGTGACAGGAATTAGCACCAAATGCCCTTACTTTAGAGAAGTCACAGTTAGAATCTACAACATAATACTGTATTTTTAGTTTGGTGGTATTAGGCTTTTATTGCTTTTATGCTAATATTTTAAGAGGTAGAGTATATGATTTTAGGATGTATTACCAAGTCTTATTTCTAGGCTAAATGGATGACAGCCAGCGATAACTCGTTCCTAGTTACCTGTTTGATTGTGTCATGAAACTTGGCCTTCCACCAAAGGCCAAAGAAATTCCTCACATTGGCTGATGTGTTGTTGGTGTGTTACAGGTGATGCAGCTGGGTGGTTTTGGTGCAATCAACCCTGTACTTCTTTCCTCTTTCTTTTCCGTGGCCTTCTGCAGCTTACTGTGTGTTATCAATGTAACTAGAGGAATACTCAGGACATGATGATTTAAATTAGATTCTAAAAACCTTTGGAATAACATAGCCTTTTTCTCTTGTTCATGTCTAATTCAGTCTGGGCAGGATGCTGTTGTACGAAATAATAACTTTCAGAAAAAAACCTTTTTCATAGAATATCTCTATTTCTGCATTTTATGCATTCTTCCCTTGTAGGTTAATGGAGAACTGACATTTCCAGTTTTTAAGATCTTGCAGTCTACGACATACACACAGTTCTTTTTGAAGGACTGATGATAGGTAGTCTTTCACTTTCAATCACACAGATCAAAGCAAATATTATTATTCTTGGATGTTCATAGGTAACTATGTCATACATAAAATTTAAAGAGATTAATAAGATAGATGTAAATGCTTTTCTGTACCTTATCTGAGCATGAACATTTATAATGTTGGTGCAGTACAATTCGAATTTGTGTAACCTCTGTCATCTAGAATTCCAATAGTGAGGAATTTTACTCCAAGAATGATGCCACTGTCTAAAGATCAAACCATCTCTCCCCTCTCTCTCTCTATCTCCAAACTTTCATGCCACTGGCCACAGGAAGGGAGAAAATCATACAATGCTGACTGATCTCTGTTTCTTATTCTTACAGGTTTTTTTCTTTTTTTTAACTTCTACCATCATTCTATACACCTGAGTGAGTCAGTTAATTATTAAGTTGCACGATTTAGCCTCCGGTCTAAAGTTGCTGTTGCTTTTTAGTATCTGTGTTGACCAGAGGTCAAACTTCTGTGAATCACTCCACCTCCTCACTTCTCAGCATATTCTCACTCTGTGTGTATGTGTGCATATGAGATGTAGACCTGAGTATGGAGCAGAAATACATCTTTCTTTTATTATTCATCTTCTGTGATGGAAGCTTTTGTGCAGACTTTAATAGTTTTGTGAGCAGCCTTTAATTGCATTAACTGGGACTTTTTGTTTCAGATGGCTGCCTGGCTGGCTAGGTGGATGGAGTGGTACTGTAGTTGTTCTGTCCTCTCCGCTGGCAGAGTTTCCTGAGTAGGATTTTTTTTTTCTGTGGAGGGCTTGAGTATGGTCACTGCCACAGAATTACTACTCTTGCTCTCTCCTTAGAGCAGCACACAACTCACTTTGAGATACAATCACCATTGCGTAGATAAAATTCGTTTCTAATCTTTTGGACCCAGATATTGTCTGTATGTGCTTCTTGCTGGCCAAGCACTAGATGAAAAGAAATACCTGGCACTGAATCCAGTGACATGGAGGCCAAGACCTTTTCCTTGAACATTATGTCTGCAATTACAATTACAGAAATAGTGCCAAAGGTAGGAGTTTCCAAACTAGCAGTGAGAAAGAGAGTTCAAACAGTGGTATGTTATTGCTGCTTGATCGACTGGATGCATTCGCCTACAACACAACAGAATTAGGAGTTATTGCTACTTCCACTGTCACTGATAATGGCAACTAAATTTGGGAACCCTTCTCTAGTGCATTTTTCCACTTGTGGCTGACCTTGAGTTCAAACCTCTTCTTCTTAGATAGAGACCTTGCCATAAAATTCTAACCTAAGTCATTCCCTAGACGATTACCGTTATGTGGGGTTTATAACTTGCTTTTGATGCCACCGGCATAGAACATGGCACTACAGCTTCTCAATGGTATGGATGGCAGCGGGCAGACAGCGCCCGAGCTTCCCATTAGAACCTTAACCAGTTTTAGGTGCTGCTTAAATTACTTCTGGTAATCTTCAGAGCTACTTGGTTGTCTGGAATCCAGTTATTTTATCTTTGTTTTTCCATATCTTCTTCAGTAACTGTGAAAATTAACAGGAGGATCTCTGTTGATGAGTGAAGCTCAGGCTTCAAAACTGGCAGCAACTGATTTTCATGAGTGCCCTGAGGTCTGCAGCTGACATCCCCTGTCTGTTAATGCCCAGCCCAGAATTAGATAGCAGCAGATTATGCTGAAAGTGTTTTTACTCGTTCAGACTTCCACATTAATCATTCAGGCTGAACATTAATTTTCTGTGATGTTTTAGAGCATTCAAGTTTTCCAGGAGATGTGGGACATGTGAATTACTTTTGATTACTCTAATGTTTTTGCTTGTACTTATTGTACAGAAAATAGGTACAACTATTACAAGTCCGTGACACAAAGTAAGAACTGCAGTTCTTCCACAGCACTTCTCTGTAACCCATGATTTCCTTCTTGTCATAGTAGATATTCATCCCTACATTTTCTTTTTCTGTCACTCTTAAATGTTAACTTGTATATGACAATACATCAAAGCCCTCCAGAAAAACCCACCTCTAACTTCGAATACCATCCAAATAAGCGCATGCTTCCCCATCCTTTATTTTACAATGAAGACCAATTTCTCTCATTGCAATTTGATACAGCAAGTGATGATGTTTCTCTAGATATAGAATCATACTTTTCTATATACCCTTTAAATCATTAAATCATTTAAAATCTCTTTGAAAGACATGATTATTTCTTCAGAATGTCTGTCTGTCATACTAAACTATTAGTTGCTTTCTTAATGGAGAACTATATGCTTTTAGTTTCATCCATCAGCCTAAAGGGAATATATGCACATTTAGTGTATTGAAAGTTACAACTTTTATGATTAAAAACATAAAATCCAAAAATTAGTATTTTCTGATATATGATAACTGTAAATGAGAACAGATTTTAATTAAACTCTACTAGATTTGCTGCAGCAATCATATGTTCCAGAATGACTTGAGAATATTGGCTTCCTGCTTGGATTTCAGCTGTAGAGTTCTACAATTGGCCTAAGTTCTTGCAAGCACAAACACCAGTCACATTATATAAGGATTTAAGGCTGTGAAACTTTCCTGTTTATATGTTCCCTATCATGAAAACTAGCTGTTACTCAGCCTTTGAGCACAATCACTACATATAAAGCTGTGAATATCTTGTGTATAAACCCTGGGACATGCTCCTTAGACTTTTTAGCCCACCTGTTCATTGATTCCTTGGGTTTGTTGCCAGAAGGCACCACTATATGAGCTCTTACAACTCACTGAGGATGACAAGTCTTTAAATCTGATTTATTTTATTTGCATTGAGCCTAGACTAGCTAACATTAACATTTTCTTTCTGAAAAAAAAAAAAAATCCCATTTCAAAAACCTTTGTTTTGTTTAGAAATACTACTATTTCCTATCAAATTGGCTAGTTTTCTAAATGAGGTGAGGTTGTCTGCCCTAAACCTGGAGGACTCCTAGATCTTCAAGGAACATTTTAAAGAACCTCCTATAATCAAACTTAATCTAGGAAACAGGCAGGATCCAGGAGGTAGTAGTGTTCCCGCTGTGCCAAGTTGGGAGGAGGGTGGCACAAGGAAACCCCCTTACAAGCTGGAAGGTTAGACCTTGCTTGGTTTTGGAGCAAGGAGCTAGAAACCCTTTGATTCTCAGCCCATGGCATTTTGTCCTGGCTGCACAGCCACAGACTGCAAATTCCAAAAGCTCGGATTTCCTCATGGTATCCTGACTTTCAGCATTATCCTGCATGTTTTTAGTGGAAGTTCAGCAAAACCAAGTCTCCCATGAAACATTGTATTACCATCTAATCAGAATTTTGTGGAAATTCCACTGGAAAATTCTGCGTGAGAACTTACTGACAAAGGATACAAAGAGAAGACTGCTGACATTAGACCAGCATTCGTTATAGGCAGCTTTGCACCTCCGCTGGAAAATGCGTAGAGGGTCTTCAAACCCAAAGAGTTTGCAAGTTACTGATTTTAAGACATCAGTAGAGGGAGGAAATAACACATCCCTTATAGCTTCAGCAGTTACTCTCTCTCTGTTAAAAATGTGTACTTTATTTGTTATTTGGATGTTACTGGATTCTACTCCAAGTCATTGATTCTTGTTATGCCCTTCTTCAGTAGATTCAAGCCATTTAATACATGATGCTTCCTCTTCTCTACAGTACTTATGCACTGTAATCAAGTCACTTCCAATCCTCTTTTCAGAAAGCTGCAGAAATTCATCTTTTATGTTTTTCACAGTCAGGTTTTTTCTCTGTTTTTCCAATAAGAGTTGTGACTTTTTGAAGACTACCTTCTGTGTAGTTTTCAGCATCTTAAAAAAAATACATGTACACAAGAACAGTGTGCAGTATACTTTGTCTTTGCCAAACAGCAAAGACACCAGCTACTTCTGCTCGCTCCTACTATTGAATGTTTTGCACAGCATTACACTAGCAGTTCATGGTCTGTTGCTTATGATCCTAAATCCTCAGCAGGAGGCACTGCCTTCCAAGATATCTTTCCTGATTCAGTAGATATTTAGATATAGTCTTGAGTTCTTTGTCTTAGAATGTAGAATTTTTGCTTTTGGCTGTATGAAAATGTATTCTGTGTGACTGGTTACGGCCAAGTGATTTAGCACTTTCTCTCGGACCAACCTGTTGCATTATTATTTACCGTTATGGTATTTTTGGTATCACCTGCATATTTTATCAGCAGAAATGTCTTCCACATCTATAAAAAACATCAGTAGACCTTGAACAGAACAAAAAAATATTTTGCATGTTTCCTTCATCAACCAAATTTACAATCTTATCAAAGAGTGAATCTGGTTTTAGTTGAAAAGGCCTATTTTCCATAAAACCATGTGACTTCACTTTCAGTATATTTCATATCCTTTAAATCAACATTAATACAAATGTTTATGAGTTCTTTGTTTCATTGGGGTTTGATAAAAGGCAGATGGCTGATAGATACAGCCTTCATCCCATTTGGCTTTTTTTTAAGTAAGATGGGCATAACATTAGCACTGTTCCAATCTTCTGGAATTTCCCTTATGGCCTAAGATTTATTAAAAATGAACATCATTGAGCCAGAAATCTCATGATAAGTGCAGTCATCTTTCCTAGATTTTTATAGATGACTGCGGTGACCTCTTTCTTTTTACTGAACAGATTAATGAAATTCAGTGTGTGGTACTGATTGCTATGATGACCTTTGATGAGCTGTCTTGTCTTCCTAAAGAATGTGTTAAGAGAGTTTTTCAAAGTGAAATAGCCAGGGGAAGTGGAGTAATAAAAGAAGTTTTTTGCCAGTATGTATTTATCCAAAAACTTGAATATCTTTTAGTAATTTCATAGAAATGTATTTTTGCATGCTTAGTTTAAGAAGTGGATACAAGCCTGGTAAGCGTAAGTCAACAGATTTGAATACATAGCACTAGTTAGAAGGGACTCATTCTTGAACTGAGCACAAATATTTAACGAGCTGAACTTAAAACTTACAACGCAAGGCGTTGTAGAAGGAGGCACGTATTAGTTTCTTCATTTCAACTGGAACCAAAGACAAAAATATTGAAATTATCTGAGAGAGTATTTTACATATTTCTGACTTCCCTGAAACTAGGAAGCACTAGAACAAGAGTGGCTCTGAGCTTTTCTGAGGGTTTTCAGCTTGCCTCTTTTCCAGCTGCATATCCTTTACCCCATCTCATATTTTTAGGCAGTTTTGATGCTCTGGAAAAATCTCCAGTAAAAAAATTAGTAAAAGAGGACAATGTAAGAAAACCTTCCAAATGACAAGCAACGATACAGAAAGGGATTTCAAATCCTGCCTGTGCTTGTAGCGCAGAAGCTGTGGATAGAAATAAAAGATGACATTAACCTGGGTGAAATTATACATGAAAGAAAGTCGTCTTCATCTTGATAAATTACAGGTGGAGAACTGTCTTGTTATAAGACTTCACCTATCAGCTGTTAACTTACATCAGCTGTCTGTGATTTTCCCATTAGCAAATCCAGTTCCTTTTCAGCTTGCTGTGCGATCCCCTGGTCTGCAGCCCTTTCCAGGTCACCACTGTGGCTGCAGTGTAGGAGGACCGTGACCTGCCTGTATGGCTGAGTTGTCTTCTTGTGAAGATAAAGGCTCAAGCTGGTTTTGGCACAGATTTGTGCTGCATGCTGCGCTGGAAGCTGGGGAGCATGGTAAGAAGGTTCCTGTAAGCTTAATGGAAAGCAATGCCTTAAAGAGGGTTGATTGTTGCCCTGTTCAGGGAAACCCTTGAGCACATACCAGGTCCTCGCGTGTTCTGTTTGGCCTGCCTCTAGCTGACCAGCAAGTTTCTAGTTATAGAACAATGATATCATGTACTGCTTCTTGCCTAATTGCCAATTTAGGAGATTTTGGAGGAGGCTGCTGTATTGTGTGGGGTTTGTGACTGGGGTCATGGAAGGGAGCTGGAGGTAGTGCTGGGGGATATTATGGAGGAACATGAAAGCTGAACTGGTGTTACAGCAAGCAAGAGATGAGAGAAAGGAGGACATCTATCTGCAGGAGTTGAGTGAACCAGGCTGTGCTGGTGTCACTGCAAAAGGAATCATTTATTTATAATGTAGCTGGGACTGGCACGAGGTGCACAGTCTTTTTGTCTTGGTAGTTTGTTACAGAGGAAAGGGAAGAAGATAGCTGGCTACAAAGTTAATCCACAAATTCCACTGAATTTCTCTTTGTGATTCTTGCAGAACAAATAGGAATATACTGTACACCTTCAGTAATGGAGGTACTGAATTCACCTGATAGTCTTTCCCTGGGGCTGTTGAATTTCAGCAGGATTTACCAGCAGCCATAGATGATTATTCATTCCCTCATGCCAATTGTTCCCACCTACTGGTTTGTTTAATCTGTTTGGTTTTTCTTTCATTAATTGATAATGTATGGTCATCGTAGCAATGACTCTGTTCATGCCAGGTTTTTAATACAGCACCACATCCAGTGGTAGATCTTACAAGTAAGGAATCAGTAATTGATTTGATTCTTAATTACAGTTATCTGCTGTTTACTGATCCTGTATATTTTTGGATGTATGCTGTAATTCCAATCCATAATCAAAAGCTTTGGAGACAATTGCTTTTGGAAACTGAGACACACTTAGTAGTAGAAACTATATTAACTGAGCATTAAGGTACCCATACTTACTACAAGAGATGTTTTCGAATCCAGCGAGGGTACTGTACCGTGGCTTCCTGTACCCTGTCACAGGAGGACAAGGACTTTCTGTAGAGTGACTGCAATGCACATAAAATATTCTAATAATTATGGAAAAGCTTTGTGACTTGACTTCTCGCAGTGTCTGATAAGCCAAAAAAAATAATCTTTCAAATGTATTACATTTCCTTTCAACATTGTACTTGGGCTACTCACTAGAAGACTAGCCTTGTGACATGCTATAGTTAATAAGTTTTCCATGCTGTCAAAAGTAATAATATTAATGTGCCATTCGGTTAAATTAATTTTGTTTTGTGCACTGGCCTGCATAAACGTGAGTGACATTTAGAAATATGATCAGGCAGGAGCTGAGGAGAAGCCAAGTGGCAAAATAGAGTGAGATGCAATCATTAAAGCAGAGCAGCCAGCTGCAAGCATTTGTGGGTAGGCAAAGAGTTACAGAAAACCAGGCTGTGATGTTCGGGTGTATATGTTTCTTCTAATTCATTCTTCCCTTTCTCATTTATTTAATAAATTAATTTTCTTCTTGTTTAATTAAGAACTCGGTATGTTTGGTAGCATGGTCTCTTGTCTGGAAATCAAAGAGTGTGTTTCTGCTAATCTTTGATTTCAAGTGCCTTCAGCCACAGTGTTTCTCATTTTGCAAGAGGCAGCTGATTGTAATGCTTTTAAACTGATGACCGTGAAGTGTCATTTTCTGCTAATAGCAACAATGTTTTCTCTTTCCATTTCCTCTGCTTTTTAGAAAGCAGTAATAGAAGTGCTTTCTCTAAACAGTTAAAAATGCAATGAAGAGGACTGAAAGGAGGAAGCTGACAAAACCTGACTTGTTAATTTTTTTAATAACACTGGCTGGTTCAAGTTATTGCCCCACTTGCTTTCAAGTCCGATTTACTGTTGTGTTGGAGAATATTACATAATTAGGACAGTTAAAAGAAAGGCCAGCTACTACCTTTCTATATATATATTGCAATAAGAAGACAGAGATTTTTGAAGAATTTCTATGTCAAGTAGTGCTGTTCAGAGGGGAAGAAAAAAAAAGTAGATTTTTCTTGCCACAGAAAGATCCTGCTAGGTCTGTTCCCTTTAAGCAAAGGCAAAAAGTAGTGCTGGCATACAGAAGTTGTATCACAAAGCAGTCGGAGAGTAGAACTGTAGTAGGGAAATCAGTCAAAAGGAATATGCAATTAAACCATTTCTTTTGGCTCTTCCTCACTCCTACTTTATACCGTGACTGTATCCCTACAGATACCACCTCCTGATACCTTTAATGAATTCCCTTCATTCAAAAGATTGTTCCCTGTCTGCCCTAAAACTTCTCCCTTTTAAAACTTACCTCATAGACCTTTGCTTCTATTTCTGTTCTCTGTTCACCTAGCATCAGTCTCCTTTCCATCTCTTCTTTAGCCTGTTGTCACTGCCAGTCCCTTTTTTACAGCATCCAAAACGAGCCCTCTGGATCTTCGCCTCAAGAAGCCTCTGTTTCTTCCAAGATCTCCTGCTGTAACCTATTTCACTTTGCTTTGCTTCTTAATTTACTTGTTATGTGCCTTGTAACTGAACACTTCACATTAACAGGAGCCTCCTTTTATGGCCAAGTTTGTGCATTTGAAGAAGGTGAAACCTATAAAGATGCTTCTGAAATAATGTTAGTAAAAGCAAACAGGAGAAACTTTTGATCACAAACACTCTGTACTTCCATTTTGTAAGACAAGTGGGTTATTCCTGCAAATAAAGACTAATCCTTGAATAAGGAAACATGCAGTAGGGCACTTGTCTGTTCATATTTTATTGTTTTAAAATATTATCTTCAAAAGTGCAGTAGGTACAGTTGTCATGAAGATTCTTCCTTCTTTCCAGAGGCATTTAGCACCTATTTACTGCTAGCTGTATAACAGCGTGGCTGCTCCATTCATGGGCATTAAATTCTTTTAGACAGCAAAGGAATTATTCTGCTTGTCAGATTAATGGTTTAGTTGTTAAAGTCCTTAGGTTTCTGTTGACTGGGTTTATAGTTAGCATTTTGCAGGTCTGAAATAGCTACTTCTGTAATCAACCTTTTGATTGAAAAGGCTGGGGAGAGCTCTGCCTCTTATTCGCCCTCAGTACTTTATCTCAAAAGTAGTTCATAGACTTTGGGGTACAGTGGTACTTGGTGTGCATACATATTCATGTGATAGTCTCCAAAAGTGCTATAATAATGGGCTGACACATTAGCTCCAGCTTTTCTTTCTCTTTCCAGTTCTTTATCTTTCCCTGCTGCACCATCTATTTCTAGCCTATTTATGCAAGCTGAGTTTTAAGGGCTTCTTGCTCACTTCCCACTCCTTTGCCTAATTGTGGCAGAATTGTCTTCATATTGTGGTCCCTGATTTGCAAGTGTAAGAGAAAAAAGATTTTCTGTCTTTCTTGATTATACCTATTGCAGGTTTGAAATTTCTGCTTTGTTCTTTAACTACGTATATATAAAAAAGCAATGTCTTTGAAGCTGTTAGTGTTAAAGACAGCTGTTGTGACAATAAAATTTCAGGTTTAAAGAAAAAAAGGGAGCCCAACAAACCAGTACTTCCTTTTCTCAGTGTGATCTCTATTTGTCCTAGGGGTTGTGGAGGAGTGATACTTTCCCAGTTGTAGATCCCAGCTATGTGTGTGGGTTGCTAATTCTGCCCACTTGCTATGGTAGCTTAATTGAAGTTGTGGCCAGTCCGTGTCATCCATTTCTGCATCCATGTGATTCTATTACTAGTATTACTGTGACACCTTTGCGGCTTAGTGTATTCATGGTTTATGTGCCAAGAAAAAGAATTTGTCAGATTTGAGATCTCCATGTGTAGATACAATATGATGGCCTCAAAACTATCTGAAGCCCATGGATGTGGGAATTGGGATTAGAGATTCTGTCATTACAGTTTACCTGGGTTTCCTGAATTTGAAAGACTCTAGTTTAGCTTATAACCCACCTTTATGCTGTCCCTGTTTCCTCCACAGAGTTTTAAAACATTTTGGTTGGTATGAAAACTATACAGTGAGCATTATGAGCTTCCATTGTAAATATTGATCAGTGGGAGATTGTATTTTAGGTCTTCACCCATAAATCATGTCCTATTGTGTTTCTCTCAGGCTTATGTAAATATCCACAATCAAAACCAGGTATTGAATTTGGAAACCCACCTCACTGTGTTGATATCCTTCCTCCCTCTACTGACTATTTTGGAGTCTTAGATCCAATTAGGAAAAAGCATATGGTGCCGTGGCTCATTATTTTGGTATTGTTTTACCAAGAGAGCTGCAAGCAGCAACTTTCTTGTAATATCCTCCACAAAAATATGGAGAATGTTTATATTAAGAAGATAGATATCTCTGCTAGAGATTTGCAGTGCGAATGAGAGTAATCTGCATAAATAGCATTTTTCTCTGTAGCTCATTATGAGAGTGTACTGTCAATGCAAAAATGACTACTGACAAATACGAGAAGAAACATGAGACAGGCAGGAGCCTCTTAGAGTTGTCTCTAAAAAGTCCAGGTTCTCAACAGGACTTCAAGTAGCTTTTTCCAAGCTGAAGAAGTGTTAGCAGCACTGTCTGTGTCACTTGTTCTGCTCCATTGCATCCTCTTTAAATGTAATGAAGTTGTGAAGTTGCCTGGTGGGGAGAGTCTTTTGATTGGTGTTTAGGTATTATACATGAATATGTTAATGTCTATGAACCTCCCACTTGGAAGGAAGTTTCTAACACTAACTTACAGTTTCCATCAGAGATCAAAGTAATTTACTAACATAAATTATTTATACATAGGGCTGAAAGAAATTCATAATAACAATAAGGCACCTCCATGAGATAATCACCATAGCAGAAGCACTTATCTGTACCTTGTAGCCCTGCAGGGGTTTGTAATTATCTTCTGCAAACCACACCTCTGGTGATAGCTTTTTGTTGCTTCATTGCAGCGCTGCCACTTGCAGTATTTTGCCTGACAAATATTTTTGAAATTAAAAAAAAAAAAAAAGCCAAAAAAACACCACACCAAAACTGAAAAACAGCTTAGGAATAGAAAACTTGTGGCAGTCATGCAAAGAGAAAATGTTAAAAGTACAAGAAATACTAAAGAAATGCAGTTAATACTTTTTTTGTTGTTATTAAAATCTGTATCAAATGTGATTATGTAGGCATTTAAAGAGGTACCTATGCTATTTTTTCAAGTTACTCTCTGGAATGAGCTCGTCATCTGCTGCCTTTTCCCATGGCTTGCTAGTGATCTGTGGAAAACAGGCTGTTTACATGGTGCTGGCTTCTCTGTGCTTCCTGCAGCTAAAATTACATTAAAAGAGGCTAAAAATGCATTAAATGCTCTCATAAAATTACTCTTCTGTGTAGACAGTTGCAGTATTTGCACAGAAGCATAACGTGATTACAGATGGAGAAAGGCTAGTGAGAGGTGATGGTCTCCGTGGCAATAACTGTGTTTGTAAAGTACCTCCTCCAGCCTCTGCTGAAGCACTTGGATCAGAAACAATCCTAACACCTTCTTGTGCTTAATAAACATGCTCTAGTCTCAACACAAGTACCTCCCCCTCCCCCCCGCAAAAACCCCCAAACCAAAAATCCACTCAAAGGAACAATTAGAAGCATGGTATTGATTTAAAAGTACCTTCTAAAATAGATGTTTAGATATTCTGTCAACGAGGTGCATTTCTGAGGAATACAAGGGAATGCAAGTTCCCATGCTGCTACAGCCAAAACTCTGCCTAGTGAATCTAGAGGTGAGGGCAGAGCCCTTAAATGTCAGGAGATAGGTGAGCACAAAGGACTCCAAGACAGGGGACTAAAACGAGCTTTCAAATATACCCTCTTTCAGTCTTATTCAGAGCCAACATGAATCAACCAGGCTAATTTAAACCAAGTCTACCATGTAATAGAACAGCGACCGCAGAGAATGCGGGGTGGCTGGGTGAGCTGTGATCATGATAACACAAATCAATAAGCAATTGATTTCTTCCATTCTGAACAAGCTGCAAGTGATAGATCAACTTTACCATTAGCCTAGCCAATATGGACTTCCAAAACCGAATGGCAGGGGAACAGGAGCGTGTTTTGCTGTCACTGTGCTGTTGCAGGCTCAGTTAGAGCCGAGCATGAGCTAGGCAGATTGCACGGCTGAAATCCATATTTCTGTGATCTGAATCTATGATGGGATTTATAACAGTATGTGCAGACATGAAGGGGTAGTAAGTCCTTCCACAGCAGTGCAGTCCATGCTGTGAAAGGCTTCTTAGGTTATTCTAGCTATGAGTTGAAAATGGAAATTTTCTGATATTAGGATCTGTTCTTTTGAGCAAGGTCATAACATCATTATAGCCCTCCTGGGTCAGATAGAGGTCTCTAAGATACTGCTCCCCAACTACCCCCTTTGCAGCCTGAAGAGCCCTAATCTACTTAAGCTGTTCCTTCTGCAGAAGCTGTGTCATATCTTTGATCATTCCTGCTGCTTTTCTTGGAATCTTCCCCAATTCTACCATATCCTTTTTGAGGTGGGGAGGACACCATAAGTTTTCAAGATACCGGCACATGTGCATTCTGACAGTGTTTTTATACATGATACACACATTTAACATCATGAGCTATTTTGTGTTCTCTCTGAGCATTTCCTAACTCTGCATAACTGTGTTTGTTCTGTATGTTTCCTGACCACTGGTGATCACTGAACTGATGTTTTGTGGGGAACTATCTATTACAATCCCTGGCTCTTGTTCCTAACTTGTAATAATAATTTCAGTGTCTGTCACTTTATAGGTATGGCATTGTTGTTGTAGTTTCTAAGTTGTTGGGTTTTTTGGTTTTGTTTTTTTTTTTTTACTAAAAGGAACAATAACTACATAATACTGCTCTTAATATATACTGCTCTGGTCCATTGTTGGGAACAACAAAGAATTCTGCATCCCCAAGGAAGTCTTCTGACACAAGCCCACGTACCTCTTGATAAGGGAGAAAGGTGTAAATTCTGAACTATAGCTGAGTATCTGGCATAGAATTGTTTAGGTTGGAAAAGACCTTTAAGATCATTGAGTCCAACCATCAACCCAACACCACCACGTCCACTAAACCAAGATATCTTGTATTGTTCGTTTGAATGTTTTGTTTAACAGTAGGAGTTTGAGATGTAATCCTGTTACTTTTCTGCGGGGCTTTCAAAATTGCATTTTTAAAAGGTACAAAAAATTATTAAAATGTAACATCATGTCTTGTTTGCTTTCACAGCAAGAAAAACTGGGTGATATCTGCTTCTCTCTCCGTTATGTGCCTACTGCTGGCAAACTGACTGTTGTCATTTTAGAGGCAAAGAACCTGAAGAAGATGGATGTCGGTGGACTATCAGGTATGTGCATGAAAATCTGCTTGTAGATTTTTGCAGGCTTGTAAAGGCAGAAAATCAACTCATTTTCTACTGGAGATCTCTTGGTTGAGAAGGTAAGGGCTGTTGTTCACTGTCTGAAAAATGTGGTTTGTGTTTTCTGAAAGTTGGGGCATGACTGAGTATATCAGAATTCATTCTAGCTTAAAAAAAGGTATTTTGTTACACATTGCATTCCACTCCAAGAGAAGGTCTGAAGAGTTAAACAGTCAGATGACAAGCTCTCTGTACTTTCCTTCTCTCCTGTTGCCTGGAGATAAATAAAGACTGTTCAGGCAAGAGGAAAAAATCTGACTACAATTCCTATTGTCTGTTTAATCTCACAAAATGTGAGCATTTCCCTACAATGTTACTGATAATACGTAATAGAGGAACTCGCCACAGGTCACCATGCTGACTGCTGGTTGAGGTGCTAGGATAATTGTTTCTACATCTGAAGGGCTCGGGTGCGATTGCTTCCACGCACAGAGCTGGGAGTGCTCTGCATTCGCGTGTACACCGGCAATCCAAATGACAGTCTTGCGCTTGTGGTAGTCAGTGAGGTTGGTACCTCCACCGTGCTCAGTACCTACAAGTAGTCTTCGCGGCCTTTCCCCGTAGTAAGGCTCTACACACCGTGAGCGAGGTGATGGACGCCCTCTCTAAGGGAGGCTGCAGTCGGCACGTGTGACATCAGGCCTGGGGCTCTCCGGTAGGGCTGTGTCCCACGGTCCTGGTGGAGCTCCAGGGAAGCTGCTGTTCTCTGCTGTGTCTGGAATTTGGACACAAATTCCTGTCTAAATTGCCAGTTAGCTGACACCAAATTAAATAACGTGCTTTATAAGGAGAGGTCTTTCCAGGAGAATTTTATTTTATATACCTTCTGTTTAAAAGAGGCAGTTTCTGCCGACTACTGAGAATGAGGATATTTCCAGCACAGCTCTAGAACTGAAAACTTTTACAGCTGTCATTAACGCACAGATGATGCAATTGCCAATTTTGAATTGGCAAGTGGCAATAAAAAAAGTGGTTTACTTTTATTTTCTTATAATCTTAGCACAAGGTAAGAATTATATCCAAAATACACAGAGAAATGGGAACCTGATAAAAGCAAGCCTGAAGGTTTTATTTACCACTTCTGATGAACAATAACAAGAGGACCTTCACAAAGTGAGGGGAAACAAAGTCTCTTACCATTAACCAGTTATCTTTTTTTTATTTTACTTGCTTCTAAAGTCTTCTACTGCACAGCAACAGACATAATAAAGTAAAAGACATCAAAATATTGTTGTCATTACCTCAATTCAAGTCTAGCTTTTTCTTGTCTAAAATGGACACTGGATTAGGACACACCACTAATAGTTTCCCTAATGCTCATACTGAACAAATTGCAAATTAATGTTCTTAAGCACGTTTACTTCCTAATTGTTTTCTAATGAAAGATTAGATTCTTATAATGAGGAAATGTGGGGGTTTTTTGACTGAAGTATATCTCTAAGAGCCAGAGCATCTATATTCTTTTCCAAGCTTTGCAAGAAATGTGATGGATAATGGATACTCGGCTCATAAGAAAAGAAAGGGGCAGGGGAAGCACTAATGAACTGAAGACCTTCTACAAACTTCAGATGGAAAATATAATGCATTGTGTTGGAAATAACTACAAGGAAATGAGTGGGCTTACTCTCCTCTATGTGCTGAAGCACACAGAGGGACATTTAAATATATTTCTAGGGGACAACAGGTTTTGTTCCCCTTTTTTAGGGCATTGCCAAACTAGAAACCTTATGTTCTCTCGGAGACAAACAAACCCAATGGGATACCATGGTTGTAGCTGGAATTCAAAAGTCACTGACAGTGATAAATGGCAGTTAGTACGGTATTCCTGAGGCAGTAATTATAGATGAAATAATGTTGGTTTAAAGTGGATCCAGTATCTTTCATTAGGGAGTTTATCTTTTGAATAAATTATGCAGAAATAACTTTTGAAACCAAGCTGAGATTCTGTTGTCACTATTCATGCTAAATAATACCTACTCTCAAAGTATTCATGCTAAATAATACCTACTCTCAAAGTATAGTACTGCTAAGTGGTAATGAAGCTGACAGGATTTTATCTCGATTAGCAAATGCTTTCCCCACTAGTTTTGTTATTTTCTCTAGATACTAAAATGGCTTATTGTTTTGCAAAACTGGAAGTTTTGCATTGCAGTGGAGGTGGAAAAATGTTAACAATCAAACGTGATCTCAAACTGAATGTTACCTATATACCTCAACAGCACTTGCTGTTACCAAGGGAAAGCCATTAGCAAGATGTGAAAATTACGTAGTTGACACGGGGGGGGGGGGGGAATAATCTTAGAAGTTTGTCAAAAATAGGCAAAAAGTATCTTGTTTTTGAGTTTAGAGTATGTCTTTTTGTTGTTCTCTCCTATTTTGGAGAAGATGCTGGAAAAGCAGAAGACAGACATTTGGAAAGGGCTCTGCTTTCTCCTGCATCCAGCCTTTATGCCTCTCTGTGGAGTTTCTGCCTTGCGGAAAGGAGGAGCGAGCCCTGGCTGCTGCAGGAGGTCTGACGGTGCTGCCAAGCAGTCGCAGCACAGCGGCAGACGACCTTGCAGTTTCCTTCTGGCTGCTGCTCTCCACATCTTGGCTGTTACTGCTGCTAGTAAATATCTGCTATCCCTTTGCACCTCAACGATGTGGACAGCTTTAGAACGTTTATGTTATCTTCAGTCCCGCTACAAAGAACCAGTCACTCTGGCTCAGTAGTTTTCTGAGCTTCTATTTAGAAATTTATTAAATCCATAATTGTGCTCAATCGGACTTAAATACACGCTTGATTTTTAACATGTATATTTATGTTGTGCAGCTGGAGAGCCCAGTTACAAAAGTACCTGTCAAAAGCAAGAGGCCAATCAAAGTAGATTGAGAGTACTACCTTTCCTAGCTTTTCTACAGGGCTTCTACTGGTGAAACCTTAATCCTGCTAGTCAGCGTATATATCCTATTCAAAGGTTACTACAGTTGCAAAACAAAAAAAAAACCAACAACAAAAAAAAGCCTTTATCTCCAGCATTTTGAACTTTTCCATAAATTTTATTAGTAGTCAAAAGCCAAGCACGAATTACTTTGGAAACAGACAATAAAAGACAACAGACTAATCATCAAATTCATTAGGCTCCTTGTAACAAAACCAGATCACCCATCTGAGCAATAAACTCCCAGGTCTTAAACTTAATTGCAACATCAGGCTGTGACTAAAGCAAACCTTGGCTCAAACACTGGAACTGTTCAGCCTGAGCTCATCAAGTCACCACAACAAGTGGAAATTATTACTTCTGGTGAGCAAGGGCCTCTGGCAAACAATTATGCATGTTTTAAAATGGCATTTTAATTATTTAAATTGTATTCAAATGCATTTTTAATGAATCTGACATCTGGCAGGTGATATGTAGGAATGTAAGCTATAAAGAGATTATTTTTATTTGTCTGAATTTGGTAAACTCGAGTTACATGGCTTTATAGGTATCCTTCACCCAAAATCTCTATGAGACTTAGAAGCTTAGGTCTTGCAGCAAATCAAGGGAACTTAGCCTCCCAAGTCACTGTGGTGTTTGGGTTTTTTTAATTTCATTTAGATGATTTGCAAAATTGGAATATTTCGAAACTAGTTTGCAGTTTAATCTCTCCAAACAGGCCTTAGAGACGTAGCCTGACTAATTCCTCGATAAGCGCACAATGCAGCTCAGGTATGCCAGTCGGTTCACAAGGGTTGTCTATGAATTATGATACTTCATTCAGGTTTACGATTACTTCTGCTCCAGAAAGAGGGCAGGAATTATCTGCAGCTCCCCTATGAGATATTCATTTAAATCAAACTGGTAGTGATTTCATATACAGATTTAAATGAGTATGAAACTTCATCTAAATTAATTTTAATCTTGTTTTCAATTTGTAGTTTTTACTTATTTTCTAAAGAAAAATGGTGGTTTAACCCTCAGCACATCTGACTAGCAGCTAAATATGGTCTGTGCAATAAATACAGTGCTTCTTATTACATAGGAAAATTCCCAATATTAATACACATTAATGCAGGTAGTTCTATAGATTTCCATGTGTTCAGTCATACCCTCCATTTGTATTCATTTTTGTTCCTAACATGAAATAAAAGCTTTCATTTCAACTTTGAACAGCTTTCCCTGCATTGACCAAGCCAATCATTGAAATAAATTATCTTATTATATAATAATATTATAATAGATATGTTATTATAAATACCACCTCCACTGCAATGCAAAAATTACATTGAAAAGCATTTTGCCTCTGAACCTTCAGAAGGAGCTGGGGCTGGCACCTGGACAGGCTGCTGTTGTGGGTGTTTAGCTACCCAGGCCCTTTGGCTTAAATGCCTTTTTTTTTTTTGTTTTGTATCAAAAAGTCATCTCTTAGTAGCTGACAATATGTGTAAGCCTTAACATAGCTTATCTTTTCAGGATTAATTTCAGTATGGTTTTTTTCCTTCTAAATATCTTTGAAAGCTAAAATGTGGTTTTGTTCTCCGTGTATTATTTTAGTGTGCTTAGCTTTTAGGGAATCTAATTACCAGGAATGTATCCTAGTAGCAAGCAGTATACTCTCCCCTTATCTCCTCAGCACTGCTGTCTCTCACCACTCCCCCCCTCATCAGACTGGGAGTTCCAATGGGGAGGAGATGCCCTAGCTGGCATGGGCTCAGGTATTGCCTTAGGAACTGTTGCCAAGTAGCAAATACTATAGCAGACCCTAAACTGTACCTATTTATGCCAAATTAATGGCTAGGAAGAACTGCAAGAAGAGGATTGTCATAGGATCCGTGTGCTCTTCCTTCTGCAGAAAGCTGCACATACAGCTGTGAAGAGAAAGCGGCCCATAATCCAGTCCGTTATGTGTGAAAGCTAATCTCAATATTTATGAGTTATAAATAGAAAATACACAGCACCTCTTTGTATCTGCCAAGCAAATACTATAAATCAGAACCATCTCTAGGGACCAAATGGTACTATAGTAGAAACAAAGCTAGTTTTCTACAATTAGACATTTATTTTAAATACTGCATTCAAATTCAAAAAGCTTGGTTGGATGTCTTAGAAAAGAATTGAAAAATTAAAAATTGTTTAGAGACCAGCTCTTTGAAGACAGTGAATGCTCATGAATTATGCAGTCAGAGCATTCACTTTAATAACTTCATTAAAACATAAGAAACCTTAAAAGCTAGCTAACATGAATGCAATATTATGGGAAGAGAAATACACCATTAGTGCCATGGCCTTGCTATAAGCCATATTGTAAGCATAACTCAGTGAATATTAAGGGAAAAGAAAACAGCCTTATTAAAAGACAAAAGTAAAAATAAACAACAACCACCACCACCACAACAGCTGCATTTGCAACTAGCGTAATCCTAAAGAATCCAACAGAGATCAGTAGCAACAAATATTTTAAGATCTCTACTTACTGTGAGGATTTCTATAACATCTAATATCTCAGTATCTTTACTGTAATACACTGGGAGAACTTCCAACAGTAGATGGCTGCAGCAATACATCTCTCTAATGCTTGCAAAGCAGCCTCACGGCATCACAGTAAATTCGCTGTGGGCTCCTACAGTGGTGATGGAATTGGTCACCAAATCTCCATCATGCTAAAATCTTTCTTTCCTGCCTGAAAGAACATTCCTGTTGGTGACATCTTCCCAAAGACTGGGCAGTAGGGTGGAGGGTTTTGTCTGAAATGCTCCTCTTTCAATGGGTAAATAAGGTCTTAGGGAGTCGTTTCTTCTAATCCCAGCTCAAGCCTTCCACATCAAACCACCTTCTTCCTCAAGTTAAAAGCTGAAGAAGGGAATTCCAACATCAAAATATACTCCAAATTACAATGTATTCATTGTAGAATCTGTGTTAAAGGATACATAGAGTCTCATATTCCAGGCTATTTTGGAGAGTCTTATGAGGAAGCTGTCAGGTAATTGTCCATTTTGGAGCAAGTACGCAATTTCCATGGAATCATATGCTACAGGGTATTACATGCAATAATATATTGTATAAGATGTGGTGGTTCCTACAAAGAAGCAGAGTCAAATTGTTCTGCTCTTCTTTTTCCTTCTATGCTTAAAATAAGGTAAAAGAGATTGTGCCTGCTGATTACCAGTGAAGTTGTACCAAACCTGTAGGAATTGCTCTCGGAACCTTTAGGACAAACATTGGAAAAAGCTCCTGGGCTCGGGAGGTGTTTGAACAGCTTCTTGATTTGAGAAAGGAAAGAAAGCTTATTGTACGTGTACATTTCCTTAATCGTACACGCTGACCAAAGGTGCAGGAGGTCAGCACCCAGCTGTGTGGACTCTGCCAGCCAATAGTCATAATCTTCTGGCATTGCTGTTGATTCCTCCCCACCCTCCCTTCCCCAAAACAGAGCCGGAAGACTTCTTATTCTTTGATTTGAATAGCCACATCTACATAATGCATTTTGTGTGTGTTTGCATGCGTGCTTCTTTCTGATTCAATTACAGTCTGGTTTTATTTGGTTATGCAGTCCCAAAGCAAGTGTGAAGATGTGTGGTGGTGTGGTTTAGCCCCAGCCGGCCGCTCAGCCCCACACAGCTGCTCGTTCATTCCCCCTGGGTGGGATGGGGAGAGAATCGGAAGGGTGAAAGTGAGAAAACTCGTGGGCTGAGATAAAGACAGTTTAATAGGGAAAGCAAAAGCTGCGCACACAAGCAAAGCAAACCAAGGAATTCATCCACCACCTCCCACGGGCAGGCGGGTGTTCAGCCATCTCCAGGACAGCAGGGCTCCAGCACGCCGAATGGGGACTTGGGCAGACAAACGCCATCACTCCCAACGTCCCCCCCTTTCCTTCTTCTTCCCCCAGCTTTATGTGCTGAGCATGACGTCCTATGGGCTGGAATGTCCCTTGGGTCAGTCGGGGTCAGCTGTCCCGGCTGTGTCCTCTCCCAATTCCTTGTGCCCCCCCAGCCTGCTGGCTGGTGGGGGGGGGGGAGAAGCAGAAAAGACCTTGACTCTGTGAGCACTGCTCAGCAGTAGCTAAAACATCCCTGAGTTATCAACACTGTTTTCAGCACAAATCCAAAACAAAACACAGCCCCATACTAGCTACGGTGAAGAAAATTATCCCAGCTGAAATCAGCACAATGTGTTAATTACTCATATGAAAATGAGATGGTTAATACTTCAGGTTTTCAAGCTCTACCAGAATTTCATAGCAATGTGACTGGCTGTAAAAGGGATGTGGAAATACTGTAGATAGACTCTGGAGTCCTTAGGGAAATTAGTCAGTTCTCTTACTTGTAAGTTTAATTTATTTTTACTCTCTGAAAATTGCAGCCTATGTCTTTCCTTTTAATGGGTCTGAAGAAAAAAATTAAAAGATGAACTCAAAAAGAAAATGTCTTTTTTCATCTCTATAAATACAGTTTAGATCAGTGCTTAAATGGTCACAAAAAGTGAGGAAAGTATAATTGAGGGTACTTCCTTTACAGGACTGTGTAAAGTCATACAGGTTTTTAAGATAGCATGGGAAGCATTTTATTAGCACTGTTACACAGTTGAAGTTTGATGAAGTTTATAGGACTTTCAGATAGAAACAACTTTCAATTCAAGTTTATACGTTAGTTTAAATCCCACATGCCTTTTTTGTTTGTTTAATCCCATGTGGGCAAGAAAGATGATTAGTTTCTGCTAGGTCCTTATGTGGTTACTTCTTACAGGCCTCCTGGCTGTTTCCAACATGTAACTCCTTTGTGTGCACATCTCAATGGAAAGAAACATTGCACAAATTAGACCCTTGGTCCTGATCTTGAATTATCCCTGAAGGGGACCGGGGTTGTGTGCTGAGAAGGGAACTGCACGTCTCCTCTAGTACACTGTGCTGAAAATACGTCTGTGACAACAGAGAAAGTATATACTTCAGTGTAAGGAAAGAGGAAAACAGGTGCTTCTCGTTCTTTGTCAGTATCACTACTTTACGTATATTCTTTGTGGTGATAGTTGTTCAAGTCTGTTCACACATTTGGCAAGTGAAGCTGTCCGCTGGCAGCTACGAGGTGCTTGCTTATCATTCAACAAAAATGGAAAGGAAGTTTTCCCATTGCCAATTCCAAAATTTATTTTCCAAAACCTTTCTAACTGAAGGTGGAGGTCAAGTCCTGCCCTTTCTAATATTGATGCAGTTCCCCAGAAAGGTCCCATTACCCTTCTCGAGGTAACAGAAGAGAAATATAATCTTGTTGCTGATTGAGACTGAGGTGCCAACATTCAGTTATTCTCACGGTGCCTTTTGTGTGTCTCAGGAGAGTGATATGAATCTCAGTGGGATTCTTTTTCCAACTATTTTATCCCTCACTTTACTTCCGTGGTGCTGTGGATGAGGTAGAAAAGCCAGCATTTGGGCCCTGTTTCTTCCCACCAGCACAGGCCACCCTGCCTTAGAGCCACCTTGTTCTAGTTGAGTCAGTCATGGGGGTTTGATTAACTGCAGATTACCTGCCAACAAGGTGGAAAAGTGAAGCCCAGAAATGCCACTTTTCCCTTGTAAAGAAGTTCCTGTGTGGTGGAGGTGAGAATTTATCTGGGTTTAATTCCTAGCTCCTGTTTTTTGTGCTTTTATTGGCTGTGAAAGTCAACACTGCAGTTGTCCTGTCTTCATGAGGGTCTTCTGTATCATCATTAAGGTGTCTTTCCATCTTCTTTGTAATAAACTGAATAACTGAGCTCTTCAGGCATAGTTTTCTGCGAAACTTTCAGATATGTTGAAGGGGAAGACAAGTCTGGGTATGAGTGAAGTACCTACACAAGCAACACCTTTATTTAGATATTTAGTTTATCTAGGACACCTAACCTGCTAGGCAATTGTTTTACAAAGCTAAAGGTAAGAGAGCAATCTGGTCTTTTTTTTTTCTCCCTTAGCAGTATGATTGGTTTTAAACTAAAAACTGTGGGGTTTTTTCCTCCATTATACTAGTCTTGTTGATAAGATGGTGCCAGATGTGTTTCTCTCAACTGATGCATCTATCACCAACATAATGCAATAGTAAAATAGGTAATATGGAGGGAGCATCTCCTGACATTTTATGGTAGTTAGTGCAGTGACTCTAGTCCATAGGAGATTAAGTTTTTCTTCCTCTTGTGTTTATTAAGCTATCTTTTTTCTGTCTTGATGAATATGCTATTGCTCATTCCCCACATGAGTTCCTTTTGTTTCTGCTGAGCTGTCTTCAAGTTTACAAATAGCAACACTTTTTACTCTCTTTAAATCAAAGTAATTTATGTGTAGGGGTTTCTTGCTGCATCCCATCACGTTAGTATTAATGTAATAATTATTGAATGGTAAAATATATAACTCTTATTAAGGAAAGACACAAATAAATCACAGATCACATAGCATCTGTCCAGTATGCATGCCACCAGACATAAACTTCTTTATTTGACTGCGAAATTCAAATGTTATGTAAGACAATTGACCAATGTGCAATGGGTAACATTTAGAGGTTTTCTTGCAAAACATGCCTAAAAGGAAATCTGTCATAAAGCATCCCACCCACTGCAAAGCTCAGCTGTTTTCTACTTTTTTTGTGAAGGCAGGAAGGAGGATTTGTAAGCTCTGTATTGTGAGCTTTGTCACAACATAATAATCTGTCTCAGATTTGAGTTGGTCGAAAACAAAGTAAAGATACAGTTATACGTTATAAAACTGTGCATGATCTAATAGTAGGCAGAACCAAATTTTAATTCCTGTCCTGTAAGTAATGACACATGAGGATTTTGGGATCTAAATGTAATCTCTGCAGCTCAGCAGCATCTCTGTAGGGATTGCTTCAGGTCAGAGAAGTAAAGGGTTCTGTTTAATCTCAGCTATCAAGCCCAATTCATGGGACCTCGTTTTCTTCAGATTGCCAGCGGTATCACAGAACATTTTACATATACAGGTCTGCAGGTTAAATCCACCTTTCCAGTGAAGAGAATATGATAATGCCCTGATTGAGCCCTAGTGAGAAAGCATCTTAAAATCTGTTTGAGCCTCCCCAGAAATCTTTGCAGTACTGCTGGCTCCAGGGCCAGTCTCATTACAACATTGTTGTGAGGGGATGCGTTCCTGCAGCAAGTTCCAGGAAGCTGAGTTGAAGTACTCGGCTATATTGGTTTCTTCCCATCAGCAAACCATCACATGCTTGTCAACAGTTGAGGGATGCTAAAAGTAGGGATTTTGAAAGCAGGCAACATAACGGGTTTTTTAAATTCAGGAGCCCTGGCTATGTGGGATGTGAAGAAATGCTTATGTAAGGATGTGACAGCATCAGCAAGTCTTGTGCTGCAAATTGTTTCAGCTGGTTGGCAGCTAAGTTAATCTAGTCTGCTCCCTCATGGATAAAAAAATAGAGGGGGGAATGTTTAATTAAAAAGAAGTGCATGTTACTTTACAAATAAGGTATTTGGGATCTGAATCTGGAAAGTTGTGGGAGCAAAGGTGTTTCTGGGAGAGGTTTCTGCTGTTGTCATTCAAAGTCACTTTCACTGGGGCTAAGCAAGCTTAAAGGGTATCAGACCAAACTCCTTCGTGGATGGTGGAAGTCAAGGACTGGCTTAGCCATTCCTGGAGACGATCCAGCGCTCCCCATTGCTGAGGAACATCTACTTGAGGAAGTTACTGTCTGTCTGGTGGTCAGGAAACCAGCACTTGACAAGAACAATCTTTCCATCTGCTGCTCTGCTCCGTCTTTGTGTCTGGTAGTCCCTGTGGGAGAGCAAGGCAGTGACTTCCTAAATTGATTCAGTTCTTTGACCTGGATTAGTCAAGAAATAGACCTAAGTATGAGACAGATGCTGCTTTTGTCTAATCTGGGCATGGATTGCATCTTTTTGATCAAGGTTTGAAAATGGAGTAGTATAAGAGAATCCACACCAAAGCGTAGACAATCATTTGTTCATAAATGAAATTATTCACATCTTCCATATACACCAATGCACACTTTCCTTTGTGTAACTACTATGTCTACGATATTATGAAATACCAATTGCTGTAGTGTCTAGGTATTATGGTCCTCAGCTTCAGGTTCCATGAGGTAGCAGGGGATATACACCTGATAGCTTTTCAGCCTTGAGGTAGGTTTTGCACTGATGAAATGTTCCATTGCATTAAGAGTTGGCAAAAGCCCAAGGCCAACAGTAGTCCTCTGATAATTTAAAATATAGTTCTGTGAGCAGTGGAATTATAAGGCATGATTTCCTTTAAATTTTGGAGTGTCACTGGGTATTCTGATGTCTAATAAAATACGTGCTTCAATTGAAACTTTTTTCCCACAGTTTGAACATCCATAATATCTCTTTCACACATGTATTTTCTGGTGTGTAATGAGAGGTGAGACCATGTTGCAGCTTTCACCTCATATAGGGACACTTAGTAGGCTCTCTCTATTCCACCTGGCTGCCTACTTTCACAAAGCTTGTAGGAATTTAATATTCTTGAGAGACCTGTGATCATGTCAAGTTTGATTGACACTGGCCAATATACTAAAAAGGTATGGAAAGGGGGCAGTCCGTCACCAGGCTGGTACTTGCACACAAAGAAGACAGAAAGATTACCTACACTGTGTTTCCTTGGGAACCCAAACAAAAAGAAATGTACTTTGTTTCATTGCAAATCCAGTGACAAACATGCTTTGATGATTCATATTTAAATCTATTGTCATTTTCTTGCCATGTGGTGTTTTTTTTCTTTCTTTCTGATCTCTGGATAAAGCAAATGAATACTTTTTTAAATCTAGATAGCTGCTCCAAATCATTCCATTACTTCCTCTCTAGTTTTAATTGCTTTCCATGCATAGGAGAACCTGAATCTGAATAACCTAAGCCATACCCTGATGTTAGAAAACAAATTTTGGCTCTGTTGGCTGTTGGCATCATACTTCAGGAAAGAGCACGGTCCCCAAGCATTCCATTGCTGTGCATTTGCATAGAGGTTTGTTTTCTGCAGAGCAGTCACAGGATAAGCACTTTGGCTTTTCTTGTTTACATGCTGTTTGCTGTATTTTCTCTTTGTTTACAATTCCAGCATATTTGAATCCTGATAGGTTAAATGGAAGGGAAGACTAGCATGAGCCAGAGTGCTGCTGCCTGACCTACCCAGCACACGCATCTTGCTTTTAGAAAAGCCCAGTCATTTTTCACCAGCACTTTGAGGTACATTCAGATCTGCTTTGGCATCTGTCCAGCCCTGCACAGTATCAAGCAGGGGACATCCTGTCTGAGAGAACAGATTGTTAGTTCAATTATATTCCCGAAATTGAGTTAAATTTCCATGAAATCTGCTTCAAATGTGAAGAACCCTGGGGGAATGGTTTTTTGTTTGTTTGTTTGACTTATGTTATAGCAATCAGGCATACTAAATGAGATGCATTGTATAAGCGCATGTTCCGTGTGCTGTTTATGACTGTTTATATCATGTGTTGGAACACAGGGTGAAGTAAGTAAATTGATAGTGCTGCCATCTATACACAAAATAAAGTTATTGTACTCAGCTTGATGAGAAAGGTGGAGGAGCTTGGATTTCTTGTCTAAAGTTTTGATAATAATGTTATATTGTAACCAAAGAGAAGAGAGCTCTAAGCTGCTTCTGAATATGATTAATGACAATTCCTCATTGGTGATCAAATTTTATGTCACTGGCCTGTGTTTCCGAAGTATGACACGGTAATTAAACAGTCCTTCAAGTATCTTTGGGTCAGACTTGGTTACAGGCGCTATCTCGGGACCATTGCTAATCTTACTGGACTGAGAAGTGTGTTTTGCTAGTCAGGGTCATGTCTAGTATATTGAAAAGAATGGTAGCCTTCCTGTAACACATAACATTTCAGTCCATTTTTTGGTAAAAGGACAGATGGTGCAATTTTTCTGGCAGAGATCCAAGCATCCATATGGTACAGTACTGTTCTGTATTAATTCCAGTGTTGTTTCATTGAAAGATAACGTTCTGGTCAAATGCAAAACGTTCATGCTCAGTTTTGTATTTTTACCTTTGTTTTTCTCTGTTAATTTTTATTTATCCTCAGAAGCGTAAAAGCCATCTTCTCCATCTGCCAGTTTTATCTTTCCATGCACACTGAATGTTTATTTTCCTCCCTGTCTTTCAAATTGCATGCATATCTTAAGAAGTGAAAACTGTCTGTAACACCCAGAGTTAGATTCTGACATTCCACAACATACCAAGAAGACATATTTACAGATTGTCCCACTGATTGCCGTCAGGCGAAGCTTCTATTTTATCACGTAAAGGGTGATAGAACTCAGATTTTGGATTTTTTAATGCTGTTTCATGTAAACATATACATGGCCCCGGAATTAGTAAAGGCTTTAGCTATTGCAGGAGTACTCTGTGTCGACTGGATGTTTGTTCTGCTTGTGCATAAATGAATGCCACCTTTTTTGCCTCTAGGAAACAAGGAACATTGCCTATCATTGTCTGTTTTTTATTTCTTGTCAACAATTTCTGTGTGACTTTTATATGGAGATAATAAAATAGTCTGAATATCACATATTCCTAAATGATCTGCAAGCCATATTAAAGAGAAAAAGCGCAGCAGTTGGAGAGTGTCTCACAAACTAATCAGAATGACAGAAATAAGGCATATAAGAAACAGTAAATCACTTAATGACTTAATCAGGTTAGAATGATAAATAAAGATACTCAGCAAGATGGAAAAAACCCCTAAATAATTACAGTGAGAAGTGTTTGAAAGAAATTGAATGCAAGCTGCCAGGAAGGCAAAAATTTTGCATTCATAAAAGGCGCAGAGAGTTGCCATCTATGCATCGTGGAAGACCAGGCAAGCTAACACAGTCAGATCACAGTTTTGGCAATGGTCATAAAACACAAACCACTGTAGAACAGCACAAGATTTTCAGTAGCCACACTAAATCCACATAAAGCTTGCCTTTTCCTCTCCAAAGTCCTGGTAAGCTGAAGCATTAAAATTGGTTCAAATGTGTATTTTCAAACTTTACATCAACAGATTTGACAGCATATGCTACATCAGACCTCCAGTTCTTTGTTACTGGCATGAAGCTCAATAGATAACATACTAATAAATCAAATGCAGTGAAGGGCAAGACAAGCCTTACTAAAATGATCAGGAACTTCTGCTAACATTTTTATTTCAAATAAGGACAATTCATGAATTTGAACTCCAGTGGGTGACAGGAGTTTTGGATTTCTTTCTTTTCTAGGCATGAGCAGACTATTGGTACATCTTTATTTGTCCTCTTGCATATGCAAAAAAGTGGCACTCAATTATTCTTATGAGGCAGTTATTCTTATGAGACAAAACGAATAACCATACACAAACAACTTTGCACTTAACTGTGGAAGAAAATTTCTAAGTAAAATAGTGAATTTTACAGTGATTTTTAAAAACAGAAGTGTAGAAATTTGGCCTTATTTTTAAAGTCATTTATGTGTCTTGAGATACAGAATTAGAAGTGAGATGGGATTTTCAGTAGTTCTCTGAAAGGTGCTTAGCTATGTACTTTTGAAAATTCCATCCGTACTTAGACTTTTAAATACATTGTAAACTGTACTTTTACCAACTTTTCCTGATTCAGTCGGTCACAGAGACCAACTTTTCACTGAATCAGCAGTTCTAGGGTCAAGCCTTGATAAACTGAAAAGCAAAAGGCTGATGTCTCAGTTACATCAAAACTCTTTTACACAGCTCTGACAGCACAGAGAAGCTGCTGTTTTTTTCAATGAATTAGAGGACTTTAAAAATACTTTCTAATACTCGGGGCTTCATAGATATTTCAGGGCTTAAGCTAATGCTTACCTTAGTCTCTTAGATGTACAATCAACAGGGAAATGACAGAGTGCATGTGAATTTAACCATCTATCAGGTGACTTGGATAGCCAAATTTGAAAAGGAGCACTCAGAAGAAAAATGTGCATATTGCTCATTCCCTTGAGCTCTTTTGTCCAAAAGCTGATTCCTGGATGTCAGTGAACCATATAGTGCTAGGTGATAAAAATATTTAAAGGAGAGCTTAGGCTAGTAAGTACTCTTGACTTTCTAAGGCATCAAAACAAAACCAAAAGAGAAAAAGTTCAACGGTATTTGTCTGAGACGTACCTCTAGCATTTCTCAGGGGGTCTCTAAACATTAGTATTCCAAATGGCTCTGCAAATGCAGTTGATGAGGCAGTGGAGATATGGGTGGCACGGGAACGTGACTAATATAGTAGTAGCTTCTGCTCTGAACCTTCGGAGAAATCTTACTTTCTGGTTCCCACTTTAGTGCATGCTTTGTGGGTGGGCTTTAACTCATAACTTCCTAATGTAAAATGTTTGTATGATCCCAGCAAAGTAAAATCTCATAAACGAGAGTCCTTCAACTGTCCTCATCCACCTAAGTGTCGTAACTTGTGGTTTGCAAAGTCAAGACATTTCCTGCCAGATGTCCTTCTTGTCCCAGGAGCCTTTCCTTCTCATTTACTTGTGTCCAGATTTGAGAAAAAGGGTTTAATTTCCTAACCACCAGCCAAGACTGTAACCTGGTGAATAGGAAATGCTCACAGGAGGTGGGGGATTAAACTCCCTCACGTTGAGTAGGAACAGGACCGGCGTTCCTGCTTGCCTGGTGCGTGTTCTGCTCCTGACAACCTAGTCCTCAGAACCACCTTCTCTGTCTCCAGGGACAGCTACGTTTTTTACCAAGCATGCAAAGGCTGTGCTTTGTGCAGAGCTCTGCCACAATCTCAGTCTCTCTGTGCTAAGCATGAGCTGAGCCAACCAAAGTGCATCCCAGAAAGATCTGAAGTGTGCGATTTTCCATATCCCTAAATGTTTAGGAGACTGAGGGCATCTCCACATGTTGGATGACCAAATGAACGTGTTCTGTGGGAGGTGCAGTGGTGTAATGTTGGACACTTAGGAAAAAATGTTTTTCCAGAAAACACTGACAGCTATGTCCTCTCACATGCATGTGTAACGTCTTCTTACATTTACTTTTTCTGGCACCCAGGATGTGCCAATGTTGTTCTGTATGCACTT
The DNA here is from genome assembly GCF_000737465.1 of Haliaeetus leucocephalus. Taxonomy (NCBI): domain Eukaryota; kingdom Metazoa; phylum Chordata; class Aves; order Accipitriformes; family Accipitridae; genus Haliaeetus; species Haliaeetus leucocephalus. The sequence continues at coordinate 6,513,843 of NW_010972587.1, forward strand.
AAATGCTACTTTGAGAACTTAAGGTTAACTCCTCTCAGATTTGCTAGTAACTTGTTGTTTGACCATACGTAAAGGTATTTGGCTAAGTTTGACCTTCTTTCTTTATGCCTTTGTTTGCACTCATACCATCTCCAGTGTGGGACAAGACTGCCTCTTATCGTGTAGAGCCAATGTCCAACTGAAAGGGTTGGAGTGCTTCTGGGCAGTAGTAATAGTAAGTCAGTCTTGAATTTCCTCGTTTTTCTCTCCTCCTTCCATCTGTGCTCAGATCCCTTTCTTCCCTGAGACTGTTGTTATTATTTGTATCATGACTGTACTTAATTAAGATCTCCAGTCAGTTTGATCATGCTCGTGCCCTTAAAAACGGTAGCCCAAAAGCCACATAGCAGAATTTTAAATATTATTCTTCCTTGCCATCACCTCAGCATGAATCAGGAATATAATGGATGAACAGGAAATGGTAAGCACTCCTTATGAAATGCATAGAGTTGGGTATTTTCTCAGGGGGGTTAACTTGTTTACAGTCACTGCTTGTGGTACGCAAGCCTGAGAACCATTAGTCCAACACAGTTTAAAAACTCACAGCTGAAAATGTACTCTGCAGTTCTTTATATACACAGAAATTGAGGTACATGCTTCCCCAGTTCAAATCTGTAACAGATTTTTTTTCAACTTACCTACATACTCAGTCTCACTGACTGAATGGAGGAGCATCGGTAGATTTCACAGCAAATTTTGGTACTTCTGTAGCTGAAACTGTCTCAAGTTCCTATTGAATCAGATAATTCTTATCAGATATCCTTGAAGATGATAAGAGGATCAATGCTGTCAGCAAGTGCAAAGCAGCACAAAATAGAGTTTGGTGAAAAGCAGCTTCATTGTAATGCAAAAACCATCTCAGCGCCCCAGCCATTCTGAGAGTGCGTGTGTAAGAGTTTGAGTGATTTGAATACAGGATTCCTGATACAATAATTTCTGCCACGCATGAGACCCAAAATGATTACTTGTCCCTGTAGGGTAAATGGACCTGCTCATCATGCAGGTCTTTGTAGAGATAATGTATACACCTGTTTGGAAGATTTAATAGTTGTGGTTGAAATACCAGGTCTGAAGCTCAAGGGTTAGGAGGGATGGTTAAGCTTTAAAATCACTTGGAAGCAGCTGATTTTAAGTTGCCATGGCAAAGGATTTTCAGACAATGGGAAGCTTTTACATTAATATCTTTGTAAGCCTTGTTGTGATAGAATTGTCTCTGTGAAGAGCAGTCTCTTTCTTGCTCCTGCTGACACACGCACAGATACAATCATAAAGTAATTATATAGTGCTATAATGATTTGGGGGTTTCTTCTCGGAGGGTTTTACCACTGGTTTGGAGATTCCATCTCTGATAGATTTTATAATAGGAAACTGTGCTATCAAGAAATTATCAAGATACCCCCTATGTTTGCAAAAAATACCAATGTATGGAAATGACAGTGATATTCAATTGTGTTAGTCTATTAATTTTGAGCAATAACTGAATAAAACCTATCTGCTCTTTACTTTTCTTTGTTTGAGTGCCTTTTTTTTTTGCTTTTATTTTTTTTACTTTGTGGCTGTCATGGCTTGAGATTTTTTGCAGCATATATTTTGCAAATAGGTTCTGTGATCCTCCTGTCTTCCTCCTCAGTAGCCAAAATATAGGTCTGAAAAAGGGTGTCTCATCTAAGATTAGGCTGAGATAAGAAAAGAACCTTATTGGTAGGGGGAAATTTGTGAAGAATTTTGCAGGGATTTATTCTGTTTCTCTTTGGGGAGGAGAGAGTGTAGCGTCCACTCTTCTCAAGACAGTTTGGAGTTGTCGTGGTTGTTGCTGGTTGAATTTAAGGTTGCTCTCCTTTCCATCGGGAGCAGAACCAGGGCCGGGTTGGGTGGCTGGCCGGCTACGGATGGTCGCTCATGTGCACATTGAATCTGAAGGCAGAGAGGACCGAAGGCCAGTGCTATTACTGCCCTTTATCTTTGCCAGCTGCCCAGACGCTGAGAGCTGATGCAAATGGTTCTGGTAGCGCATTTCTGTACGTGGGGAGCTGGGAACAAGTGATACCTGCATCTGTTCGCTGCCACCTCCCAGAGGCTAGCTGCGGTCTTGGGTATTTTGGAGATAAGTTTTCTGAGATGCCACTTTTCCTGCCGGCTGCAGAGACAGTCAGGATGCAAAAGGGGAAGTTTACAGGCCAAAAAACGGGCTTTGGGGAAAGCGGCACTGAATCTCTAGCAGCGCTGACTCTCTGACATTCATGCCCAGTGGCACTTTGTCATACTGAAACTTAATGGGCTTCAGGACATAAAGTGAGGTGTATTTGTTCTGACACACTTTTAATTAAGGTTTTTATCAAATGCTTTTAATTTAATTTTTGCTTGACGTTGACCATTCCTTGTTTGGGATTCTGCAGCTCTGGAAAGCTTTCAGATAGGGCTTTAATTGGAGGCTTTTCGATGTAATTACTAGTTGTGTATTACATGGGAATGAAGTCGATTCTTTTAAGTTAGCACAGTATGAGCGCTTCATACACTCAGCTGCTATGCTAATGCACAGGACTGGGATCTGCATTACAATACATCGTCTCCACTCTCTGTACTGCAACACAGAAGGGCTATTTACTCAGTTTAGTGACAGCAGCAGCACACAAGTAATTGGGGCCTGACAATTCTCTGTGGGTATCATTAATTTAGCGCTAGATTTTAGTCATAGGAGGTACCCAAATGCCATAACAACATAAAAACACATTTAAACAAAAATGGATTGATTGGATTACATAAATAGATCAACTGGATTAACCTCAAATCATTTTTAGATATGTATTATTAGTTACGCGGAAGCATGGAGCCGATGGATGCACATGTATGGGAAAGAATACGCTGTACAGCAGTATAAGTTGTTAGTTGTTAACTCTTTGAAATCAGCCAAAGCATTTAAGCTGAGTAAAATGAATAATATGGGAAAGCTTTAGAGAGAACTGAAATCATTCACAAGATTGATGATGTATGTGAAGGTCCCCAAAATAAAATAGCCCAAAGTTACAAAAAAGGCAAAACTATGTTGAGAGAAGATTTAGTAATCAGTGGGGAAAAAAACCAGATATGAAATTAAAGATGCTGAATAGTGGGTGGGGATAAGCTCATTTTATGTAACAGGATAATTGAGAAAGTGAAATACAAAAATAGACGGGAAACTAAGAAATAACTGCATTGCAGCTTTCGCATATTCACAGCTCCTCCAAAAAGCTTGGAGTCTATAATTTAAAGCAAGAATGAGGAACTATTCACCTGGTATGGGAGCACAGTAGGGCTTCAATTCTCCTATCGTTCTCCCATCATGCAACTGAAAATATGCTCACCACATGACCAAAGAGCTGGTATCCCTTCCTATCTGTTCACGTGCTGTGGACAGAAAACGTTGCAGTCATACAGTGAATGTGCTTGTGGTTCGGCGATAAGAGGAGCTCTGTAAGCCCGCAGGAAAACGAGTAACGAGAAGGATGGCGTGCAGTTCCTGCAGCCCTTGCCCCGCTCCCTTCCCTCCCGCAGGGCATGTGGAGAAGACCTTGCAGTCCGGGCTGCTGAGCCGCGGATTTCCTGGAGGGTTCAATCCAGACACTCCCCAAACTGCAGAATGGCTTTCTAGCTTTCCAGGTGATTTTTATTTTGCAAAGCCACAGTCCTGTCTAAAGACCTTGACTGGTTTGAGCTGGAAGAATTGGAGCTGCTAGTGATCGGAGTATGCAAGATGGCCATTTATTTGGGGGAGGGAGTCCTTTGCCTTAGGGTAAGTTTAGATTTAAAATAACTATATCCTTTTAAGAGTAGATAGTGCCACTACTTTTTAAAATTGTGTAAATTGGATTTGCATTTTCCAGAGAAATCGGTTGCAATCCTATCTCTTTGATACAGACAAGCAACAGCAATTTCTGCTGAATTGATTCTCAGAGGTAGAAAGCTATGAATCACCCAGTAGCAGTAAAGGGCATCAGCCAAACAGGCACCTAGCCAAATGACTAGAAAATATTTTTCAAAAACTTTTCAGTTAGCCAAATGTCACTGAATCACGCTAGATATATCTAAGGAAATTTGCGCTGCCGGGACAGTGTTTTGTTCTTTCATGGGTACCTGAGAATATATACAACTTCATGTAGGTAATAGGAACAATACTGTGAAAGGATTAATCATGTAATGTGTACAATTTTTTGGAATAGGTATATAGCAACATACCTGTTGTAATAGTAATGAAAGTGAACATAAAAGGGCGAGTATAGTAGAAAAATAATGCTGGAAGAACTGCGATGGGAATTCATAGTTATGACAAATAAAGCTGTGAGCAGAGATGCGGGTTCCAGTTTGTTACACTCAGTGCTTTGGTCAATAATCTATAGTGTACAGCTATTTATGTAGTAAATAAAAACCTGCAAATACTGCTTTTCTCTTACTATGCAAATCCCTTGTGTGGGAGTAATGCTTCTGCAGGAGTGGTACTGAACAGGTGTCATCCTCCCTCACTCCCACACCGTTTCCAAATCAGAATAATCTGTAGTTCTTATAACCAAGACACCTTGGAAGAAATGAATAAACATTCCCCCTGTACGGTATTAAATTAGCATTCTACATCATTGTTACAGATGCACGACTAACCAAAGTTTTGTTTCCTGCTGGCAGGATGGGGGGCGAGGATATAGTGCCACAATCATATATGGCCAATTCTACCAGGTATATGCATGTGTATGGGAGCAGTATATGTATACATCGAATTAATAAACATGAATGCAGAATTTTTTGTTAAGTGACAATCTTTTAGTTTGTCAAGTATTGACGGTATTTCAACAGAACAACTGGAAATTTCTGATTTAGGATAAAAAAATTAAGACTGTGACTATATTACCAGAGGGCAATAAGATTTATGTGAGATTTGTGTCATACTTTATAGTAATGCTTAGAAATCCAAAGTATGTCACTGGTCCACGGATGCTTGGGGCTCATGAGTTGGAAGCAAACAGTACCAAAAATCACATCTATACCCATGTACTTGGTATCATACTGTACCATTATCCAGCATTAAAAAAATGGTTCTACGTGGTTGCCCCTTCTGTTACAAACAACAAGACTGGGCGGGAGGTAGGGAAAATTAAACTGCCCCATAGCTCAGTATATTATTATGTTTATACTGGTAACCTACTACTTCTCTGAGCAACGGTAACTTGCATCTGGTAGAAACTTGCACTGTGGGTGATTTCAGGTATTTATAGGCATACTAAGAAAACCATTGCCTATTGCCAGAAGCTGCAAATGCTTTCTCATCTATTTTGGCTAGGTGGCATGCTTTATGAAAATTAGTGCAAACCATCTTTGTAATGCTTTTTGCATGTTTTCCTCCTTTTCTCATTTTTATGGCTTCTCCAGTAATGATGCCAGTTTATACACAATTCAGTTATTTTGGATGAATCCTATTTTTATCACTTTACAAATTACCTTGTGAATGAAAGAATAAAACAAATTTTTGTCATAAAAATACTTTTATTTTGAAGGACTTCAGATCCACCTTTTATAGTGCTAGTTTAATATACCCCACTGTACAGTACCATCACAGAATTGAAAGAATGACAAATCATGTTTATCCTGTTTTCATGGCATGTGTGAAAGAAATGTGTTGCTCTTTATCTGATACACTTAAATGACTTTCTCCTGACTTATGCAGACAATATTTTTATTATTTTGTTTGTATAAAGAGAGTTTAATACCAAAATTCTGAAATATTTTTCGGCTGTTCTCCTTTTACAACTGATTCTTATCCTCAGAAAGTGATTTATGGACAGTTTGAAATACGGATATTGCATGCCCAGCTTGGATTAAGCTAAGCATAACTCTGAGAGCTGCTAATGAATGTTTTTGTTCAAGAATGCAAAATAAAAACATCTTGTCTTCCTTATACAAAAAAAACCAAAATCTGCAATGCAACAGTAGTCAACATTATCCTGGCAGTTTAGCCTATAATTCTTCAATACAGCAATCATGTTGTTACTGTTTATTTGTGCACAGTAGTCTTCGTCATGATCAGGCTCCAACTCAGTTAGACTGTGTAAAGAGTTTATGATGGTAAACTAGCAGTGTTGTGAATACTAGCCTCCAGCTGTGAGTAAATTCTGACTTTTATTTTATGTAAATATTGCTGTGCTAGTACAAGTATCAATCAGATGAAAAAAGGCAGTATGAATTTTCATGTTTGGTTTAAAGGGAGGATTGCTTACCTCAAATTTGTCCTTTCTACCTACCTGTTTCATTTGTCACAGAGTGCTGCTAATTACTAGATTGTATTTATTCCACCACTGAAGAAGAAGTTGCGTATTCTTGAATATTGTCAGAGAAATTATCTAAACTGATACTCTGTAGCTTGTGTGATGAAGGAGAAATGGTACATATATAAAACATTCATAGTCTTAGGCTGTATTTGTATTGCTGGCTGTTTGGGGCAGGGAGTATCTCTTATTCTGTTTGTATGTGCATAGAAAATGAAACCTATTGAAAGAAACCTAAAAAAAAAGATATTTCTGTATATGAATGACTGATGCTAAAATATATGCAATCCCTTTCTAGAATTGTATCGGTCTCAAAATGAGCCTCCAAGCAAATTTCTGAACATCAGTTTGAACAGAGTATTGTTCCAGCTAATCATATGCTGCAAAAGAAGAATCTTGAAAAGAAAGGAAAAACATTTTTTCTAGTCCTATGTAAGGAAAACTTGAGAGCTTGGTGCTAGTAATTTGAAAAGGAAAAAAAATAAATAGAAAAAGACAAAATCCACAGGTCATTAGTTCTAACGTATATCAAGAAGGTGGCTCAAATGGACTCTTTTCATTATTTTCTATACACGGGTAAGATTTCCAAGAGAAGAGAAAGACTTCCTCTTTTAGAATTATTGCAATCTTTACTTAACCTCCGAGTATAGAGAATAAGAATTCCCTATTACTGCATGACTAAGAGAAATGAAATTAGGAAATAGCTGAAGATTCTTTTTGTTCAGGCTGCTCTGCCTGTTGTGCCGAGCAGATCCTAGACTGCCCACCTGGGAGTGCAAAATACGTTAGAAAATGCAAGGCAACAACCTGAGTTTCCGTACGGCAGGTAGCTGAGGCTAGCAGGGTAATAGAGCACAAAAGCAGCTGAGATGACAACGCTCTGTGGATTAATGTGTTCTGGCGTTGAGAACCCTCATGAACTAACGAGTATTTTAACCATTCCAAAAATATTACCATACTCTGCCCCACTTAAGTATTTTAAATGGTTATGAAAATGGTCATTTTGCTGTAACCAAATGTTCCGCTGTATCGCGGAAGTGTAGAAAACAACCACTAATATTTTTTTCTTTGTTTCTGCTAAAGACAAGGGCTCTTTTGAATATTATGATAAAGTTCAGTTTCAACATCCTCGAAGAGAAATGAAACAATATTCACAGAACATTTTATTAATTTAGCATTTTATGATCATAGTTGTATGAGCATTATTTCTGATAGATTATGTGCCAAGAAAACTAGGACTGTATGAAATACACTCAGTAATATATTATCAGATTCCCTTGCAAAGACAAGATGCTATAAAATTTCAGAAAAATGCCTACAACAGTGAACTGAGGCAGAGTGCCTTTCTCTATGCATAGTGTGCATTTGCAGCATATCTTATGTACTGAATGAGATATATATCCATAGATTGTATCCTTTTGGAAATTGGTACTGGCTTTAGACCTAAGCAGCCTTCTTATGGATTGAAGCTGATGCTGTAAGGGTCCGAAAAGTGTATGCAGCATCTACCATGCTTAATATTCATAAGCAGTAGATTGCAAAAAAAAGAGGTTACAGTCTCAACAGTAAATGACTTCCCTGGTGCAAGATAAGATAGGGTTTTTAGATGCCAGAAGAGGACATGGACTATGCTCCTCGAGAGAGAAAGAAAGAAGGAACAAGTAAAAAGTTATTCACATATAAATGAAGACAGTATATTCCTAACATTATTTTGTTGATGTTTAGATCTGAACAAGACAAATTCTCATGAGGGAGAATACAGTTTTCATCTCTCCCCAGTCCTTAAATTGAACTCCAGATTGCAAGATGGAAAAATCATTATTAGGGAATTGGTCTGGGGATGAGCATGAACCTGATTTTCTAGTTCAACAAAAGGCTTGTTCAATCATGTAGCTGTGTGTGAAAGATGATGTAGAGTGCTACCAGACTGTAAAGGCATGTCTCTATACTCATTCAGCACAGATGTAAATAATTTAGCGAGATGCAAAGCAGTGAGACCAGATCTAAAAAAAAGTAATCCCATTATTTTGAACAACCAAGTATGTCATGTCACTTGTTCAAGGAGCATTCCTGATTTTTTAGATGATGGATGGTATATTTAGGGTCGACTTTTCAAGTTTCAACAGCTAAACCTTTTCACTCGCTGGTCTGGACATGTCTAGTGGACCTGACTATTGATCTGAATTGAAACAGGCAGACTGATTCAAAAATAAATTGAGATGTCACTAAGGCTTTTATCAAAGAGGAAAATATTATCATTGCTTTTGCTTAGATTAGGAAGCTGAGAGCAGAGAAAATAAACAGGGAACAAAAAAAAAAATTATAGGAAAAAAGACAAAGCATGTCAGAATTATCCTAATGCAGCAGGTAGTTGTTCTGGTCTGGTGGATATACTGTGCTACAATATCTGAAGCAGTGCCCCTGTTGTGATTCATTATCACTATATAGCACTATTGGAATTAATAATAATGAAAGGCAATCATAAACTGATGATAGAAATTGTGGTGTTCCTACATGGTTTTATAACTAAGTGGCTAAATAACTGTTTTTGTGGATATAATTCCATTATAAAGAAAACAAAAGTAACCTTTACAGATAAGTAGTTACATAATTTAGTCTGGTAGGGCATTATTGGCTTAATTCTCTGCTTATCTGAACAGATAAAATTTCACCAAGTCTGACGGTGATGTGCCCATTTATTCTAACAGGGAGCTGTGCGCAGTTTTAAATTATCTGATGTTGTCTGAAGTGCCTCCTTGTCTTTGCTTTGTTAGAATCGGTTTCTCATTGGGGTTGCTTCAAAGGCAGCCTTGGGCAGCACAGTTGGGTTTTGTGGCACGGGGACCGAGCCTGGGATTGGGACCTAGCCGGGTGCTGGCTAACATCTAAATGTGTAACACAGCGTGGTCCTTTTTCTTCTTTTGCGGGGGAGCACCACATAATTTTCCCTGATCAGCGGTCTTTGTCTGTTGAGCACTAGCTGGGGAATTGTGTTTCCGTGACCATAAACGCTATAATTGTGCCTGCCTTTACTTTATGTGTGTCACGCAGAGCTGTTAGTCAAACAAAAATCCCACTGACTCACCTCTTGCTCACTGCCGGCACGTTTGTTCTGCCATAACTCAGCAGCCTGCAGCAGACTTGGCCAATTCTTATTTCTCCGTTTATCTAAGTTTTTGTATGCAGCATTTTTAATCGCCTGTAAACCCAATATGGGATGCCTTGTTTGTGCAAAACACAGTTACTTATCATGCCAGAGGAGGACTGTCAAACATTGCCTGTGGAAAGGAAGTTTTTATTTCCATTATAAGAGAGAATGGCATGAAAATAACAGTGTTTACAGAAGTGTTTAGGAAATTACAGTTTAGAAAAAGGGCTAGGTTTAGGCTCCTCCAAGTTCCTCAAAACTAGACAGTACCAAGATTTCTACTCCTGAGAATGAATGCAGCCAGGAGGTTTTCAAACTTGGCATTTGGAGAGGGTAAACTCCATTTAGAGTGGGGAACCAGATCTCCTCCTCCTCAGGGGAGTCCTTTCTACACTAGGTTATTAGCTACTAGCGTGTAACCATGCCCAAATGATTCCACTCTTACAAATGACTAAGTATTCATTGGATGAGGGACTTCAACCCTGTTCACCCACCTTTCAGGTAAACTTCTTAACCGTTAGATTCAATAGTCTTTCCCTGCCTCTTCTTTCTGTCTCTCTCACTCTGTTTTTTTGTAAGAAAAGGCCAAACGGGCTGTGGCACCCAACTCCATGGCCCCTTTAAATGATAAAAAAAATTCTAAGGGGAATGATGGTGCAAAGACTAGCTAGCTGGCCTCTTGCACTTAAGAAATGTCACATTTGAAACCAGTCAACTGGTTTTATTGACTCTGGGCCTGGATATGAATGGGTTGCTGTTCTTCCAATTGTATTTGATTAGTTCTGCCAGGACTTAGATCATGTTTTCATCTAATCCTTTGGAAGACCTATAGAGCAGCTCTTCTCCTAATTATTATTTTTAAAAAAGTTACTGCAATCAAGAGATAAAAGAGAGAAGTTAACCTTCTTTAAACAAAGCTGAATATATTCAGTACTGTTGTGGTGGGTTGACCCTGGCTGGACGCCAGGTGCCCACCAAAGCCGCTCAATCACTTCACCTTCTCAACTGGACAGGGGAGAGAAAATATAATGAAAGGCTCATGGGTCGACAAAAGGACAGGGAGAGATCACTCACCAGTTACTATCACAGGCAAAACAGACTCAACTTGGGGAAATTAGTTTAATTTACTACCAATCAGATCAGAGCAGGATCATGAGAAATAAAAAACACATCTGAAAAAAACCTTCCCCCCACCCCTCCCTTCTTCCCAGGCTCAACTTCACTCCCAATTTCTCTCCCTCCTCCCCCGCAGCGGCGCAGGGGGATGGAGAATGGGGGTTGGGGTCAGTTCCTCACACCTTGTCTCTGCTGTTCCTTCCTCCTCAGGGGGAGGAGGACTCCTCACTTGTCCCCTGCTCCAGCGTGGGGTCCCTCCCACGGGAGACAGTCCTCCATGAACTTCTCCAGCTTGAGTCCTTTCCACAGGCTGCAGTTCTTCACAGACTGCCCCAGCGTGGGTCCCTTCCCTGGGCTGCAGTCCTTCAGGCGCAGACTGCTCCAGCGTGGGTCCCCCACAGGGTCACAAGTCCTGCCAGAAAACCTGCTCCAGTGTGGGCTCCTCTCTCCACAGGACTACAGGTCCTGCCAGGAGCCTGCTCCAGCACAGGCTCTCCACGGGGTCACAGCCTCCTTTGGGCACCCACCTGCTCCAGCGTGGGGTCCTCCCCGGGCTGCAGGTGGAGATCTGCTCCCCCGTGGACCCCCATGGGCTGCAGGGGGACAGCCTGCCTCACCATGGTCTTCCCCACGGGCTGCAGGGGAATCTCTGCTCCGGTGCCTGGAGCATCTCCTCCCCTCCTTCACTGACCTGGGGGTCTGCAGGGCTGGGGCTCTCCCATATTCTCACTCCACTCTCAGGCTGCTGTTGCCCAGCAGTTTTTCCCCTTCTTAAATCCGTTCTCCCAGAGGCACTACCACCGTCACTGATGGGCTCGGCCTTGGCCAGCAGCGGGTCCATCTTGGAGCCAGCTGGCATTGGCTCTGTTGGACGTGGGGGAACCTTCCAGCAGCTTCTCACAGCAGCCACCCCTGTAGCCCCCCCGCTACCAAAACCTTGCCATGCAGACCCAATACAACTGCCATTGTACCGAGCTGAATCTGTGGTGACATGAGTAGCTTCTAATAGCTGTGAATACTTCTGTAAGGTGTTAGTTTATGTAATGTAGTTCAACTATATAATTGTTCTCAGCTACTAAATCAAATTTTTGTATTCTGCAATAGATGTATTACTGTGCTATTTTCAATTCTTAACATGAAATGGTGAAAATCAAGTCATTAGCAAATGCTACTACATAAGCTAAAACTTCCAGAATCGATACATGAGGAAAGAAAAGACTATATTGGTTTCAGAGATACTCATAGCTATTAAGAGGGTTTTGAGTTTGCTGGATTTCTTTAAATTCTATCAAAGCACCTCAGAACAATTGAGGATGGTTGATTAAGTAATAAGAGAGTCATCCTATGAGATTTCATGTGAAACCAGCTTTAAGACAGAGAATATGAGCTAACAGAGCAGCCTGAAGTCTGTAAATCTGGTTTGGTGTCTTTCTAAAAGATCATCTTTACCTTGGCCAGAAGATACTATCTTGATGAAGTAATCATTTGGTGAAATAGTGCACACGTATGCTAAAGATCAGATTGACTGGTCACAGTGTTCCTGCTTTCCTTTTACAAGTACCAATAAAATTCAATGAAAAATAAACAACAAGGGAGCATGTCCACTGAATTCTGGAAGGAAATGTCTTGATTCATATTGCAGTCATGGGCAACCATCCATGGAAGTCAGATGTCCTGTGCTATGAATCGAGGCAATAAAATGGTGACCTGGATATTTACCACTCCCTCAAAGTCTCTTTAAGAGGTGGATCCAATTTTATAGAGCATGATATAAACAGATATGAGAGAGTTACCTTCTACAGCCAGGACATAAAGAGAAAGCGGGAGAAATGTGGTTAAGGTGATCCAAGTCTTTAATCCATGTTAACAAACTGGGACAAGAAACCCGGTGTTTGTAATTGCACGTGATAAAATGCAGAGGTCCCCTGAGTGCTGCACATCAGGATGAGGGATACCAGACTAGTCAAGAATCTTTAGGATAATAGTTAAGCTGTAGACAGAGCCCTTTTTCCCGCTTATCTCCCTTTCTAAGCAGCAGAGGAGGACAGATTCTTTCCTAGTGATTCAGAGGAAGAGCAGGACTCAGGTGCTGCTCTCCTCAGGACTGTGTGACACCTGAAGAGCCACCGGTCATGCACCGTGAGTCGGTGCTCTCTGGTAGCCGTTCCTCTTGCTTGCCACCCTTCTTTCATGCTTGCCAGAGCTTAAAGTTTGATTTTTGACAAAAACAAAGCAAAATAAACAGGCACCATCTGAGAATCACGTGGCACAGCTATTTTGCTGTGGAAACTGCAGGGAGGGTTTTTTGTGTCAGCACTTCAAAACCCTACTTTTGTCTGATTAGTCTTCTAAATTGCTTTATTTTCTCCCCAGGAGAAAACCTAAATAATAATTGCAAAAGAAGCTTTCTATCACACTTAAAGCTGGAAGAGGGCTATAGGAAATTTAGTGATAAATCTTCTCCCAACAGTAAAAACAGTGTAACACAGACTGCAGTAGTTAGAAAAATATTTACCAAAATGGTGAGAACACCTATGTGGGTGAGTTCATGCTGACCTGATAGAGAACCATCCAGTACAGTTCTGGTTGTTTTCCAGGTCTGTTTTGTTGTTTTACTCAGTTCAGTATGTTGGTGATGCCACCATCCTAGCTCCGAGGCGGAGACCAAGAAGAATTTTCTGAAGACTTGACTTTGACTGATTTTGACTTCACTCAGTTCTGAAAATTTCCTGGGAGAAATGTCAGGCAAAACTACAAGTAAAAGGCCTTCCTAATGATGCTTTTAAAGCTTTTATCACTGCATGTTGACAATGGTGGAAATGGGCACTAAGACAGAGAAGACGTAAGAGAAAAGGACGCAGGTGGCTCAGTTTCAGAGCATGCTGTTGGTGGTAGGTAGAGGACGGTAGTGATATTGCCAAACCCAGGTTCCCAAATTTTTGCTCTTGGCTTAAAAATATATACATTTTAAGTAGTAATAAATAAATTATTCCTGATTTCAAGCTTTGGATTCTGTGCTTTCAGACTTTTATTTCTAGCCATGAGGGTTAGAGAAAGTTATTTTCAATTTGAAATGCAAGCTGAGAATCTCTCATGATAACATAATGCTGAGAAACTAAGGCTTTGAGAAATACACTCTAAATCTCAGGGACTGTGATAAAATCACAGGAATTGGCAGCGGTGAATATTCTTAAAGTTTGCATACAGTTGATTTTGCAGTCTCGCTCCTTTAATGATACAGTACTTAGAGGAGCTGGTTGCTGGCTTGAATATCAATGCCAGAGTTCTTTAGTGGGTTGTCTCTGCTCAGTAAATAGACTGATGCCTTAGAGCGAGGTCCAGATTCTGATCCATACTGAAAGAGAAGACAGATGCAAAAGCAAACCTAACCCCAGGAATCATAAGCAAGTTGAAAGATTTTAAAAATACATTTTTTTTTAATGTATATATATATAAGTTACAAAATTATATATAAAAGTATAGCATATTATATGATTGTTTTGTAGAGTTCTCGGCACCTAGTTTGGGGCAGTACTCCAGTGTTTAATATCAGCCTTTACTTCAGACTGTCTAGTTTGTGAATGCCACAATGCACTGGCAGTTGCAAGAGGCTGTCAGGAGAAAAGGATTCTGCCTGCATTTTGCTAGAAACCCATAACATTAAGATCAGCTGCCTCTTGAATAAAGAGCCTCAGGACAAAACACTAACTTTCACTCTCATTGAAGCAACGATTTTTTAAATTGCCTTTGCCTTCTGATCCATATTTTTTTAAATAAAAGACCTTATCATTGAAGGCAGCTAAAACTCTCCCAAAGCAACTTTCATGCTGGTGTATAAAGTGATTTAGAACATCCAAAAACTTTTGGACTACTGTAGCAATGTAGTAGAAAATAGGTTGTTAAAGTGCCCCCAACAAATTTTCCCTAAAATGTGTTAGGTTTCTGGATAATAATAACAACCTTTTTGAAGTTAGACTGCTTGCTTTCCTTCACTTAAGGGATCAGCCATTTTTCAAAGCAAAGAAGTTTTAGCTAAAATTTTCTAAGGTACCTAATACTGTATTCTGGCCCAGTCGATAACTGCAAATGATAAAAGGTTTTCTCTCAGCCTTTGTGCTCTCTGGCTGCATTAGAAACTGAACGAAGATATATGAGATGACACAGCAGGCTTTTTAATCCCTTAGAAATGGTTGGCAAAGTCACCTCTTTACTTACAAAAAGTAAAACATATGAAGTTGGGGCATATGGGTATCTTTTTAAATAAATGTTAAATATCTTTGTAATCTACTGTATTTTCACAGTCTGAGGTTGGGTGAAGGACAATACTTTAACATACCAAGACATGTTTATGGCAAGTTCAAAAGTTTATGAAACAAAGGCGCCTGATAATTCCAGGAGAAGCAGGAAAATACAGAGCCTTTGAAAAGCTTCTGTGGGTTTTGCTTACAGTCCTGTCTGGAATTTGCTATGGTTAGAATGAGAGGGGTGCATGACGTGTTGTAGGCAAATTTATATAACACAGGTCGCTTTAAAGGTACTTTAAGCCTTTATTTTGTGAAAATCTGATCAAGATACCAAATGTGTGCCAGTAAGACTCAGAGTTTATATCTTACCTGATTTGAGGAAGAGTTAATTGACAGAAAATTGCAGCTGTATGAAAGCTATATTTTTTACATCTTTTCACTGTTTATCTTTGCAATCTGCAACTTTTGCTGCAAACATTGTGTTACTTCTCAGACACTAACTCTTAACTGAACAATACTTCTCTATAGGTGAGCAATATCTATGACAAAATACATAGTAACTGTCTTGCAAAGGAAAACGTAGTGAACTTAATGCAAAATTGGGTCTTCTGTAAATGCTCTGCCCTGCTTGTCTCTTTTCAGCCCATAGTATACATACAAGTCCCATAACCTGGAATGGAAGGGAACGGGGCTTCAAACCCCACCGTTCCCTACTCCCCTTAAATTCCCACCCAGCACACCAGCTTTTATCATCAGCCACAAGCATAACTGAGAAAGCAGGATGCAACCTCCTTGTTGACTCCAGCTGAAAAAGAAAAACGAACTCAAATTAGCAGCAAGGTGGCTATAGGCTGAGTTACCCAGTTGCATCCTCTGCGTGCCATCACATTGCCTTTCAGAGTGAATTAGTCTGAATTTAGCTTTAACCAGAGGGCTCTCCCAGGCTGGAGTCCAGTTTCCAGGCTCCCACTGGTGATGAGTGCTTAATGGTGTGACACCCAACAAAAGAATGTTTCTGATCTTCCACCACTGGTTGGTGTCACAACCTGTGAGCTTCTGTTCTTCCTTCGATTTTGGGGTTGGATAGGAGTATCTCGATGTAACTTCAGCTGTATTACACACAGTTTTTATTTGCTAATGTTCATATAGTTTGTGGATATATGAATAGTTAAGACTGGCTTTCAGAAAATCAACATGCTGGGAGCTGACAACAGCACGCAACTACAACGCCTTAGCAAGAAAGGAGAAAAGATAACAATGAGATCAGTATGCTAGAGGGTGAGCACTATATAATTAGGAAACTGCAGCTTTATTCTTGTCTCAGAAGCTATAGAAAGCCATGACTGCCATCCTATTTCTGCATTCCCTCAGCCATTGCTTATTTTTATACTGAGACAACATGCTGGTTGACAGAATCTCCCGACTGATTTTCTTCCCCTGAACAAATACGAGACATACATACAATCTTCTTTTTTATTGTTAGTCTACCACCTTCCACAAACCACCTCTCCTCTCAGAAGAGGTAGCAATATTTCCATGGGCAAAATAGGATTTCTGCCCGTATCTTTACAACCCTTTGAATTAAATTCTGTGGGGAAACCACCCCATTCATTTTGGTTGTGGGGGACAAGGGATGCCACAGGAGCCTAATGGCTGAGGGTTAGAAAAACGCGTGGATATGACAGTTCCCTACCCTTTGCAACCAAAGGCAAGCATCACAAGTGATGTGCAAGGTTACGAAGGCTGAAGTATTGTTGTTGCTCAACAATGTATCCATCTCCCTATTTTTTCTTACCCTCCAGACTGTTTTCTTTCTGTGAAATAACAAATGCTAAAAGCAAAGCTCATCTGGATTTCAGAATAGAAGCCCAAACCTCACCTATACCTTGATTTTGTTAAGCACGCTGACGTGCAGCGGGGCGCGTACTTGTGCGACGTGAGAGGAGGTGGGATGGTTGCGCTGTGGGAGCTGAGGAGCAGGAGGGGACGTGGCACGTTGCCGTACGTGTGGGGCTGGTGCGGGGGTCCAGGCATCAAACCCAGCGGTCCCTCCTCTCTGTTGGGACGCAGGCGTCTGCATCTTCTGAGCATCCACCATCTCACGGCATCTGCAGTGCTGAGAGTAGAGCCGGAGAGCTTTCACGTGACGGTTCGTTACGCTGCGTTTGGACTCCCAAATGCCATACCATAGGAGCAAGACTTTCCCACGTTTTACAGGCTATGCAGTGACGTGCCTTGCAGATCTGGCCCTCATTCACGCGCAGCAGAAACAAAATCTATAGATTTCAATCACATCTACATGGAATTGCATCCTTTCACCAGTGGCATAATGGATTAGTTACCTTACAGGTCCTCTCTAATAAAGATTGCTCAAAATACATCCATGCACATATACGGAAGTGTCATAGCAAGTCCTGTGTTCTGCTCCCACACACGAAGAGCTGAATCATTACCAAAGGTTGTACTTCAGGTGAGATTTCCTATGGACTACAAGGCTGATCACCAGTGAAAGAGTGACTACATCCATGGTTAGGGGAACTCTTGGTGGAAGGGCCAGATTGGCTGTAAACTGAAACTTGTGTCAATAGAGTGAGAGCAATTTACACTGGCTCCAGTGCAGTATAATGATGCCTTTCCAGCCAAAAAGGATGTGTTAAAAGCATTTGAAGCTGATCATTGATATGTATCTTGGGATTATTTCACTCCACAGCAAAAAAAGAAATGTAAGGAGCAGGGTTTGCTCATATCTACTTTCGAGCTGCACTTCAGTAGGAAGCATGATAAAAGCAAAAACAGATAAAGAAGCAGTCAGTCCTACCACTTAGGATTTGTTTTTTAATTATTATTTATTTTGTTTCCTCAATCACTTTGCTTTACTCATTTGGCTGGAAGGCAAACGCGTTCCCTGTTGATTTGTCTCCGCTCAGCCAGGGGCTTTCGCTACTCGGTTTGATTCCTAATATGGTAGCGACAGCAGATTTTGTCTGACTTCCAGAGGGCTCCTCTCAGCTCCTGGAATGCAGCAGGGAAAGAGTCCTGCAGAGACCAATAAAGACAGTTGTTGCACTAAGACTAATAAAGACCAGAAAATGGGTTTCCCCACATGTGCTGAAATTCCTGCTTTCACTACTCTCTAAATCACTGCTTTTGTCTTACTTTACGGTAAGGCTACAAATTGTTTCCCATTACCCAGCTGGATGGTCTGTCTTGATCACATCAGAAAACATATTTTTCAGTAAGTTTGGAAAACACCTACTCCATCACAATAAAGTTTTTATTATACTAGCGTATGGCTTGAAAGCGTGCTGTCACAGTATCAGTGGATTAATTATAGCACAGAGGAATAATGTTATGGGAATTGAAAAAACCTTAGAATTTCCCCTTTTATTTTGTTTTTCTTACCTACTTGATTCAACACACTCAAATTTTCAGTGCTCTGAAATATCTGCTGTCCATAATGGAAGGAAACTGATTTTCTTTTTTTTTTTTTTCTTCTTTTAATAAAGTGTTCTTCAGGTAATAGGCTGTCAAACTCACCAAATGTAGAAATGGCCTTTGCTGGTGACATCCTCCACCAAGCAGGGTCTCTAAAAGGTTAATATGGAGTTGGAAATTAATTTCATTCCAAATACAGAACAATAGTGTGCAGTGACATGACTTTGTGATAAGCATTTGTTAAAGCTAAATCCTCCCTAAGCCCTGCAATTGTTTTCCTTTGTGCTAATGGCAAGCTAACCGGCAGCGCTCCCTCTCTCTCTCTCCCCCTGTCTCTCTCTCTCCTGAGGGTATCAGAAAGGCAAGTTTATTGTTTGCTAAATCTGGCGCTTTTTTAATTAAAACCTCAGTTCTCCTTAGGTCATTCTTTTTAACACTTGTGATCTTCATTTCTGACAGGAGAATTTTTTGTCTTTGTAATATCCACAAATTTAATGTTATTGCTTGCTGATTGGCATTACTGGCATGTACGTTAAACAAAAAGAATTTAAATTATTTCTTATTGCTGTTGAGTGACTGTCTTGACTTTCATTGTTCACAGGCAAAAAAAAAGAGGCCTATTGTCACCTAGGTACTGACTAATGCAGAAAAATGTTCAGTAGCAGTTTCCAGAGGAAAGCTGAAGTCTGGGACTCCGGGGGAATTGATTGCTGCATGTTCTTAGCAGTGATTTTTAACAGTAGATAGGTGCCTTTGAAAATGGACTTATCTACAACTCCAAATACTTATTACCTTTGAAAATCTATTCTAAATTTGGGGAACATTGCTTGAAAATAGTATTGCTTTTCGAGCTTAGGTTCACTGAAATTATTTATATTCTCTATTATACACAACAAGTATTGCCTTGGCTTGGAGGCCGTGTCAATCCACCTTTCCTTTACTATGTTTTCAATCTATTGATTCCAAATAAAAACACTTATCAGTTTCATTCCTCTGTGATCCTCTTCCTCCTCCTCCTCATCTAATAACCACAAACACTCAGGCTTGTCTTTTCAAATATTCCTACTTTCAATTCTGAAGAGCCAAAGGGTTTCTGAAATTCCTATGTGCTTTTAGGATTCCTGGGTTATTTGATTTTATTACAGATCATGATCCCTTGACTAGACTACATCAAGATCTTGTTTCGGTGGAGTAGCACGCAGAAATATGCTGAGCTGCCCAGATTCAATCTGGTTTGTCAGTGAAGCACAAGATCAGATTGCTCCACCACTTTTGTACCAAATTGGATATCTGCTGTATAAATTTGTAGCAGGTATCCAAGCTGAAAACTGTCATGAACCTTTGGATTTCTGATAGGTTGTGTCGTGTTTGACTGCCTTTTAAGCTTAAGTGGTGTACAGTCAGTGGTGAACCTGTCAGTCGAATACCCATTTGTGCCATTAAACGGCTGGGACAATTTGAAGAAGAATTTGGGTACCTTGGGGCATGAGCTATTGGTCGTGTTATCAGAAATACTTCCATCTTTCACCTAATGATGCCATTTGTCAAGTTGTCTGTCCTCTTGTCTTATAGCGGGGCTAACGTTCTCGGCAGCAAAGCGTTCTTACTGCAGATGCTGTTGGCCTTGAACACTTATTCTTTAGTCTGCCTTGAATGTTAGCCCTTAAATACCTCCTGGTCTTGTTCTTTTTTATAACTTGTCTGAGGTAAACAAACAAGGGAAATTGTTTGTTCTACCAAGGACTTCAGCGCTCCCGTAACTCTTCTGTGGGAATAATCTAGATGTTACTCTTGTCCAAGTAAAAATTTGCCTTAAGTTTCAGGTCACTGCTTCTCATTATGTGGAATCAACAGGAATGCGAGCAGGCACGCAGCCTCCCAGCCCTTCCTCTGCAAGTACCCGAGTTAAAAATCTGGCCCTCAGGCTTTTCAAAACTTTTTTTTTTTTTGTGATACTGCAAAATAGGTTTTCAGTCAGCTGTCATTTCTGAAAAACAGATATAACAGCTGAACTCAGTTGAAACTGCTGATCGGTTTAGCCTATGTTGTAACTTCTCGTGCCGAGACTGAGATAAAGATGTTGCCCATCCCAAGAGATCTGCTTTTGATCTTCTTTTCCTTATTGTGGTTTAATTTAATCCAAAACAAAGCCAGTCTTGCCAACAAAATTGGGAAACACCACCCGGATGGCCCCTTCCACTCCCTGAGCCGATGCAGTTCTTGCCTTGCAGAGGTCCAGGGGTCTTCTCCTTACCCCTAGGAAGCACGTCCGCTGGGCTTGTCCTTAGCCTTTGCTCTGAGCAGAGACGAGGGAAAGGTTTCATGTGGCCTCTGTGTCTAAACACACACAAACAAACAACTGTATCATGGGCTGCTTTAGGTTTCATGTATGGGATTGCCGGTGTATGTGTTGAGGCGATAAAGACTTTCATCTTCTGAATCTCACTAAAATTAGGTGCCCAAATAGCCTAAATGAATACCCAAAATACTTCCCAAAATCCTGTTCCTAACAGACACTGGATGTGTTGGGAAGCAGGAGAGAGGGGGAGAGAGCTGTTAAGTATTTTCTCCAAGTAATTCTGAATGCACGTTTTGTAGGCTAAAAGCAAGACTGCGCTCATGTAGCTCCCTCCTTCCATTTACATTTTTTCCTTAAAGCTCAAATCTAACAGAAAAATAATGACAACAGAACAAGAACTGATATTTATATAACTATAAACTTCTCAGCCAGAAAAAGTACTAGGAGTATTATTTCAAATTGAGACTGAAAACCAGATGCTGATGGACTCCCTTTATATGCAGCACTGATGAATGAAATGTAGTTTGAAAGTCTTGATGTGCTCTTTAAGTATCAACCTTGATAAAGCATAACTAGGGTTGGTTTCTCAGCTGTGAAGAGCTGGGATCAGGCGGCTTTACTGGTAGTCACTGATGTTGTCAGACTATTTTTTTTATTCTTTCTGTACTGCAGCATTCCTGCAGTATTAACTCTCAGTGCTATTTCTAGTTTAATCGTCTGAATCAAAAAACGTGTCTCTCACACGTTGTCTAAGACTGAAAGCTTACTTGAATTAGAAACGCAGTTTATAAAGTAGAAGCAATAGGTTTTTATTAAAAACACCAGAATTATTTTGCAGTATATTGGTTTGCATTTTTCTGGTGACTCATTTATATGAGCTAAGGTAATTGGGTGTTTCCTACCCTTTCTGTCGTACGTAGATAAACATCCTGCTGCCTTGCTTTTCTATTTTTGCTATCCTCTGCTTCTCCTCCCAACTCACCTAACAGTATTTTGGACTGCGAGGGTATGGAATATACGGTCATAACTGGGTTTGCTGCATTCGAAAAAAACTCTCACATGTAAACAATATGATAGTTCAGTGGTTTTGATGCGAGGCAGCCTTTATCACTGCCTTTGTCTTCTTTTGAGTGTGTTGCTTCTAACCCTCTGTGGGAGAGGCTGCAGATTACCCTCAAGCAGGGTATATTAGCTCTTTTCCATGTAAAGACAATCACAACACAGTATTACGATGCTGATGTGCAGTCAAGCTATAAAACCTGACCGTGGCAATGTTGACATGAAGAGTCTGCAGCACAAAATGTATGTTCTTGCTACAGTAAATTGCTAATACGCTAGTTAGACCAGTTTTTGTTTTCATAGTTTGTGTGTTTCAGGGTTGAGTAATTCCTTTGAATGAATACTGCCATTCACTCCCATGTGGTTTTCTTTATTATCCAGTAATACTGGAACTCCTGTCTATCCTCAGTGCAGTTTGAGATTAGGACTTATTTTGCCTCACAGCTGCCAGGTTTGGGTTTGGGGGTTTTTGTGATGGGGGGGTGTAACCAAAAGAGGAATATTTTTGTTATCAGTCAGCAGTTTATGAAGGGAAAAAAAATGTGTCAACTGTTTTCAGAGAAAGAAAATGGACATGGAAGGTTGCTCCCTACCACACGGCAGCCTCCATAACATTTGTCCTAAGTAAAGGGTCTCAGTGCTTGGCCATGGCAAATCTGAATACGTATCATCTATACTTCTTTCTGACTGGCATTACTTCCTTTCAGTCAGTTCTTTCTATGACCACAGCCTTTCACTATATGAAAGAAATCTTTTTTTTTTTTTTTTTCCTTCAGTTATTTTTGGGTGTCTCTCCTCACCCTTGTCTCTGAGTGGCACAGTAATTTTCCTCGGGACAGTCATCCCAGCTAGTTAAGCCTGCAAGCACAGGAGAAACATCACCATGCAAACAGAAAATCTTGACTAACCAAAATTTGTAAATCCCCCGTGTTTCTTTCAGTCAAGTCCCCTAAAATCTTGATAGTCACACCACCAGCCAGCAACATCACCTACTGGGATTCCTAAAGCAGGTGCCTTTCCACCAGCATCCAGGATGCAGGCAAATAGCTCTATGCATTAAATATCCAGAGGAGCAGAGGCCCAAAGATGATGATCACACAGGCAAGGTGGGTGAGAGCACAGAGAGAAAGGAGACCTGACACCAGCCTTCGCTCCGCTGAATAATTGAAAGGAGCACAAAAAATAAGTTCTTCTCAGCAGAGCAGACCAAGAACCTGTTTCTCATATCTCATAGCCTTGTCTCACTCTCTCAGGAGGTGGGAAACGTAGGTTCAGATCCTTTCAGCCAATAGAGAGGTCTGAAGAACATTTCCTAAATCAGTAATTAGCAGTTTAACCTCTTGGTAATCAGCAAAAGAGGGGTGGAGACAAGAAGCCGGTGTTTAATTGCTTTATTTTGTAAAACAAAATAGATAAAGCTAAAACCCCCTAAGCTGGCACAGCTGTAGGAAAACAGTGGAGACTTGAAAAGGTGAAGTTTAATTCCTCTCCATCGTGCTTTTTGCAGGTGTGTTAGGGCAGCTCTCTACCCAGATGTCTGGCCCTTCCAAACCCCACCTGATGCTCCTCATGTGCTCCCTTTTTCAGCCCGATTTTTGAATTGTGGCCTCCGCTTGGCAGCCAGTGCCTCAGGGTGAGGTAGGGTGGTTCTGTCCCCTCTCCAGAGAGGGATACCCCTCTCTGCGTGGCCTTGTTAGATAGCCAGCCCGGATCTGGAGAACTTCAAGGCACTCACTAATAGTACGTCATTACATGTACTAATTATATGTACTCACTAATATATGTCATTATATACCCAGCTCCTGGCGTTTGGTGCTAAAACATCCTGCTTGGTCTGCTCTCTAACCTTGGGTTGTTTGGGTTTTTCTATAGTATGTGCTTTTGCTTCTCTCTCTACTCTTCTGCCAGTCATTATTCCTCAGTCTATGTGTATTCCCACCTCCCTCCTCCCCAGTTCACTTGAGGATGATATTTTGAATCTCTCTAAGCCTCTATGTATTATCTTCTGGTATTTTCAGTACCACCACCACCACCCATTTTAATAAATATAAATTTAATTAATTTTTTCTCTATATCATCAAAAGGCATTACATAAATTCAAACTCAGCAGTCTGCCAGAATTTGCTGCCTGAAGTATTGCTAGTTTGCTTTGGTTTCTGTTTGAATTCCTGTACTGGAGAGTCTGCCTGTATCAGCAGCCCCAATTAATACCTTTCCACCATTTGATGTTAATGCCACCCTCATCTTAGTTGCTATTGTATTCTTTTTATTTGTATGCGAATGTGATATTACAATATGCTTTTTTATTTCTTTATTCATTATCTAAGATTGCAGGTACCCTTCTCCAGTACATTAAGGTCTTAAAATGCCATGCTGTCTTCCCCCCCCCCCCGCAACTACATTCAAGCTTCACGAGCAGTCAGTTCTTCCCCTTTTGGTGCAAATACAGGGGAGCAAGGTTTACTGCTTTGATGCTCGTAGTTTCCATGTAATCACATTTACGAAGTGCTTGGTTGAGTTGCTTTGCTTTTCCACAAGAGTATTCTGTGTTTACCCACAGCCAAAACTCAAGGTGCGTTTTCCTGTTGGTTCAACCCACATTTGCTGCGCTTTATAATTTGCCTGTGTATAACTATGCTGAAATGAACTGCTTGGATGCAAGAGAGACAGATCAGCTGCCCTTGCTCTGGCAGTAAACTTAATCGTAAGCTCATAAGCACTAATTTGTGCTGTTTTTAAATAAGAGTTTTGGCTGCTTCTTTTTTTTTTTCGGTTTTCTGCTACTTTCCCCATCTGGCGCTGTAATGTTTGTTGTTATGTTCCAGTTGGAAGCGCTGTGGGTGGAATTGCAGACTCGAGTGCTGGCTGAATAGCCCTTAGGCCACTGTGAACGTTGCTGTTCCACTGTCAGCTCGATGTGTTCAGCAACCTCAGTTTGGGATTCTCGGGTGAGGGAATTGTTGGCTCGCTGTCGGTTTTACAGCACCTCCTTCTTCCCAAGGCTCCCTGGTTCTCTGAATTCAGCATTTTAATAGCGACTTGATGTTCATTTAACTGCACAACAGTGAAGAGTTGTTATTTTGAGACTGCTTTGCTACACTCGCGTTTTACTTTTTCTGTTATAGGCAGGCTATGATTAGTTCTTATAAATACCAACCCCTTCTTCCCCACTATAAATGGTTTATTGGACTCCATTATTCCTATGAGAATCTGTCTAATGTTATTGAACATGAAGTTACAAACGTTTTCATCTATAAATTACCCAGTCTTACAGCATCCTCTTTTAAAGGTGCTATTGGAAATATGTAATCCAAAGTCATCTAACCTGTTATAGTCTGACGTATGAGCAAGAAAGGGCTTGATGGGCCGTGTACTCTGTGTGCGCGCGTGCTGCATCTGGAGCAGTCCACCCATGGGGCATGGATAGATGTTAGCAAGCGTAGTGTTAGTCTTTTTAACTAAACTGTTTGTGGCTATGAGGGCTACTTTGGCAGCCCACCTGGGCTGCTTGTAATTTCTCAACTCCATTTGTGGCCAGTATGCTACTGGGTGGTGTTGGGAGAATCTCCCAGGCACACCGCTCAATCCTCAGCCCGCTTATTAAAGTGATTTTAAAAAGTGTTTTGCCAGGGTCAGGACTGGCATAGACACTACGCAGGAATCTACAGCAAATACTTTTGCTACTCACCTTTCCCTTGTGTATTGATCAAGTACAGGCTACAGCTAAAGATTTGGCCCATAACATCAAGTAATCCCAGTGGGGTGATGGGAACTGTGATGAGGTCCTAGGTACGAGCTAAATATGAACATTAGCTGAGGACTGGACATTATGTAGCAAATAAACTTTTTTTAAAAAAAAACCAACAATCCTGTTTTCAAGGAAATGTGTTAAGAATAAACCCACAAACCCTGTATCTTATGCCAAGAGAATTGTTTCTAATGAGAATGCTTTCCAGTATTTCCCTTGAGACATCAGCTGCTCCTTAAAAATAATGTTCCAACTTTAATTTGCTCATTTGTGGAGGAAGGTAGAAGGCCCAACAGCTTGTGTCAATGAATATAAACTATAACTTTTATGCAATCTAGAATGTACCATAACATTTGTACTCCTTCTTAGTAATTGTACCTTATATTGTTTCTTTCCCAGATAACACATTTTCCCCCTCTGGCTTTCCTTCCCATTCGACGCTTTCCATTCATCTGAAAAATACTAGTTTAGACAATCCAGGCACAATATCACTCTAAACTCATTATTTCAGAGACTTTAATTATCCCCTCTCATCCATACATGAATAAACAGAAGAAAAAAAGTCAGGGCAAATTACCCATGGCCTGGACGCCACAGGCATCGTGTGAATCATCCCTCTCTCGGGAGAGAAGGGTTTATATGCCCACGGAGGGAGCATGTCCCATGATCCTTGGGAAAAATCAGCAAATCTGTGGGAACTCCCAGGAAAGTTCATCCTGTTTTGCTCGGCTCTCGGAGCCCTGCTGCTTTCCATAGCACAGCTCTGGCAGCCGCTGCCGTTGCTTTCCGAAGGCAGAATCAAGCATGCAGGTATTGCTGATGCTGTCACCCTTCACCCCTGGTACAGTCTCTATAGAAAATAAAGTTGTTTGCTGTATAGAATTGCTGTTCTCCCTGCTGCCTGCTCCCACAAGCCAAAAA
This sequence comes from Haliaeetus leucocephalus, assembly GCF_000737465.1. Classification (NCBI taxonomy): domain Eukaryota; kingdom Metazoa; phylum Chordata; class Aves; order Accipitriformes; family Accipitridae; genus Haliaeetus; species Haliaeetus leucocephalus. Next base: position 6,540,139 of record NW_010972587.1, read on the forward strand.
AGCTTCATCTGAAGGGTGTTTGCACAGAATAGGAACAGGTTAAGGGTGTAATATTGAATTTAGCACTGCTCCAGCTCTGGTCTAAGGCTCTGGCTTGGCCTTCCCTCTGCTTTCCACCCCGCTGCGCTGTTGCAGGATGAGAGTGATTATGGCTCTTTAGCATGGAACTAACGATCCACCCTGCAAGTCACCTCTGTCCTAACCGCGTTTGCAGAGCCATTTATAAGGCTGCATTTCCAAACCTGGTTTTCTTTACTTCTTGGATCAATCTCCAAGTCTTTCAGGAATTCGTTCTGCTTCCTAGAATGGAAACTCTACTGTCTGCTGACACCTTTGCTCTAAATGTCAGTGATGTGTGCTTTGGCATGGCTTTGGCATAAGTTTTCTTCTGATGGGGAAAAACGTGCTAATTAGCACCCAGTTATCCCGAACGTTTTGAAGACAAAAATACAGCTGGAGGCAATTCTGGCACCGTATTTCTTCTTGGTTTCTACATTTTAGTTGAGAACGCCTTATTACAGTGTTTTGTCATATGAAACTTTATTCAGCTGTATCTACGACTAGTTTGTTCTGGCTCAATTTTTTTCCTATTAATCGTGTCAGGCTTACTCGAGGCTCGTAGAGGGTTTTCTCTGATCCCCCCTGCACAGAGCTCTGTGGGATTTTTTCTTTAAACTGTTAGACTCCCCTTCGCACACAGGCTCAGGACTGTAACTGCATACCCGATCAATTCCAGAGTTATCCCTGTAGCATTTTTCAAATTTGTCAACCTTCTAGGTGCTTTCTTTTCATATTTTGATTAGATTACAGAAGGCTTAAAAATATTTAACAAAGATGGGCACCATCCTTATGTTTGCATTCAGAATAAACCCTTGTAGTAAAACCATCCCAAGCTGAGTACATTGTTGACACTTTTCTGCTGCATACAATTGGAAATTTGTGTGCTGAATTCTCTCCTACCTAGGTGGAAAATGGGTTTTCATTAACTACTGATTCCTATAACAAATTTTTCATCTTAAAATGCACTGACAAGCAGTCATTCTCAAGTTCCACCTTTTCCTCAGATAGTCATTAGCCACAGTTTTCTTCTTTTGAGTTGGGGGGGGGGGTCTGCTCTAAAGTTTGCTTTTGTAAAACCTCTAATAATGAAGTGCATCTTGTCTACAACATGATGATGATGAACTAGTCATTATTTGAAGAGACTTGTAATTGTATATATATGCCTCATGGTCCAAATGACTCCAGAAGTCTTCACCTGATATTACATACCATTTCAATTACCTTTTAAATAATGTATTGGCATCTTACTGCAAACTTAAGGAAAATAAAATGTGTCAGCTGGTCCCCCAGTGCTTTAGAAGCTGTTCAGCCAGCCTCCCTTGAGATGTTGTTGTAAAATCTACAATGCGCAATTAGTTATGAATTTTACATCTTTTTAGCATTCATGGGTATACTGTTAATGAGGGAATAAATAGCAGAATTTTATTTAATCCTACACATTGCTTAACATGAATTATTAAGCAAGGGACACACAGCCATTCTGTCCCTTTGGCAGAGGGACATCTGTAGTGCTCTGGATGCAACATGCCTTCTTCCAGATAGATGGGTAAGGTCCATCCAGAGATACCTGTGGATGTAATGGGGATCTAAATACCTGTTTCTTGAAAGGAATAAAACCAGAGGAAAAACCAGAGTGATGTTCACCTCTTCTAACCTGAAATTTCTTCAGTGTAACTGTTTACATGAAAGCGAATAGGCTGTCTTGTATCAGTGGAGAGAAATAAATATTTGGGGGTGCAATTTATTTGACTGAAGACAGATATTTACTCTGGAATGAAATAACTATCCAGAGTACATAAAGAAAAATGCTTATTTATTTTCATTGGTGTCAGATGTAGACATTTCTACTTGGTGAAAAGAATTCTGCCCTTTATGCCCAGGCTATGCACTTAACAGATAATTTATCATTGCTGGGCTGTAATATCAGTTCTGTCATCCTTACTAGTCTCACTTATTCAGTGAGACTATTTACATATTAAAGTATTACTCAGCATGAGTAATGGTGCCAGCACTGAGGTTATGTTGCAAATAGAAGAGATGTTTCTATTAGCACTAAACCTTATCTCAGGAAAATCACTGGAGACTGGCGCTTCCCAGAGGTTCCGCTTTCTTTTGATTATCCTCCCTTCTTCCAATAATTGGCTCCAAGCAGTTCAGCTTCTGTTATTTGGTGGAAGAGAATCTGTCTTTTTCTGAGATTTATTCATGAAGCTGTAAGAAAGACTGAGCTTAGGTGTCAGGTTGTCCGTGTAGATCGCAAGCAAATAGCTTACTGGAGAGTTGAGGGAGTTAGGGATAATGTCGTGGGAGATGGGAGAGAGTAACTGGAGATAATGCAGTGGTGGGGAGGGGCTCATATGAGACACAGAAGAATGAAGAGAGGGGAGAACTAGGTAAGACCAGGATACTTTAAGAAATAGGAAGTGGATGTACAATCTAATGAGGAGAAACTCAGTTTAAAATCTCTAATGGCCCATCCACTTACTTGAGCTGGACACCCCGTTCTGATTTGAAATGTTTACGTGATGAGTAAACTTATTTAATACTTCCCTCTGAAGCTAGAAGAGAAGGAACATGATTTCAGTTAGGTGACGTTCGATTTGTATTTGGATTAGCATGACAATTTTACCCTCGGATGAAAAAAAGGGGATATTGCATCACTTGTTATGCCCCCTTCTGTGCCCCATTTGGGACCTCTGCCACTGACAGTTCTGTGCTACAGTGGCAATCTGCTACCACTTGCATCTTTCCTACTAAACAACTGGCATTTGACTGAGCCTAACTCAAATCCCCAGACAAACAGAAGCAGCTGATTAGGACACGAAAAAGAAACCACAGAAACGTAGCTTTTGGGCCTTGTCCCATGGCCGTGAGTTATCTGGGGTCAGATTTTGCTCTAATAGTAGCACGAAGATAGAAAATCTAGAAAGTCAATAGAAGCAAATCATTTAATGTGGATGTACATGTAGACCCCGAGCATTCACATACTCTTGAATTCTCGGTTTAAAATATTTTTCTCCAAAATACAGAATGTTTATCAAGATAGGAATATATCTGCATCACTATTTAAATCATTACTGTACAGTTCCTTATGGGCATATGAATAATCATCAAATCTGTGTATATTGTCCACGCACAAGCACAGGTCAGTAATGGATTGGCTTATATCGGCTGCATTTATTCTAATCGAATTCTTCAGTTCTAATCCCCTTAATAATAATGTATTACTGTACTCTTTAGCCTCCCAGTTCACTGTAGTTACTCAAATTACAGTTTAACACATTTTTATCTCATTTCCATATCTTAACACTTTACCATTGGCTCCTTGACTACTGAACTTTCTTACTGTATATTAGCTATACCTAAGATGTCATTTTCATGTTAAAACATTTGTGCATTCAGCATGGAATCTCAGCAAAAGTAAGGAGGTAGATCAGCTTTTCTCAAGTATCAGCTAATGTTGAACGCGTCCAGATTTGCCTGTTTTCTACCTTCAAAACACTGTATGCAGTGATGCGGAACTCGGTATTCAAAAAGAAATAGACCTCTGTTGGCTTTTTGCTAGCATTTCTGCTCTTCACATGATACTCCTTAATTCATGCATTGTGCAGCCAAAAGGAACCCTTGCAATCCCCTGTCTAGCCTCGAGCGTAAACCTACCCAGATTTAATTTCTATTTGAACTTGAGCCTTCTGAGGGAGAAGGAATCTTAACCCTCTGTAATAGAGAGTTCACCACAAACACTGAGAAGCTATTCCAGCTGTTTTACTACTGAAGTACATGCCTGTTTCTAAGTTAGAATTTATCTAGTTTCTTCTCACAGCCATTGGATCTTATTATACCCTTGTCTGCTGGCTTGAAGCATCTACTACCAAAATTATGCTCCCTTCAGAGGTACTGTAGAGCGTGATCAAGTCACTCCAGTAACTTAACTGTCCCAAATGCCTAGGGCTTCCACAGGCAGGCATATTTTGACTGTAGCAGAATGCAATTACTCTTCTCAGACATTCTGAACATTCTGAATTTCATTGCAGAGTCATAAAGCGTGGTTTGCTCGTAGTGATAATATTTAATTTCAGTGTTCATTCTTCTTCTGTAGCACCACCCTTTTCTCAGGAGAGAAAGGAGAAGCCCTTTCCTTTGATAGTCTGCATTCAGGCTCTCTTAATTCATGCCACAGATGACTTGTGGCTGGCTGGCGCTTTGTACAGCTCCTGCCAGCTCACTAGAGGGAAGGCTTGCCTTGACCTGCATCACAGTTCAGCTGCCTAAAGCCAAGAGAGGTACCTACCCGAATTTTAGTGACAGTACCATATAGGTTGTTGAAAAGGATGAGCTTGAGACACTTCAAATGGTGCTTCATGGTAGGTCTAAAAAGAAAAATAACTGAGGCCGGTGTAGGTACTGCTAGTTAACACCACCATGGAAGAACTGCTAGTTCATTCTCTAAACGGGAACATGGCTCTTGTAACAGGTTAAGGACTGACAATGCTGTTCTTTTAAGCAGGCAAAATTTCCATTGAAAGTGTAACCACTGAGATACCGCTTCATGGCAGTAACGTCCATGAGAGTTTTGCTTGCGTGAGGAATGCCTGATTAGGTGCCAAATCATTTCTGTTACTTCACCACCAGAAGTTGTACAAAATAGCAACGGGAATTCAGTAGAGAATGGCAAAACCAATTCATAATTTATACCGATAGATACCGTGGCCTGCACCGTACTCTGGCTGCATGTAGCACTAAGGTAGAGGACTGGTATTTAAGGAGCAAAGCCTCTCCCTGCCATGCCGCCTGGCCGTACACCAGACGCACGGACGCCGCGCTGCGGCAGTCGCAGCCTGCCGGGGAGGTCGGAGGACAGAGAAACCGTGGTGCCGCTCCTGCCCAAGGAAAAGGAACGATGTGAAGAGTTGCCGGGCGGTTGCAGAGCAGCCGGCCACCCGAGTCCTGTGCCGCCGTGGTGCGTTTGGCAGTGCCCTGGCTCTTGGGAAAACCACCCCATAGCCCTGTTGCTAAGAAACGTTTGCAGTATATAAATAATGTTAAAGAAAAAACATCTCCAGGTTGATTAATGAGCTACGGAACACAGTTAGGTGGGAATTTAGCCCTCCTTCATGATGTGAAGGAGATAATGTAAAAATGTTTTGTACCTTTTTCCATCAGCAACACTTTGCAATTGTATGGGAGTTTTTCTATAGTGGAAATTAGGACTTTGTTTAAATACAAGCTGTTTGTTGCTAAAGGTTTTTTCTTTTTTTTTTTTTTCATCACCTCTTAAATGTGTGGGATTAAAATCTGTAGAAAACACACTGAGCTGCCCTTCTTAGCTCCACTTCTTCTCTTGATTACTTAGATCCCTATGTGAAGATCCATCTGATGCAGAACGGTAAGAGGCTGAAGAAGAAAAAGACTACGATTAAAAAGAACACTCTGAATCCCTACTACAACGAGTCTTTCAGCTTTGAAGTACCATTCGAGCAAATTCAGGTAATGTCAAACAGTGTTTTGTCTTCCCTCCGCATTCCATCTCTCAGCCCTTATAAATATTTAACAGGAATCTTGTTAATTATCACATGTGCGTGCCTTCATTAGCACCTAGGTGCCAGCCCTGTGCCACATTAGATGAGTGTGACTGCTTCAAGAGGGAAATGATAAAAAGCACAGTACTTATGAAGCTTTGATTCATCAGTGAGAAATGGATAACTGACATTTTCTGTTAACAGAAATGGATTCTGGAAAAAAAAAAATCCACAGGGAGATAGCAAAGGAATGTGCCAGCAAAAAAGTATAGGGATAAAAGAAAAGGCTTATATAGCAATTTTCTCCAAATTATTTGAAATAATAAATTGGCATCATCAGTTAAATTTGTGTTCCCTATGCATTTATCAGTCCTGTTTGTTAAAAGCACTGCAGCATCCCTCTTAAGTAAAATGCAAAATTCAGTCACAACTTTTTTTCAGTTATTAACCACACCATGAAAACTTTTTCAGTGATTCCTACATCCCTTAGGAAAAAAGATACTTGAGAATCTCAGGGGTCAGTACTGCAGTACCTGTTCTCTTGGCACCTCAGGGGAGCTCCAGCCGTTGTTCAGGTGCTGTTACTGGAGAGTTCAGTGCCTAAAATTAGGGGCCTCAGAAGTCAGCATAGTGAGCTGGAAGTCACCTACTTTAGCAGTGGGAAATACCAGGACAAGGCATCGGGTCATTTTTTTCAGGGACTCAGTTACCTGCCTTGGGGCTACTGGGAGGCAAATCATTTCTCGCTCATGAGAGCGGGATTTAACTTCTTCTGATGTTAAGTAGCCTGTTCTCTCAAGAGATAGGCTCTTCTTAACCGTCTCAGGAGGCGTGTGGGAAACCCGCATCCAATTCACTCTCCTGACCAAGTGAATTTAAACTTGTATCTTCAATGTCGTAAGCAAGTACTCATCACCTGTGCCCATGCCTTGTTTTGGGAGTGCAACACTCATTTCTGTACAAGTATATAGTTGGCCACAGATGGTAGATCATGTGTTAGTTGGGTGGCTCACTTGGGGAGACTTTGGTCTCTGGTCTGATCTAGGTAATGTAAACCACATAAAGGTCAGTCGGTACAGGCCTCCTCCACTTTTTAAACCCTTAACCATTAGTGTTAAACTATTTCATCGTTTTGCTCACTTGTTAGAGCATTCGTTGGCAGGGAAGATGTATTGGTTTAAATATCCTCAGAAGAGAAAAGAACTGCATGCTGGCTTCCCAGCCACCCATGGAGCCTGGGGACCGTGGAGGTATTAAGCAAGACAACAGCTTTTCTGGGTGGAGCCGAGCGCGGAAGGTGTACTTTCAGGGCCTCCCAGTTTGAATGACCATAATTAAGATAGTCTGGGAATACATCCTTTTGTGGCTTGTGTGAGAGGTCTAGGTATGAGTTAGGTGGCCTGGGCCAAACTGCGAGCCCCCTCTTGATGAGACGAGAGCATGCTGTGGGTTTTGAGACTCTATCATGGATTTTGATAGCAACTGTACTGGAGAGAAGCCCAGGAGCCAAGGCCTCTACGTTTCAACTAAAGCTGGGTGCTTGGTTTTTATTGACTTGGTACCGATAAAGATGATGAAACTAGACAAGGTGAGGCGGTAGGAACAGTGACTTGGATGCACGACTAGCCTCTTTAGAGTTTCTTCGTGTCCCACAGCATGTACAGGTGTCTATGGACTGTAGGAATCAAAAAGTGGGAAATCCAATGGGGCCCAATTCCTGTTGATTTTAATGAAAGCTGGTCTGTGTGCTTGTGAACGATCTCATAACAAGCATCAAAGACCCAGAGGCAAAAAAAAGATGAATCAAATTGAGCCTCCCTGGCAATTTAGGCAACAAATGTCTTGATTTCCAAATAGGGACAGGACTGCGGAACTGGAATGGCCACGTCCAAGTTATCAGGTCCGAGTTTTGGCGTGGTTAGCTGCATTCTGTAGGTACCTGGCTATTTTGCCTTCTAATCCTAAGTCAGTTTTGTAAGGTGGATATACGGCCTTTAAAACGCACTGTGGTTTAGATGCTTAAATTTTTGCCCTTTTTTTTTGGGGGGGGGATAAGTTTATTAGAATGACTTTATAGCTATTTACTTCAGTATATAGCCTCAATTTAAAATCTGTAATTATGGACTTTGGTCATACGCCAATGTATTTTAGAGTTGGTATAAAGGACTATATTTAGAAGTTATTTCACTATGGCTACTGAAGTGATTTCATCATTAGAAAAACACATTTTAAATGTTATTTAGACTTAATATGGTAAGAATCACTGTGACTTTTGGGTAATTCATGTAAAAGTCATTAAGCAAACTTTGACAGTCAAATAGAAAATAATGGTTATACAAGTTTCTTGATTGTTGGAGAGTGAAGACAAGAGAGCTCATGGAGGGAAAGCAGCTCAATAGCAGTACAGCTATGGAATTTAAAATGGGCCAAACATTAACATTTTCAACTGTTTAGTAGTGACTGTGGATTCTGGCTCTGAAGGGAAAGTAAGTGATGTCTTCAAGGGTAGTGGGAGAGCACCAGTGGGAAGTCAAATCCTGTTCCTGCAGGCAGATCGAGCACATGTTTTGCCACGTGCAAGACAGACTGCCTCCGTAGGTAGCAAGGTCTCCAGGCCCTTGCAGTCCAAAGAACGCCTCATCACACCCAGGAAACTGCTAATCCAAGTGTTTATTAGCAGAGGTGGTGCCTTCTACTAGCACCTCTTGGATTTTGCAGTGCAGCTGTTCCTTTAATACATGGTACAAAGGCAAAGAGATGCTCACATTTCTCTGTAGGTTTAAGCCAGAGACCACGAGGTGAAAATCATCTTAATCATCTCAGCTAGCTGTTCTTACATCTTTATAGAGCAAGGAAAAGGGGCTTTTTGTTTACAGTACTCACTGTTGTCTTATGATTAATAATAAAAAAAAAATTCAATAGTAACTAGCCCCCAAGCTTCTAGATAGAGCAGGCAACTTTTTTTGTACCGTAAAATAATAGTCTCATGCTTACTTTTTAGACCTGTGATTGTACCATACATCTAAAATATAAATGTTCATTTGGGGAGGTACCATCAACATTAAAAGTGAGTGTATTGCAAACAGCAACACTGAAACATCATTTTGGCATCTAGAAATACTTGCTTCAGGATATTGCCTTTTATTGTGAGTGCTCTGGGGAGATGATGTACACTTTTGTCATCAGCAACTATATAAATACTTTAGTGCCTGTTGGAATCATCTCTTTCTCTGGCTCAGTGAATTGTACAATCTTGTAGGGGAATGGACTCTATAAAATAGACCTCATGAGCCTGGTCTTGCAGATATGCTTGAAAGAGTCAGTTACTTTTAAAAGATAATCTTATTACTAGCACTGAAATTAATCATTCTAGTAAGAAATCTAGATCGTACATATATTTAAAGCCTTAAATTTTAAAACCTGGTGCTTGAGAATGAAAGGTTTTTCTGGAAGAAATTTGTTTCAGGGAATTTCTTCCTCCAACTCAGGAAACTCAGACTGTAATAAGGAGCTGTGTCCAGTTATCATGGGAAAGAAAGGAATTAGGGAAAGAACTATATGTTCATCTTTAAAAATAAAGCTCCCTAAGGAGAAGTGTTTACAAATTTAGTAAAATCGGCCCAAGGCTGTTAACGTCTTAGGTGCTATTGGGGAAGAACACCACTTGACTGAAGGAATAGCTGTTTGTGCTCTTTCAACAAATATTAATGACCTGAAGGAGAGGAATGCGTGCATGTGCACGCAAATGCATACACAAATGCCTGGCTTGAACATCACCTCCCAGTGTGCCCCAGTCTAAGTGAATGGAAAATTGTCTATGAGCTGTGACAGATGGGCTTGCACAGATTTTGTGGGAATAGTTTAACCCCGTTTGCCAGAGGTCACTGTTCCTACGGCAGAAGTGGCACTCCAACGCCGCTGCATCAGAGCCCCGAGACACCGGGGTTTATATTTCTTTCCAACCCCCCGAGCATGCAGCCTGTTTTCTAGACTCCTTTATAAATACATAGAATTTACGCAGTATACACACATACTTACACGTGTGCACACGCACACACAGAGGCGAGTACGTGTGTGTGTCTATGTCTATAGTAACCAAAAGGGCTATCTTCTGAACTTACCTGAAAATAACTGATTAGCATGCAGGATGGATGGGCAAGATTTATTTAGAAGCAGAAAAGCGATTAACAGAATAGAGTATGACATTGCAAATGTTAACTTGGGGTAGAGCTGTTTCTGAATTTTAACTGCTAACATATTTACTTAAACAATAATGATGTGTTAAATTGCACTACTTTTAAATTAGCTTAAGATCTCCCTTTTAGCCCTACAGCCTTCCAGCAGTCTAAGTCTTCAATAACAACAACCAAAAAATCCATACGTTGTTATCCGTTAAAGGAAAAAAATCAACCTCAATTCCCACGTGAAGCTTTTCGATGCAAGGGGGCAAGTTTCAAGTTAACAGGGAGGCTGTGAACTTAATTTTATTTGGGAATCTCACAGGAAGCAAAGACAACAGTTTGAATTTGGTGCTCGCTGGGGAAACCTGCTCCGGCTGTCACAGACTTACCCCCTTCGTGGAGTGTCCGTTGTTGTTTTCTGTCCCAAGATTCATCCCTGCCCGCCTTCCCCTCGCCGTCACGCTCACTGGTCTTTCTCTCTCTCGTTGTAGAAAGTGCAAATTGTTGTGACTGTTTTGGACTATGACAAGATTGGCAAGAACGATGCCATCGGGAAAGTCTTTGTGGGCTACAACAGCACCGGAGCGGAGCTGCGGCATTGGTCAGACATGTTGGCCAACCCTCGGCGGCCCATTGCACAGTGGCACACCTTACAGCCCGAGGAGGAGGTAGATGCCATGCTGGCAGTCAAGAAGTAAATTAAATTAAATTAAATTATGAAGAAGAAAAAAAGAAGAAGCCTTTCTGCATTTGCCCACATAGTGCTCTTTAGCCAGTATCTGTAAATACCTCAGTAATATGGGTCCTTTCATTTCCAGCCATGTGGTCCTGACACAGATCAGTTGTACTTTTAAATTCCTGTTTTAATTTGCACAAATTTAAATGTAGAGAGCCCTCTAAAGGCGCTTCATTTCACCACTGCCCCCCCAGATCTACTCTTCTTTTAAGCAATATGATGTGTAGATAGAGCATGACAGAAATTATTTATTGTATCACACAGTTGTATATATACACCAGTATGCTGAGAATTTATTTCTAGTTTGTGTATTTGTATGTTGTAAGCGTTTCCTAATCTGTGTATATCTAGATGTTTTTAATAAGATGTTCTATTTTAAATTATGTAAATTGACTGAGATATAGGAGAGCTGATAATATATTATAGGGTAACTATTGTACCGTCTGCATTCCAGAAAAAAAATTCCAACTTGTAAGGCACTAGTAGTGTTACACTGACATCTTAAAGGACAACTTAAATCTGAGCTTTCAACTGGACCATCCTAATAACACGCTACGCGTCCACAGTGAATCTTGGAGGGGCAAATCCAATTGGGTAGACTTCTTTCACAGGCAACTTAGCATGATCTGAGCAGCTCCGTGGCTGACCTCAAGGAGATGTAGCCAGAAGCCAGGATATAATTTTTTTGTATATATTCCAAAGCAAACACGTAACAGACTGAAATGGCTTTAGATTGAAAGTTGAGGAAGCAGTTCCATAGGAGGCAACGATTTCATCGAACATACAAAGTAAGACCATTGCAGAGGTTGTGCAGGGAGGGGGGGGCAGGGAGGGGGGAAGACGCAGCAGTAGTGAAATGCTGCCACAAAAACAAGAGTAGCTCTCCATTATCACCTTTATACAAAATTTGCATACTGTGAATTCCATCCACGATTTCACATTATAATGAGTTTGCACATTAGACTTTGTAACAAAATATTTTATTATACTAACTCAGATTAGAAGGAATGCAGAATATTTTTTAGACACAGCCGTGTGAGTTTATTATATGAAATAGTTTCATGGTAAACAGACAGTATTGTAATCCCATCAGAAGATGACAAAATTTAGCCATAGTTCTAAATGCACTTCAAAGTAAGCCAAAAGAGAACAGCTAGTGACCTTTTATATACTATTTATACTTAAGTTTTAATTTGTCCTTTAAAAAAAAAGTGAAAACAAAGAACAAGTTCTAGAAAACTGAAGCAACCTCTTCTGTATACTAGATGCTCGTTTCAGGAGGAGTTTTTAAATGTTTTCAATGTTATTATGTAGTAAATGGCACTATTATGAAGCTACTAGTCATTCCATAAGAGTCTTGAAAGACTGCTCTGTGTATCACTGTGACTGCCGTGTGTGCTTAGAAATGTAGTTTTCTCAGTGGATAGCAATCAATTTATTCCGTAGTGATATTGTAATAATACTGCCATTCCCTTCTACTGCACTGCCGAAGGAACGCATAGCACAAGCAGTTCTAGTTATTACGGACCAATTTAGAACTGGAGAGCTATGCCGGGGACAAGGATGCTCTATTGAATGGGTTGACCACGCAGCATTTTGTCAAGCCCTGTGCAATACTCTACATTTCCAACCTCCCTCGCCCCCCGCCACTTTACTGTAGATAGTCATCTTACAGCTAGCCAGCATGTCATCTCAGCTTGTACCATCTCATCAAGTCATTTAGGGCATCACTTCTATCTCGTGTACTGTCCTTTGAGGCCCCTCACTTATCTTTCCAAGCTGTGAATATATTTATAATGCTTCAAAGAGTCCATTATTTTCAGCAATGCAAACTACCCCAAAAATGTGGAAACGCTACACCTTTTGGAGGGAGGCATGAGAATTAACCATTAACGTTCTTACTAATTGTATCTTAACAGAAGTTACTGAAAACAAAGAACAAAGACGAATGTAATCAGGCAACTGTGTACTGAAAACTGAATTCCACAGCTCCCTCAAGGCTCTGCTGCTGGCAGAGGCGTGACAGTCTGAAAGGTCAGTGCTGTGATGGCCAAGCACCAATGTTTTCAGTACACTGAGGGTAAAAGAAGCAGCAAAGAAGTGGAAGGAGAATAAAAGGCTGGATCTCTCCCCCCCCTCCAAAAGTGAGACTAGCAAGACCCATTTTCTTTGTTTTTTACATGAAACACGGAAAAAACACAAGCGAGACATTTTCTGATAGAAACAGGCGCATACATGCAAAGCATCAAGCTGGAATACTTTAAAATCTTAACCTTAAGGACCAAACCCCACCAAAGAGAAGAAGTAGACAGTCAGCTTTCCAGCGTTAAGAGCTTCATGGTCTCCAACTTTCAGTTGTTCATTCAGGATAGCCGCAGGTTCAAACAACTGCCAGGACTGACTCATTGTGTTAAGGTATTCTTAATGCTTTCTCTTCCTACACTGCCAGACTGAACACGTCACCATAGAACTGGTTTGTAAGGTACAATGATTCTCAAGAGACTGAACCTGCCGTGTGACCAAGATGACATTTTCATCCTCAAAGAAGCCACATGTACCTTTCTGACAAAGCTGTGTGAAGTATTAGAATCTGATGCTGTAGAAAGATCCTAGTTGCCTTTGTGTATATTTACTGCCTGCTTGAGTGTTTCTCTGTGTGGGTTTTCTCTGTATCTTGTAGAAATGTTTGGGGTGTTTTATCCTGCCATATCGCTCGTGGCCCGCGAGCTGACAACTTTAGCCGTATTTTACCTTCATTTTTGATGAGGTGGTTTATATTTTGTTTCACTTTGTGTAGTGACTTCCCACAGTAGAGTTTTCCAATTGTCGTTAACATACATATTACACAGATATTCAATAAAAATGTTTTATTTCCTGTTGATGTTCTAGTGTTTCTCTTTTGATCTAAAATTTTGAAGACATTTCACTCTAGGACTTCAGCACAATCATAAACTTTGAAGTATCATCACAAGTGTAATAGCTCAGCACTTTTCGAGGGGCTGTGAAAAGCTGCTTTCATCAGTGTGGTGTGCTTTAAGGTGGTCACAGCCAGCAGTGCTCCAGTACATGAATTCTCCACCTCTATTGCAGAGTAAGAACTATTACCTTGTTTTCCCAAGAGCCTGATTTTTCACCTCCAAAAACATCACTCTCTATCAAAACATGGACTAGTTTCTACACCACGACAAAAAACCACAAGTAGTTACCTACACACCAGTACTCTTCAAGCCAATTGTGTTAGAGCTATGATTGAAGTTTTCTTCTGGAGAGAGATGGTGTATTTTTAACCTACGTTCAAGAACTACTTCTAAGCTGGCCAGAAAAATCAAGCCTCATGTGAACTAAATCATTAAATAAAAGCTTAAACTGTATAAGAGGCAGAGGGAGGAGGTATGGGAGGACGTGAATCCACAAACAAAAAATGATTGAAAACATTGTGCTATGAAACATTTTAAGTTCCTGAGTCTATGAAAAGAAACAGCTTAAGAAAAAAAAAAAAAAAAAACAACCAAAAAAACAACAAAAAACTCGCCCAAAAACCCCAAACCTGTAGCCATGTTTGTTTTTTATATGACCATTTTCCACAGCAATCCCCCCGCCCCCTTGCTTTTTCCCCAGTCTCAAGAGAAATACGCCCATTCCTTTCAGGAACCACACTGATACGCACCAGTTTAACCACAGCCGTTGTTAAACGAGGCCTTACTACGAGTTAGAGCTCATTGTAAATATTTTCAGGGTTGACCCTTTTCCCTATTCCCACTGCTCAGAAAGCGCCCTATTTTTATTTTTTTTTCATCATCTAGTGTCAATGAGCACCAAATGGACTGATGCCACTCTCGGCGAGCGAGAGCAGGCCAACATCTCCTGGCGATTTGGAGAGCAGTTACTCTTCCAAAACTGTGAATGACTAGAGTCTGTGTCTGCAGCTTTACCGATCTGCTGTGAGGTGATGCCTGCTTGGTGTGCGGGAGCTGAGGTAACACTCCCGTGGTGCAGTGTGGTTCCCCATAGATAAAGGCAGGTGCCACATCATGGAGGTATGAGATGCTGCTGCTCCCTTCTTTGCCATCTAAGCTGTTGCATCATCAGACCAAGCACATACATACTTCCCTCAGAGAAGCAGTTTGCTTCAGAGCAGACCCAAATCTATCAAAGAAGTCAATAAATAAAAATACTTTGATCCAGGTTCTATATGCGCTGGCCATTTTTGCAGATCTTGAGCATACCACAGTGACATCTTTGTCAATATCAAAACCAGTTCTTCCAACAAGGCTAATCAGTTAAAGCCAGTCGTTACAACTAATGTTAGGAAAAATGCTTCACATCATAATAGCTGTTATACTAAGTGGGAAAAGCAGCAAAAATTACCGATTTTATTCAGCTCATGTAACCTCTAATCAACTGTCAAGAAAAACATTCTTCCCAACTGACAGACTGTTACCAAAGCAAAGGATCTACATCTCTCGATCACTTTTCACATCATGAGTCAATGAAAGTTAATTGCCTGTTAGTTATGCAAAGCAAGAATTAGAACATTATATTTCCTGATTACTCTAACACTCAATTCCCTTATTTATTTATGCATTAGCATTTTACTCCAGGCTACCAGTTCAGTTTCTTATATACATACTGACCTGCTTTTCAGAACACAACATCTACCAAATTCACGCAGCCCCTACTTTCAGTGTCAGTTCAGACACTGTTCATCCAGGCATTAAAGAAAGTCTGGAAAAGGGTTTTTCTATACATACCACAAGAACTTTTACCCAGTCTTAGTTACATTTACCTTATATGCAGTAAATCTTTTTATATTCAATATAGCGAATACTTCTTTTAACATTGCACCAGAAAGCAGTTCCAAAAGCATGTGACAAACCAGTACAGGGAAGACTTTATGTAGTACTTTGTGACTGACACCTGCAGCAACATTTTCAGACACAAGAACTGTACGAAGAGAGTTATTTCAAGATTATGCTGTATTCGACATGAAAAAAATGAAGTTCTACAAACAAATTATCTAGACGTCCTTAATGGAGCTTATTAAGAGGCCAAATAGGTTGGGGAAGTGAAGACAGTTCTTCCAGGCTTTTGGGGTAAAGATGGAGAGAGCAGGTAGTACAGTCTTTTTGTTCAGTGCCGGCACTGTGCAGTATACTGAGATTTTGAACAGCCATTTAGACCAAAAAAGCCCAAACCAACAGTTTCATCTTCTGACAGAACCAGTCCTATCAGTTTGACAGCTCACATTTAATTTCAGTCAACCATTTCATATCCTTGTACACTCTCTTATTACTTACAACAAGGAAAGCACACAGTAGGCGATGCACTGATGTTACACACCAAATAGAGCCGACATCAGTTTTTCTCCTAAACAAAAGACCAATGCACAGAAGTGGCAAAATATTCTCTGCTCCGCTAATCAAGATTATCCCACAACCCTACACAAACCTCCCTAATTTTGCTCACATCCTCCCAGAGCCCAGGAAATCTCCTCTCCTTGTATTTATTGTATTCACATCCGTGTACCTTAGTCTAGAAGATTTCATTACTCTTTTCTAAGAAGCAGCAGCACCCACTGGCACCAAGAGGTGGTTCCAAAACCCTGACATGGATCTGTCATTGAAGAGCTCCAGATCAGGCTCAGGCTGTATTTGTCTTCTCCCTCGGACCATCCGTCACAAGGAGGAGGATTTCTGGCTGTAAATCCTGATTGAAAGCCTGACAGGTTGGAACCTGGAATACAACACTGAAGTCAATTATTTCACACTTAGTCAGAAACATTATCATCCACTCGTTCTGGTGAAAGATAGACGCTGAGGCTCAGTAATTTGCATCCCGCTCACGATGGGTTTTTTCTTCATGAAATTGGCAATATTATTAAACCAATTTTTTTTTTGAGATATAGTTTCTGTAACATTCACAGAGTCAAAGCAGTTTTCATATATTTTCTTTCAAATACAAGGTTGCTTCTATTGTTTAACTCAGTTAAGAATCTGTAAGCCAACTCTTCAAAGTTAATAAGTGGCTAAATTATTTAATTGGCTTGAACTCCTTGCTTCATCAAACTTAAGAGTTTCACTCACTCCTGTCCAACCATACACCTTGATCTGACACTGATTGATACACAGAAGCCCTGAGAGAAGGCTATCAAGGAAATTAAGTAATCAGAGTGACTGATAGTCTTTTTCATGGATTAAATGAAGATTAAATGGTCAAATTTCAGCATAGTGTAAGATTAAGGGTGGGGTGCTAAGAGGTCCATTGTTGCAGATGAATATTTATTAATGATTTAGAAAACAGATGAGTGAGATGACAAAATTTAATATGTGGCATAAAATTGTTTCAGCTGGAGCAGACCTAAATTACGAGGACATCTCTAATTTCGTATATTGAGAAACAAGTACCCAGACAGGCACTTCAACTCAAATGTTTTTGATCACCCAAATATTCTTTCTTCTGTGAACAGTAGTACAAAAATGTCTGTAAAGATGATCTCAAATAAAAAGAGAAGGTAGGAGAGCTGGTCAAGCCATTAAGGCAAATAAAGGCAGAACCACTTTTTTTGTACAGGAATTGCTGACAGAAAAATAGATTTGTCTTCTCAGTAGTCTCTAAGAACATAATGAAAGCTTATTATGAAGTGGGAATACACAAAGGATGTTCAAATTACTATCCTCATACACATATTTAGACTTCATATATGTTATTTGGAGTTTGTTTCGTTGTAGACATGCTTCACACACCCACAGAACATGCCTACGTGTCCCAGCAGAGCACTGCGTGCAGACACCAGGATGCTTCTTGACTTCGGTAAGGACATTTCTCCCTTATGGTGACTACTGCCGCTGAGACAGAGCTCCCTCTATGCAAATATCTCAAAGCGCTTATCAAAGATCAAATGAAGCCTTGAAAAATACCTATTGGAAAACTGGAAAATACTATCCCATTAAATGCTGTCATATGATCTGGTACAGAGTAAAAAGCTCTCCATGGCAGCTGAATCAGGTATGCTCAAACACCGCATATAAAAAAGAATCAAGCGAGTCCTTGGCAGAAAGAAGTTGTAAAAAGTAAATCTAAAAAGAGCCAATCTTGAAGGAAATGTAACACATTTATGGAGATTGTATAAATGAACATAAATGTGGGGCAAACGAATAAATATATACCCTAGCTACAGACTTCTACCATACTAGAGAAGAAGTATCTAGCTACAGATTTGTACCAGAGAGAAGACAATTCCTACCTAGGTCACATACTGTCCTGTGTTTGAGCCTTCCAGGTCTCCAGAATAAAAACCTGAGAAGACTCAGGTTATCACTGTTGCTTTGCTCCATGCTTCTGAAAAGAGTCTTTTTTTCCACACAGAAGGAATTACATCTCCCACTCCAACCCAGTCATGAGGAGAATTGGTTAATGCTCTCACTCCTTGGATTTAACACAAACAAATAGCTGCCTGAAAGGTTTGAGCACCGTGACCATAATTAAATCTGCAGTAATTAGTAATGCAACAACAGCAAGCAAGAAAAGCAAGCAAGCTTCTCCAGCTGACATTTTTTAAAGTACAGATAACACAGAGGAATAAATTGGGGAAAAAAAATGCAGGAAGAAAAAGAAATCACTTGCAGATCAGGGGACCAAATCTTTGTCTCTTGCCGTATAGCCCCAGGCCACACGATCTTGTTTTTGTCTTTCTCCAAGTCACTGCCCATGACTTGACTTTCCCCATGTCAACAGAGCCACAAGATCTCTTCCAACTAAACTTTTGATCCCATGTTTGCTACTGTTTATGTTGTAATTACCATGTTCCCTAATCCAGCTGAGCACAAGCTGTTCTGTTGTTGATTCTTCTCAGGCTTCCGTTGCTCCACTTCTGCTTAGCCAACTTTCCTTTCCTTTCTAAAGTTTATTCAACCACTTTGTGACAACTGGTGCCTAACAATCTCTTAGGAACATGGGTTCAGGGAAAAACACTGAGTTGCAAAAGCCTTTGCAACCAGTTATTACTTGTTTCAGAGTATAAATCAGAAAGATGCTACAGTGTTTCATGTCTTGCCACAATACAATACCTTTCTCTACATATGCAGTCAAAAGCATACTTTTTTCATGATCTTATTCTATACCTTATTAGCAATGATGAGTCATACCAGCACTTCAAAGAAGCGTAGTAGCACTTTTGATGGAGAAGAAATGTGATGGACTGGGTGACACCAAGGGCTTTTTTTTCCTCCCCTGCACCAGAAATTCTAAATCAGTTCCCACCACGACTTTCATCATCTCAAGTGCCTTCATCAAATCTCCAGTAACCCTTTCCCTAAGAGAGAGTGAACACTCTCTTTGCCTAGGGCCGTAACGCAAGCCCATTTCATTATAACCAAGGTAGTTGAACAATCAGCATGAACTGCACATTAGCCTCAGCCAGTCTCCTCCCAACCTTGTTTGAAGTTGGTGGCACAAGTACTTCTCCTCTGATCACAGGCTAAGAGGACTATCTCTACTCAAGCTGACTGAGGCCGGCGTGACTCACATTCTCTAAGGCATCTCACGGGGAGCAAACTTTTGGTCACACCTGCACAATTACACAGCATGTTCCTTGACTAGCAGCTCAAATACAAATAGGCACTGGCACACTGTATTCCTCAGCACCTCGAAAAGAGTAGGTGTCCTTCACATGTAAGCAGCAGCGCACCATTCCTTGCTGAGCATATGACATGGCATATACCACACTTTCCCACTTCATTCACTTTGTTGCCATGTTCAACTTTTTTTCCTATTGTTTGCAGCACACAGACTTCTGATCCACAGTTTGGGCACCTGGGCATTACTATACTGCAGATGCTAGCCATATACATTCCAGAGCCACAGCAAAAGGCTTCAAGATCCCTACCTATTAACATTGCAAATCTGAAGTTATCATTGACACAATCTGCTAAACAATCATATAATCATCAGCCAAGTTATCTTACTCAAAACTGTCTGGATTTTCAATGTCCTTAAAGGTTGTTGTACTCTTCCTTAGAGTGAAAAAGAGAAAAAAATTAAAAGAGAGACAGAAGATTAATGCCATTTCCTGATCATCTCATTAATATATTTACACATGGTAGTGTAGAACAGCCACTTACTGTGACATGGGTTTGCAGAGCTAGGTCAGTTTTCAAAATCCTGCAAGAATTGTATCCTTTTCATCTGAACTACTTAGAACATATGAAAACATTTGATCCTGTTAATTATCTAAAACAGTTATCTGTGAAGTGTATTTGGTCTTACTAGCAGCAACATGGTCTCTTCCTTGCCATGCAACACAATTCAACACATGCCTGGTCACACAGCCACAGGGTACTACTCATCAGGGGGAAGAAAAATCCCAGCACTTTGGAAATTACTGATCTGGATAATACCATGAAATAACTGATTGGACATCCAAAGAAGGGCAACAAAGCTGGTGAAGGGCCTGGAGCAAAAGTCCTATGAGGAGCAGCTGAGGGACCTGGGGTTGTTTAGCCTGGAGAAAAGGAGGCTGAGGGGAGACCTTATCGCTCTCTGCAACTACCTGAAAGGAGGCTGGAGCCAGGTGAGTGTCAGTCTTTTCTCCCAAGTAACAAGCTACAGAACAAGGGGAAATGGCCTCAAGTTGTGCCAGGGGAGGTTTAAGTTGGATATTAGGAGAAATTTCTTCACCAAAAGGGTTGTCAAGCGTTGGAACAGGCTGCCCAGGGAAGTGGTTGAGTCACCATCCCCGGAGGTATTTAAAAGATGTGTAGATGTGGCACTTAGGGACATGGTTTAGTGGTGGACTTGGCAGTGTTAGGTTAATGGTTGGTCTCCATGATCTTAAAGGTCTTTTCCAACCTAAACTATTCTGTGATTCCTAACACATGGCTCCTGCAGACTGCCTGGAGATACAGTTCAGTGTCAGCCCGAGGTGCAATAACGAAAACCAAGGAGTTAGTAAGGAGCAGTGTGCTATTTGCTTAGTTTACACATACAGGCAGGCAGTTTTCCCACGGTTAATAAGCGCAGTGTGTGTAGCAAAGACTTAGGGTCAGGTCTTTCCCTTCACCAGAACTGCAGGGTGAAATGAGGAAGAGCCTGCCGAGGGGCAGCTAAGGTCTTCAGCTTGGGCAGAACTGGATTTTGCACCAGCCCCTTTTGCTTCCCCTTGCTCCCTACTTGGCATAAAAGGCATACAAGGAAGTTGGCAGGTTTACTGGTAAATGTAACAGCAAGGAGCCAGCATAGCCATACTTCAGGGATATCCAGCATTAGTCCCATCAGTCCCATGACCCCATCAGCCACCACCTGACACCGCCAGCTGCACCAGTGTTGGCTTAACCTCCCCAAGCTTCTCACCTCCACATCAGTGAGCATCAGTTCATGCACAGGCGTGGCTGATCCATCTTCTGTGCCGATTCTGTCACTAAAATCAGGCCGAAACACTGCCTTTATATGTACCCCATGGCTAGATGTACCCTGTATTTTCTGCTCTACAGTCCAGGGCTGCATTTCCCAAACCTTCTCTAATCCCAGCCACCGCTGTAGCTGGTTTTTTGTTGGGCTTACCATCCTAGTTAACTGAACTTCCAGTGTACTTAGGAGCTAATTAAGTAATTGCTGGCCTGACTGGCAGAATGCTATATTGTGATGATCAGGTTTTACTCCTGACTGTTTTTTTTTTCAGGGAATCTTATGTAATCTACTTCACATTTCTGCTACCTCTGTTTCCACATATGTAACTAGGAAACAAGAATCTTTATCTCTTTGAGAATTTGAGGAAGAGTTTTGTAGGAAGTATGTAACAGAGTTAATATATTAACAATACCACTAGTTCCATAATTAGGAACTTCTATCACTCTTTTTCAACATGCTGTATAAACCTTGCCCATCATATCTAAATAATTATTTCAGTAATGAGTTGGTAAGCATTATTACTCTTCTTCTGTAGACAGAAACTGAATGCCACTTATTTGACCTCAGGTTGGCAATACGCCACACAGGGCTGCAGCAGCGATTAGAGTTTTGGTTCTGACACAGCTCAAACCTCAAGAGTATCTGGATGCTCTCACTCAGCCGTAAAGCATCACCAAAGAGTTCTTAAAGATTTCACAAAGCTGCTTGTGCAGTATCATCTGAGGAGTCACAGTAGACACTAGTCACTGCTACTCAGTGGTGCGATACATGCCACCATGCATTTCTACCTGTAAACGAAACCACTGTTTTGAAAACCAACCATTGCCTTCCACAAGAAACACATCCTACCACCCCCAGTAAGAGTTGTGCCAAGGTAAAGAAAGGGTATGCCATGTGCAAGCAGTACACACGCTTCATTGCTCACTCAAGAGGGATTAAGATGAGAAGCCTCTATGATTTCTGGATCTAGAGCATTGCAAAGCTAAATTGATGAATTACCTCTCCTTCACTTTCAGCTGTCAAGCTTCAACTTTTCTTGCAGTGCAGAACATTATTTCCTTATGCTTCAATCGTTTTTCCACATTCTTTTCACTTAGTGCAGCTGTAGCTCCACTTTGTGGAAGAAGAAGAAAGCAGAGAGTGACCCAGGTGTGTTATCTGCAGGATTGTGCAGGTTCTGAACCTGGCAGGCATATAGAAAATGTGGGTCTTCAGAATCGGCCAACAACGATTAGCGAGGACTAAGGCCATTTCTCATTCTTTTTCAACTTGAAAGGCACTCAAATCATCACCTTGCTGTATTTCTTCCTCCTACTTAGTTGTAAATATACAAAAACCAACAGTAAAATACAGCATGCAAAAAAACTGAAGGTAAATGTATTTCCTATATAACTACATACGCAACCATGGAAACTGCCTGACCACAGATTCATTTTTCATAAAGGAGGAGGAAGATTTTTCAACCTGTTCAGTACCCTGTTGAATATTCTGATAGAAATTAATGTATTCCATCTATCAAGAAATTCTCCAGTTCTAGGGTTAATGCTGGAGATGAACTGGCATGGTTTTGAGTGTCCAGAGGCTACAGTTATGAAAGCTTTTAAAGGTATTAAATAATTAACCAGAATACTTTAATTATATTTAAAAATTCTGTTTTCTATACAATGGAAGAGGACTGCATTTCTGACAGGGCTACCTACTGACTGCACAGAACTGAAATGATTTTTCAAGGAAGGTGATGTGGAATAGACTTTCTTTAAAAAATGCTGGTACTTCTCGATGCTGCAAAATGAAGATCACTTTGTAATGAGGGTGGGGATTTTGGCTTAAGACCTCTGACTATAGGTATCCACATACAGGTGTCTACAAGCGTACCTGATGCTCCATTCCAAGTATAGACAGCAGAGATTTGGTCAATGAAACGGCAATTTAAGGCACAAGGCAGCGGGTGCGTGCATTAGGGAGCGACATCACTCTCTGAGCTCCAGCGACTACACCAGGAGTTCAGGTACCCGGTGCTCATGCACAGACCTGGAAGTGGCACCTCAGTTTAATGCCAATTTCAAAATAAGTCTCTCCCAAACCATCCAAGTTGCCCTCTGACAAGTTGGCCCTACACAGGACAAAGCATTATTCTGGCACTTAGCTTTGGAGAGATCGTGAAATGGTTTAGGAACCCCTCTCGGTGCCAGCCCCGTCCTGTGCTTCAGCAGAGCATGCTCTCTTAATTGCAAGTTCATGTCACGTCAGACTGTGGCAAGAGCTTTAAAGCCTCACTAAGTGCTGGTCACGTCAATTTGATCAAAACCATGTCAGAATAATAGGAAGAGAGAGGAGCTGGATTATCCTTTTAGTAGGTGAGGGCATTATCTCAGCTTTGGATTTTAGGGCCAATGCTTTTAATGCTTTGTAGGCTGTACTCAAACCAAACCCAGCACAGAAAAGTAGAAGCAGCTAAGGTGCTCTGAAATGCTCACCCATGACTGTTGTCTCAGTAGTTTCATTTCAGGGATGATCTTGTCTGAGGAGAAAGCCCCAGGTCTCTGGGAGGAGCAGGAGATAGACATGTTCTGAACAATCTTCACAAGGCATTTGAGGACTTTTCAGGAAGCCAAACAGCAAGGGGAAAAAGTAACAAGATTTTTGACATAACGTGGAAAGTCCTGAGAAGGGTACTTCAACTTACATGGAGCTCTGAAGACTACACGCAGCATTGAGGGATGGATGCCTTGCAGCAAAATAACATACAGCTCTGTCCCCACAGGCTCACGCATGCAGGGAGAGCACCGAAAAATCAGTGGTGGCCCAAAGGGAGAACATGAGAAAGCTGGATGCCTCACTTATATACACGCAGTCCTGAAGGATGGTGCAAGCAGGCCTGAAGCCTTCTGGCTGAGGGCCATACAGCAGGACAGCGTTGGTGCTGATGGGAACAGAGGGAACCACACAAAGCTCTGGCTGGGACTGCCTGCTCAAGAAGCCAGAGATGGGAGGAGAAAGTGTCTGAAAATATTTTGTTTACTTGAAAGAAATTCAAGGAACAAACACAGCTAGTAAGTGGCTACGGCATGTCCCAGGCCCAAGGACGCCATATCCCCAGCGATGTTAAGAAGCAAGCAGACATCTGGAGCACGAGCAGCAGCCCTCGTTTCAGGACTGCTGCCAAACACCCCATGCTGATGCTGACAGTTTCAGGCTTTAAATTCCCACCAGCTCTCCACACAGACCATTCCTCTGGGGGGAGTTTGCCAAGCAGACCTCTTCGGAGAAACCGTCTTTCTTTCCAGGGTTTAATGTAACGCCAGGGAAGCGGACCATGTAAACAGTCTGAGCCTCTGAATGAAAGGAATGTAGAAAGGAATGGACATGGAGGACTAGAATGTAATTCCTGTAAACAAAACCATCGGCTTCTTTTAAATTAAACACATACCTATCTTCCTACCGCTTTGTATATATATGCATAGCAGCTCAGTAAATTCCTGGGAAATATGAGAGGCAGTGGTCTAGCATCCAAAAAAACATTGCTTTAAGCTTTACTTAAGGAAATGAAATTTATGAGAGTCTAAAGCCTGTACTGTTATGAGGCTTTGCCGTTACGTGACAGTAGTCCCAAAGCTGCAAGTTAGATGTCAAATGCATTTTAAAAATTCATTAGACTTCACAATACAGTTAAAATGCATCTTATCTATTTGACACCTGTTTAAAAAAAATGCCCCCCCTGCCTGTTTTTTTAAATGTCATCAAAATCAAGAAGTCTGCAAAGGAAACCTAGAGGAATAACTGCAAATACAGAATTTGTGTGAGACTTTGCATACATAAATAAGGTGATGAAGCAGAAGACAACAACAATAATTCTGAGGGTTATGAAACCTTAGTATGACAATTTCACCAAAGCAGTTATGCTTTTTTTTTTTTTTAAGCTCTAGGGCCCTACAATGTTCTTCGTTAACTGCCATAGAGGCCCCTGTGTAGTATGGAAATGCCACCAGAAGATGTCAGGCACGGACCGTGAACAGGGTAGGGGGTGGCAGGAGAGATGCCTGACCAAGCCAAGCCCGCAGAAACAAACCTTCAGCTGAAAAGCACTTGACAGGCACAGATGTCATTGCTTCATACTTAAGGAAAATGCCAATTTGGGAAAAAGAGAAAACAAAGTTTCTGACATTGTTATATCTTGAAATTAAAAGTAAAAATATCTATCTACCTTTCTCATCTACTCTCATTAGCTCTTTTAATACTTCAGAAGAGCAATTCCAGTAAGACCTGAATGTTGGTTTAAACCAACATACCTGCATACGTGCCTGTGTATACCCATGCACACACACACAAACCCCCCCACAACTCTGGGATCAAGCATGACATGTTTGATATGTGCTACAACAACTTCCTGAAAATTTGTGTACTAGACATTACAAAGTCCATAATGACTAAATAGGTTTTAATGTTTTAATGCAATCCATTAGAACTGTTTTATCCAAGAAACACAGAGCAAATTGTGTTTGACTGTTGCACTTTTTATGTCTGCAGATTCCCTTTCAGGGTACTCAAGAGAAGATATTGATCACTAAGAACAGAACTGAGTTCAGTATATTGCAGACCTAAAGGTTTATGACATTTAAGATTACAGTGCTTATCTACTCTTCGGCTTTTGCTTTCACTACAAAAGACTATGCTCTGGTAGGTTTTTATGACTTCTTTTCTATTTCCTTATACCCATCCATAATCTTTACTGAGTACTGGGATGACAAATGGAGCCATAACAACCTGCTCATGTGGATTCATGAGCAGTGGCTAGTGCTAGGCAGGCAGCAACCAGTCGTCTGTCCGAAAACATTCTGAACAGATGTGGTCTGCCAATTTTCAGATACCAGATTGCAAGTCATATTTTTTTCAATTTTAAATCCTAAGCGGTCCAGCAGAAACAGCAAGTGCTGTACCAGGTTTAGCACCCTATGGATTTGAGAACATGTGATGGGACGGGCTGTTGCCTTCCAGCTGGCAATCCCCAAATGGTTCAGATTCATATAAAACCAAGAAACAGAACAGTTTGGATTTCAAATGAAGAGACAGTGTCCTTTTTCAGTTCCCCAGGACAGAAGGGTTTTGCTGTCCCAGCCTTCAGCAAAAGGCAGGGTGGGGAGAACAGATTTTTGGTTCAACTGTTCTTTATGAATGTAGATCTGAACAGTTCTATCTCCAGCATTAAAAAAATGATTAAAGCCACATTTACAATAAGAAAGTACTGTCTTTAAAGCGTTCACAGCCTTAGAAATAAGCAACAGTTACTGTTTAGCAATGAATTATGAAAATTACTTACAAATGTATACTAATTCAATTATCTTGGAAATTACTGTTCACTTTAAGGTCAAGAACAGATGCAGCTCTAATACTGCAACTTCATTAATGTTTTAGTTTCCTATAACCATAACTTTGGCACTTACTGTCCATACCTCACAGAAGTTGATTACAATTATAACAGGATGTTTTTCCTTGTCATTTTGTTTCACTTCAGTTGAGTAAAATCAAGATAAACCACACCTAACTTGAGTCTGATTCAATCATGCACCCCTATCTACCCCACGCCAAACCAGCCTGGAATTACTTAAAACCTTTACTCCACCTACTGACCTGCAGTACTGGAATTTGTAATGGAGTTCGTAAACTAACACTGCAGGTCAAGAGAAGAATGTTGAAAATGGGAGAGACAGTAAACAGACCAGCCAAGAGACGCGACTTCATCCAAACTCGCTCCTGAGGAATTCGGAGGCTGGGAGAGCAGCACGTGGTGTCCTCACACACCTTCAGGGCTCCGCTTCTAAGGACTAGGTAGAACTGTTCAATTTGATTTTATAAAATATATTCTGTGAAATGAAGTTACATTAAAATGTTCTGTCTGTATAGGAGGACAGACAGATGAATTTTTATTCCCCTTTGAATTAAATGGGCACACAAGTCATCCGGGCAAAACAACGTGAGCCCCACCTCTTCTGAGACAAACTTGCAAAGTCCCTCGATTAAAAAGCAGTCTGCTAACTTTTAATTAAGATAGCACTAGGCTACTTCAGGTTTGGGGGTTTCTGTTGGTTTTGGTTTGCTATTTTTCCTTTTTACATAGCTCTAGTAGTTCTATATATCTGATGTTAAAATTAGAATAGCTCTTATGCCTACAAAAATACAGATGAAATACAACAAATGATCCTGAACAGCAATTCCAAGACACACTGCAATGTACTTAACATACAAGAAAGTAACTTTCCAACACCTAGTGCCACCACATACAAGTTTTCATTCAGGATATTTTGGTCTCTTCAGGACTTGTGAAATGGCCTGGCCTCCAGTGAAAGAAGTCTTTCTTTCCCATTTCAGAAAGAGAATACAAATGGAAACCTTCACTACAAAGAGAGCTGGACATCTGGACCTCACCAAGTGCCTTGGTCTCTCACCATGTCAAGGCAAGGAAGCCTTTCGCACTCAATACACAGCTCCCCTTTTTCCTCACCGTGTATCAAGGGCAGTCACAAGGGCTGTCCGTTGGATCCCTTTTCCCTTCCCTAGGGACAGGGCTGTTCACACCACCGTCCCGTTTAGCTACGTCCCTTTCAGCTCAGCGGGGGAAGAAGACAGTGTGGGACCTCACGCACAGGCAGCAGTTTTCTACCAGGTTTTCTTCTCTTTACTTGCCCAGGGCTCTGCTCTGGCTTCCTCGGAAAGCTCTCAGACGGCTCATTCACTTTCTGAATAAATGGATCGCTGAACTGGCTTCTGATTCCATTCCCCAGCTGGCTGCTTCCCACACTACAATTCTTTGATCCTAGCCTTTCCATGAGATTATCGGCATGTGCTGCCCAGCCATATTTCCACCCTGAGGAAGGCTCAGAGAGCCCAAGCAGCCCGAGCCTGCTCTCGACCCAGCCCAGCCCGTACGGGGAAGAGCATACAGGCAAGGTCTCCGATAAGCAGCTGCCTCTAGAAAGCAGCTGACTGAAAGGTCTTGACTGAGATATCTAAACATCTCTATCTAAAGAGTAACCCAGGCTACTGAAAACAGAACTGCTGGTTTAGGATGGAGTTCATATCACCTGTTGTATATAGTCTATCATGTGTATAATCCAGTAATAAACTGGATAGAGATCCTGCTTCCTCAGCAGCAAGTCAGAAAGCAGGGCAGAGAGTTATCGGAAAGAGACTATTTTGTCCGGAGAGGTCAGTGTTTCAACCAGAGCTTGAGTGATTTAAGCAGCCTGTAGTCAAGCGGGCTATGGGATTTCTCTCTCCTCCGCTCTTTCGCACTCCATCCAGCCTGGTCCCTCCTGAGGGCTGACATCCTTCTCTAGTCATTATGCTACTGAAGTAGATTTCATAAACGACTTAATACCAGTGGTTTCCCAAGTATGGGCCACAAATCACATGCCCTGGATCTACAGAAAGCTGGCTAGCTCTGTCAAGCTGACTCCGCTCATTTCACTTAGGAAGAGAAACAACAAATGAGAAAAAAAATGTACTGAAGAGAAAAATGGATTTTACAGTTGTATCTGTATTAAATTAACAGAAGAGGAAAGAAAACCTTATAGAGAGACAAGCTAGAAACACAGATGCCTTCCTACTGTTGCTTTTCCATGTAGGCATTTTCTGTAATTGCTACAGAAGCAGTTATGCAATCCTGAACAGATCCTCTATTTAACATGGTTACATTTGGGAGGAAACTTGGGAATTAGTTTTTGTTCTTGTACAATGAAATTACTTGTGGTGAGACTGCCCTCTTCCTGGCTTTCTGGCATATAGCTCTCACAGGAGGACTGCATGGTGACAAGGGAAAGTACATGGAGACTAATTAATCTTGTGTTGCATCTGTTTTTAATTCCTAATTTAGAAGTACATTACAAACAGATTCTAGAATGGCCACCCAAAGTTCTGAACATCTTTTCCAAAATATCCAGCTCTCCAGTAACACTAAAACCCATTAAACCACAGTCTTAGCAATGATCATCAAATCCACCTCTCCCCTTCTAAGAAATAATTATTTCAAATCCTTTCCCTACATTTTACCCTAATTGAAAGAAAGGGGAAGGAATGAGAAGTGTTTACAGTGTCTAGATAGCTAAAACATTAGTTCTCTTGAATACTAAACATGAGTTATAAAACACAGAAAATTTCAGAGTTGAGGAGTTCTTGTGGAAAATCTTAGACTAGCAGATCTATCCCCTTTACAGAAAAAAAAAAGGTCCCTCAAATAAAATGAGAATCCTTCTACAGCAGATCAGAGATGAGAAAGGTAAGCTCCCCTTCCTTCAAATGCACCTGGCACTATGAATGACATAATGGCATTTCTCCTTCCTTTTAAAGGATCCTTTCAAAGGACTAGATGCTGCCCAGGTATTGGGGTTTTTTTTAACACAGAGCACAGAAACCACTCCACACTAAGATCATCCCATGCTATTCTTTAGTTTCTCTCACAGACATTACTCTTACTTTGCTGTGATTCAAAGGAACAGGTTATTACTGCTAGTGACACTAGTCTGTAGAGTTCGGAGTGCTCTGTCCTTAAGACTGCTGCTCATAGTCAAATTCCTCCTTTCCTCAGTGAAGAAAGTCCCATCACAGCCACTCTGTTATCTCTTCATGAACTGTTTTTTAAATTCTGCCTGGTTCTTGCAGAGCTTGCAAACTCCCAGATTTCTCTGCAGCTCCACCAAACCAACCTTGCTGTCAGCCAGTATCAGACTCACCCACACGGTAATTCAAGGAAAGACGTAACAGAGTACACAGCAGCAGCACACAAACACACTCACAGCTGTTGCTAAGAATTTGCTACTGCTTCTGCTGAGCCGTCTTCATTGCCTGCGGATACTTTCTCATTTCTCTTTTTATTACATATCACTGAGACAATTTTAAAAACTACATGTGCCAAATACACTTTCAAAATACACCTGAAAACATGTAATAAGTTTTAAGCCTTGTATTGTGATGTTTATCAAAGATCATATAGGCTTAATAACAGCATATAGGTCTTTTTATCAGCTGAAAACTGACAAAAGCAGTAGCCTTTATAAGCTTATCTGCCTGAAAAGGAAGAATCTCCGGGCTCTCACCTTTCACAGCCCCTAGTCTGGATGCCTTTCTAAGTTGACTGGATGCCTTTCTGGTTGACTGCTGTTATTTTGCTGAGTGCTGGGACAGGCTGTCTGCTGGCAAGAGGACTCCAGCCACCCTCCTCTCGCATTTGACTTACTGTGCCCGTTTTGTTTTAAAGCCTTTTTGCAACGTCCTGTTCTTTCACACTCTGACCCCTCTTCTGTCCCTTTCTACTTCCTCTGTACCCCATAGCTATTACTCTCTATTGCACTAAAGAAATAAAAGGAAAAACAGAATCAGTATGCATGAGGACTTATTTTTAAGTAATGGTATTTTCCACAGGTTCAGTACAGCCTAGCTACTGTGATAACTATTTCCATGCCAACATATCAACCAAACAGCATTCTCTTTTCCCCTCCCAAGCCAAACATCATCATCTCATACAAATATACTCCTTGCAGGCATACTTACCAGTGCCTCAATCCCTACCTGCCATCCAGCCTGACCTTTGCTCACGCTCCCGTCTCTCGACAACACACCCTGAATTCTCACTGTGACGCACAAACAAAAAATACTGTAGCAGACCTGCAATGAAGTCCAGCATCATAAAAAGCATAATTAGAGGAATGAGAAAAGGCTGTATAACACACCCAGCCTTTTCCCTGTATGACACTGAATTTGAGGCTTGCTTTCCCTGGCCTTGCAGCTTCCCATCTTAGGCTTGGGATCCTAGAGCCACATTAGCAAGAACTGTAGCAGTACACGTGTATTTGGTCTTTGCAATTCACCAGGCAGAACATGACTCACTCAGAAGTTGTGCTAAATTAAAGTGTTTCCTTTTCTACTTTGGAAAAAGGCCTAATATTTAGCCAAATTCTGTGCTCACTGGGAAATTATTTTATAGAGATCTGATTTCTTAAGCACCATAAGAAATATTCTTCAAAATGCCACTTTATCTCTTCTTGGAAGTGCCAAGAATGCTTAACAAGCTAAATAACATAATGTTACGCAGGGGACAAAACAGGAGGGAAAAGTTCTGCCCATGATTTCAAATTTAGATGCTTTATTCAAAGTGATTTAATTATTGCTTTTCTTGAGAGGTGATTAAAGTTCATTAAAATCCAAAGTAACACTTGCCAAGATCTCAAAACAGTTTACTATTTTAATTTTTGCATAATGATGAGAAAAAATATGTTTTGTTTCAGTCTCTTTGGTGAGGAGATATGGTATTTTGCCAGATTACAAGGAGGAAAATTCTCCTTGGTGCCAACGCCTGGTAAACTGCATCCTGTGTCTCACTGCCTCGGTGCTGAATGAGGCAGCTCACAAATCAACAGCTGACTTGCTTTAAAACCTTCCTGTTTCTGGGCACTGGGACACGCTGTTATTTGCAAGAGAGCAGTGGGAAAGACAGGTAAAAATTTCAGAGAGGAAGAGCAGAGGAGGAACATGACATTCCGCCAATTTGCAAATAAATGGAAGCTGATTCATCCTGTCCAGTGGGTTTTCATATCAGTACTCAGTTAATGATACTACCCTGAAATATGTTGGTTCAGCTGCTTAGCTGCAGCAGCTTAGCGGACAGCACAGTGTATCTAGAGCATGGCCTGAGAGAGGAAAAAACCCAACAAAGTGCTTACCTATAACTCTTGCTCCCCACATAGGCACTTCAGTTGTTTACTTTCTGTAATCGCACAGCTCTGACTGCAGCATGGGGCCAGAAAAGACTGCTAATAAATTCAAATATTGAGCATTTGGCAGCATCGATACAGGCATTTCCTGAAGCCTTAACTGTTTTTGCATCCATGGCATTAAAAATGAGTAAAATACACAGAACACTTCAATTGCAGAGGTAAATAGTAATCTGCTGGGATAACCTTCCTTAGATTTAGAATGTAAGCTGAACTATATTTCAGCTTAAGCACTGAAAATCTCAAGACGTATCAATAAGGCAAAAGATAACAGAAGAAAATGAAACCAAGAAAAAGGACAATTACACTCGTCTACTGTAGAATCCTCAAGTAGCCAAATGAGATCTACTTGTCTTTAAGTGTCATAAAAAATAATTCAGTGCTGTTGAAGGAAAAAAAGGATAGTGAAGTGAGAGACCTGGAAAGCTTGAGTCTTTAGTTACCTATAGATTAGAAGCACCACAGCAAAAGACCTGAGAAGTCTGCATCTTCACTGACCTACAGAATAGACAGACCAAAGACATCAGCTTAATTCATCCATTTCAGTAACACTTTCAGATATAAGAGTTTAGTTTCTATTTTGAATACTTCTTTGACCTCTCATGTGAGCTAACATCCAATTTACAACCTTACTGTGGATCTCTTAACAAAATTCAGTATGGCACATTGCTCACCATTACAGAGGTAGCCCTGTGAACACCTGCTGGTCACTACTGCCTTTGAATGGGCAAACACTTCCACTTCTTACAAATCCCAAATAGCAATCCACTTTCTTCAACTGGTGGAGAAAGCTACGCTGTTATTGCCAGGAACAGTTTCCAAATATTGGAATATGGAAGGAAGCCAGCACAATTCTTTCTGCTCTCAACTGCCTCAGCTACAATATTAACAGCATTCAAAAAGCAACGTAAACTCAACGGACAGGTTGCCAAATAAAAAGGATGCGATTCCTACATAGAGTTTCTCAGTGGAGACTCCTGACAGCTGCTTAAAAGAAATCTGAAAGAAGAGCATACTTATAGAGCTGCACAAGCTGTTTTATTCAAAATAAGAAGCACCTTTCTGGCGATCCTTACCCAGTTCTGGGCTTTTACAACCGAGTGCACCCAGAAGAGTATCTTTCTCCTGCTGCTATGCAGATCAACCAAAAATACACATGTGAAATCTCACTGAAACAGAAAAAGTTAAGAAAGTGAGTAATGAATGCTATTGAATACTAAAGAAAGTAGGAAAATTTAAATAATGTTTTCTTTTACCTATTTTTTTAGTCTTAGGTACTACTTAGAAAACAGTTAATAATCATGGCAGTTCTTACAGGAACGTGACTTTCAAGCAATCAATTTTTGGATTAAAATTTTTAGTATTAAAAAATGACGGCTCATTACACCAGCAAAAAAATCGCTAATTCTAGTTAGCATTTCCTATAACAAAACAGTTAATTTTTCAAACAAGTACAGCTGTTTAAATGGATGTAAGGGAAGCACCTGAATAGAGAGTCAGTTACATTAAAAAAAAAAAAAAAATCATCATTCTAACCTTGTAAACATAAACATATGATACATATATTTGTAATTATTCTAAGCATTTTAAAAAAACTCATACAAGCACCACCACTTTAGACAGGCACAGTGAATTACATTAAAGTGTACTAAATGACTTCACTTGGTGACATCATATTCAGCGTGCTTTTTAAAAGACTTTTCAAATCATTTTGTTCTATAGCACTTGCATATACCTATCTGGTATACTGCAAAAGTAGTTGTCTATTTTTTTTCTTCCCCACCCATAAATCTGTCAGCAGCTGTTGAAGAAGACTTTGTAATACTTTTAAATCTGCAGGATGCAGCAAAAGGGCGCTCAGATGCAAGCAGATCAGAAGTCCTCCATACGGTCCCAGTGCTTTAGCAAGGGGCTCCCACCACATCCTGAGAATCAGCTCTATCACATTTCTGCTAGAGATCTAAATGCCTGGGGCCAGCCCTACACACTCCCAAAAACATCAAACATACTAACCAATATTACTGTAATAGTACCACAAATTACATAATATTTGAAAAGTAATGTCCAAAATTTCTGCCTACTCATCTACAGCTAGCATGGTCTAGGAAAAATATGACCAAAGCTCTGATTTTAGATAGCAATTTGCATATCTTGGAGGGTGGAAAGTGATATTCTTTTCCTTTTTAAGTAAGTATCTGTGCAAAGGTGAACAAATGAAGAGCTGGAGGTCATATTTTTCTCATAAAAACACTAACTGCAGCGATAACTGGAACCACCTTTAGATCTTTATAAAATATCCAGTTTGTTGGCCTTTCCTTGTTGAAAACTATGTGAAAAAAATGGAGAAAACCCAGATTTTCTTCACCCTTACACACCTACTCCTCTCCTAATATTCAATCCTGCACAGTCTCAAGCCATACATTTTTTCCTTATTTTCTCCCTGCTTTTAACTATCTTTATAAATCCTACAATCTGACAGTGAAAATTGGAAGTGGCCGGCCTTTTTTAAACGTCACTTCTCATACAAAGCCAGAGCAACACAATTACAGGGTTTTTTAAGTGACATTTTACTACAAACTATAGTGAGCAGAAGCAGTTAAATGGGAACAGCGATTCAGTTGGGAACAATTAGCATTTTCTATCTAATTGCCTCACAGAGAAATATGAGAGTTATTTCTAGAGAGTCTCAACTTGCAAAGCTTCAGTGGTTTTATTGTCCCCACCCATTAAATATATTTGGTAGCTGGCTGTAACCACACTTACACTGTTGCAATCAAAATTTTAAACTCTAAAATGCATCACTGTTGTAACGAGCCTTCAGGCAAAAGCAGAGATTAACATTTCTGAGAGACAGAAAAACAAAGATTTCATTCCACAGGCTCTCAGTCTACAAAATCTGATTTCCAGAGATAAATACTAATGGAGAATGTGTCAAGATGCCAATTATCAAGCTGCAGTTTTCTCAAATATAATCTTGTGCAACAAAACCCCACTGTTTTTCTTTTAAATTGTGCTTTGGGTTCTTAGAAAATACCCTGGTACAAAGAAAGGACAAGAGTTAATGCTGCTTCATTGCATGAGATTACACAATAGCTTGTTGAATGATTCTGTAATACCTAAATATCTTCAGGTCATTTCATCAAGGGAAACCCATAAAAATTGCTTGAGCTCCCGCCCTCAAGGACTAAGCAGAGATTAAGTTCTCATTTTTGCTGTCACCACATTTTAAGTACATCCTTTTGCTACTTCAGAAAGCATGGATTTTATTAGCCATAACATCTAAAGAAGTCAGCAATTAGAAGATCAATTACAAAACGTGTTCTTCTTCAACAGCATTTGTATACCAGAACAAAAGGCAAAGCATTAGCACCAAATATGCCTACATTTTCATTATCTCCCTTATTAAAGAAATTCCAGATCTCAAAACAAAGTTTGATACCCATGTTATTTAATATTCTTAAAAATTTACAGCATATTGATTAAAAATCAACATAGACTTGGATTATTATCTCAGCAGTGTAGATAAGGCTTTTACCTTTTGTTATGTGTAACAGAGCTTTACTATGTAACAAATATCTACAAGTCAAAGGCATTAATTAAAGATATCAAAGCTGGCACCTCTTACCTCAAAGATTCTAAAACTTACACAATTATTGCCAAAGTTTACTGTTTAATCTCTCAGCAATTAACACCACAGACACATTTCTTTGAAGAAAGCCTAAAATACAAATTAAAAAGTAAAAGAATCTCACTTTTCCTACTCCTTCATCAGCAACATCCACTACAATTCCATCACTAATTACAAACAATGTTTTGCATGGTTTGGTCCAAACTAGTAGAAAACGCAAGTCAGATACTTCTAGAACTCTGCTGTTATTCTTTGCTATGTTAAGGTACTTGCAGGACTTCAGTCTGCAGAAACAACTGTATACCCTAGAAGCCCATCAATGACTACCAAGGTAGTCACTCAAAAACACTGCTGGGTTTTGTCTTTTTAGCTAGATTTTCTTCAATGAAGAAGACAAGGACTTACAGATTTCTTTTGATCTTAAAGTGCTTAGCTCTCAAATGTGCTCCTAGAACTTTTCCAAAGATTTAACTTCTAGTGATTGTTAAAAGAAGGCTTGGAGGTTTTGGGTTTGTTGAGGTAAGCACCCTCATCAAGACTATAAAATGAGCCCAATTTAAACGTGTTAAGATTAAAAAAGTCTTCTCTGAAGACAGCAACTTTCACTTCCAAGAAAAGGCCTAGGGAACTTGACATTGCCTAAGAAAATGAAGCGCTGTCTTTTTATGTGGTATAGAAGACTCCAGCCATTTCCTAATCAAATATTAAAACATGCCAAATGCTTGATAGTACTTCAAATGCCTTGAGTGAATCCAGAAGTTGCCAGTCAATTTTTTCTTAAACAGAAATCCCTACTGAGGTATTAGCAAGAAAGACTATGGGTATTGGCTGTGTAAATGGACCTTGCTGCTCAAGGAATGCCAAGTGAAATGTAAGCATCAGTTTCCACACGCAAAGGGTTGTCAGCTGCTAGACCAGAAGCTCTCAGCGGCAAACCTGCAGATAGATGTAGGTGGAAACCCACTAGACCTCCATAGAACATTGTGCTATTTGGGACCACTAGATACACATCAGAAAGATATCCCTGTTGTTGACTCCTGCCCAAAAGCTTTCCATACGTCAACATCACTCTTACATGTGATATTCCTACAAGGTTTCCTTTTCATTTTTAACAATTGGAGACTAACAGAACTTTTTATGGTATAACTAGAGCATTGGATCATCTTAATATCCACATCAATATTCAATCCCTCTCAAAACCTTGGTAAGTTCTTGGTGTCCCAGAGCAACTTCCAGCAGCAGTACGTTCCACAGTGTAATTATCCACCAAAAGAGAAATTCTCACACAAATGTTTGAGGTCTGTTTAAGAAAGGAAAAAAAAAAATCCAGCAAAGAATAGTTCTATGGACATTGTTACACTTCATAGATACCACTTGAAGGTTCTAGCAGAACAAGGGAAACAAGAAGATACCAACATTACAGAAGAGGATAAAATTACAAAAGAGAAAGGAAGAGATGGGCTGGAGAAAAATTAGAACATCCACAGGGAAACATACCAAGTGCTAAGATCAGGTAGATATTGTATGGCAAATCCAGTGACTAAAGGAGGAACACAGAACAGGCACATGTGTACTTGAAGCCAAAATATCCCAGCAAGACTGAAGAACCTACAATGCCAAATGCAAAAACTGAGGAAGAACATACTTTTATATTTTAAAACAAAATCCAAAGACCACTGGGTTTTCATAAACCAAGTCAACTGTAGGAGAAATGATCCTAAACCAAATTCACCCAACATTTTAAAATTTAAGTGCAAATGCTCATAATGTCTTATCCACAAAGTAGCCATAGGGGTGAATGCATGGTTTCTTGTGGCATTTATGTTTCAAGTTGGTTTTTTAA
This sequence comes from Haliaeetus leucocephalus, assembly GCF_000737465.1. Classification (NCBI taxonomy): domain Eukaryota; kingdom Metazoa; phylum Chordata; class Aves; order Accipitriformes; family Accipitridae; genus Haliaeetus; species Haliaeetus leucocephalus. The sequence goes on from NW_010972587.1 coordinate 6,577,273, forward strand.
AACAACATTACAAACTTTATGACGAACTGTGATATAGTTACTATCTCCCCAGTGTTTACTGATGATCCACTTGTTCTCCTTATGTGTAGTCTCCAGCAATGAATGAAAAGGAGGTTGTCTTTAATGATTCTGCCTGTGCAGGAGCAGAGACCATGTATTCATATAGAAACTTCAGAAATTAAATCTATTGTGAAGTCAACTCACTTCATTTGTGTAGAAGTAGCAGTGTAACATCCTTCATTATCTTTTCCTGGGAAGGGTTATACTTCAACTTTGAAGTACAGGAAAAGGTCATTTCCATCTAACTGATGGAAGGATACTCACTACATTCCTGAAGCAGAAAATTAGTATAGTGGAAATATGCAGATTTCTCTCTTGTGTGTGTGCAAACACATGCACACTTGAAGAAGTGAATCTGAACATAAAAATAATTCTAGCAGCTAAGGTTGGAAGCTTCCCAGTATGGGTGACAAATCCAGCTAGAATTTTAGTCAGACATTATTAATTCTCCTTTAAAAACAATAAGTAGTCAGCCTGGATTAAAAAGAATTTTGTTTTATTTGGACAAAGGCACACAGTCTTTATTGTTAGATTAAACACGTATCTTTTACCTGCAATAGCAAGAATCTCAACATAATTTTTAATCTGATATCACAAATAATATCACAACTAGTCAATGTTCAAAACTAAAATGGATATTTAGTTATTTATAGCTTAATGATGCTTCAACTTTTTAAATGCATATAATGGGTATTTTAAAAAAATGACTCTGCATTATGCTTATGAGACTATTTTCAGAGAAAAACTCAACTATCACAATTTTTCCAGACCAGAAAGATCACAACTAGCCCTGAAGAAGAATGGTTACACCAGAAATAAAAGCAAAAGGATTAAATTAACAAGGTAATGTACATCTGCTACAGTACAAGGAGAAATGGTAGATGGAGATTTGCTACAGTAAGTCAACATACTTGGAAGATCATGAATGCTACTAAAATACGTATCAAAGTCCTTTTTGTCCTGGATATATTTAAGTAGTCCTAAAGAAATGCTTAATAACAGAAGTAGAATGCTTCTGGAAATGCTGGTGTCAATACCTTTTGCAGGTATCAACACCAGAATGACCAGCATGGAACAGATCTGTAGTGAACTTCTGTAACATTAATTTACAATATCCAGAATTCATTTGTTTCATTTTTAACATTTTTAACAAAACTTTTAAGTATAATCCTTGGCCTCTTATTCTTAGCAGCTACAAGTACCAGCACGAATTTTTTTTATTGTACTGTATTGTAAGTCATGGCTTGCAATGGTAATTTCTCCAACTAAAATAGTTGCTTCTTATTAAACGTCAGATGTTTATGATCATTAATACTGATGCAAATGGACCGACTCAACTGACATACTCATAAAGGGTCTGAGCCCAAGAAATACTGACACTCAGTCATATGTTAATGGTATCCATAGTTATTACTCATGTATTTGTTTCCCAATAATTACCTTTCCTCCTGGCTACTAATACTGATTTGTTTCAATTCAAGCTGGAAATAGCCACGAAGAACTTACAGAAAACCATAAAAAAGCTGGAGTCAGTGTAACTCTGCTCTCCTAGCAAAATCTTAATAGGTAATTTGATCTCCAGTATTCCTTTTGGTCTCTCTTATGGTAGCAAGCTTCCAAGCTGTAATGATAGCAGACAAGTCGAAAAGAGCTTTGATGTAGGTTAATCAGTTGTTTCCAACATACTAAAACCCCTGTATTTTTTGTACTACTTATGCCAATCATAAATCTCTCCACAGCTAATTCTCAGTACAGCTGAATTTAAAAAAAAATAAAATAAAAAATTATTAGGTTATACTTCCTACTTTGGAAGCCATGGATTTATTTCTTGTTACCCTCTTTTCTCACTCTACCTCTCAAATTCAGAGCCAATCTAACACAGAAATAATTAATCTCCCAATGTGTAAATACAAATCTGGTAATTAACCAAGAAAAATTTTGCTCTAAAGACATAAAAAAACACTCATTTGCAAATACAGACTGTACTCTTTCAGTTAATACACACATCAAGTAACACTGAACTATAAACATGGCCACTTAATTATTTAAAAAATGGAAAATGAGCTACTTTGAATTTCCTTGTAAAAATCACCAACTTTTATATATGGTTGAACCTCTTCTTTAGGGAATAAATCCCACAAACATTAGTGCATATTATCAATGATAAAAATATTTCTGCACAATTTTAACCTTCAGTTCTGGATGTAGTAGATGTTTTCTATATGTGACCATAACAGGAGTATCATTGTGCATTATCAAAACAGGAATTATGTGCTGTTCGATATTGAAGTATCTCCCAAAAAAATTTTCTTAGTTGCTTTAGTCAGTGGGACTACTTTTCCATCTATATTTCCTAGATGACCCAAGTTACCCAGAAACACAGATGCTAGACCTAAGCAGTTTGGTATGAAATTTAAGACATGAAAGTTCAGAAATCTCCAAGAGACTTACCCATACAATTAATATTGCATATTAATGTCTCCTCCGCCCCACCCCACCTCCCACTCCTCCCCCCCAAAAAGCCCTAGTAAATTAATTTAGTCTAGGTACATTAATAACCAGATTCACTCAGGAATCCCACAGCCTTGCCAAGTGAGGTGGGTTCCACTTACAGTGCTTTCTCTGCTTTTAAATCACACAACTGAAAACAATCGAGGTGTTGGACTGGAAAGGATATGGACACGGGTTAGTGAATTGCTGGTAAGGTAGCTAATTTAAAACCTTCAAATCACCTAGGAAAAAAACTTACTCTATGTTTAAGCTTGACTATAAGGTTACCCTACTGAAATAAAAAGATAATGACAAGAAATGAATAGACAATTATTAACATTCTACGCAATACATCATTTTTCCTAGAATCTACTAAACTTCTCCCAACAGTCTGATAATGTAAGCAATAATGAATTGTTACTGACGTACTTTTTTCCAAAACATCATCTAAATCTTCCAAACTGTCAGCAGAGTGTTATGCTTCAAGATACAATTTGTGGGAATTTTTAAAACCATGAAGAGCTTTATATTTTTATAATAAACAACAATGATAATGTCCTCAGGTACTTTTATCTGTAAGTACCCAACAGCTCCTTTGTTCACATGTTCTGGCTGAAGCATCACTGGTTTCAAATATTTGGAAACGTCCCTTGCCAGTACCTCTTCGAGGTAGGGTATCAGAAGCACTTCTACCAAATATTCCTGTCAGCTAGATGTCCAAGTTAACAAAAAAAAAAAGTTCTAATTTCGGCATTACTACTGCTAAGTTTTAGTCAATACACATGCAAACCAAGAAGAGGTAATATGAAGACAAGTGATTTTTGTTTATGTTCTCTGTTGTTACTGTTCTTTGGTTTAAAATGTATGTGAAATACAATTTATGAAATACCTCATTAACAACTTCGTATTAGTATCTGTGTGTTCTGCATTAACTCCTTAATGATGCTTCAATGTTTGACATCCCATGCCATAAATCCATATGTATATTTCCTACCTAGCACACAGAGAACGAAATCAGATGTTCTTCCAGAGAAAGTTTCACCTTTATTCAGAAGGCATACATCTCAATTGATTTTTTTATTACTTTAGATTTTTAATTTCATAAAACTGATAAATTAAGGGACTTTGTACTGTTTGAATAATATTGAAAGCAATATTCACTGGTGTATATCGTAGTTCAGAGGGCCTATACAACCCCCCCATACCATTTAAACCCCTGAGTAAAGGTTTTAAATGGTGTCTAACTGGGATCTCATCCACTGTGAAAGAAAACACCAAGGCATCCTGGAATATAAGTGTCTTGAAAAATACTTTAAAGCTTTGAAAAGTTCCTCCTCATTAGAATATACAAATGCAAAATAACCTATCCTATATCCAAAACAATCCAAGGCATAACAATATTACCTGGATTTGAACTTTAAGAAACTCTTACAGTCATTAAATACACATTATGAAAACAATTGGCAAATCTGAAAAGGTCATCGTTATTACATCTTAAAGTTGCCTTTATGTTTTAAGGTAACAAAAACTATATGCATGCAACCTTCTGACACCAAACTTCAAAATCGTCAAGAAAAAGCCTGGACTCTTCAAAATGTTTTCATTTCTAGTGTCCTGACTCAAACAACACATACATTTATTCTGATCAGGAATGAAAAATGTGCCGTATTAAGATGAAATAAAGTACATAAAATCCTCGTTAAGCTGAAATTTGAAGAGAATTGTTAACTGAGGTCTGTGGTTAACGTCAAGTGAAAATTTTGTCTACTCTCATGTTATAGAAGAATCAGTACGAAGCCATAAGTGGATTGTAACATCTAAATAGGCACTTTTTAAACACCTTGTTAGTCTAAAATCAAGGATAAAAGGGTTTTTTAAACCATTTGATGTTTCAAAAGGGCATGAATCACTTGTATGCCCCTCTACTTTGTTATGTACAAAAATCTTCACCCAGCTTAAAAAATGAAAACATCAAAAAAACTTATATTGGCTATGATCACTACAAACTTTAAGATGACAGCTTTAAGTAGAAGAGTATTGAAAAAGTGTCTTTGCTAAAATGAAAGCTCCAGGCTTTGTTTGAATTCTCAACACAGCAAACAAACTTACTGTCTGATAGCAAACTTGCATTTCATCGCTAAAGCAAAAGCTTTAAAATAAACTGCAGTGCACAACTTCAGTATGATTCTAGGAACTCATTAATGCTGATACCACAGGTGACTTAGTGGTTTTTTGGTGGGTTTGTGTTTGTTTGGTTTTTTTAATAAAACCTCTCCCTCCTGCCAGAATACTGTTATACAGAAAAAAAAAAATTGCTACTCTCTAATATTGTCAGTCTTTCAGATACAGTAAAAAACCAAGAGTTTTAGAGCAAGTAATCAATCTGCAAAATGTTATACATCAGTAATAAGGCATCCACTTTACAGCTGTTTAAACACAAAAGGAAATATTTCCCAAAATATATATTTTGGATCTGTGTAAACAAAGCTTCTATGTATTGCCTCCATTCATTTCAAAAATATACACCCACGTGGACTGAAAGTGATCTTGGTGCTATGAATTTTAAATTACTGTAATTTAACCAGATGCAATCTGAAGATACAAAACCTTAATATTTTTGAACTTAATATTTTGAAATATGTAAAAAATGTTAATCATTCTTACATGAAAAGAAAGCTAAAAATATACCCCAAATTTGATGCCATTTCATTGAATGAAGAAGAAAGTACTATGAAAATAAACATTCATCTGGTTTCCTAACAATAAATATAAAGACAGTTATTATAACATACTGCAACACAGGAAGTATTACTATATTGACCTTAACGTTCAATCAGTAGTTTCTTAAATCTTTCCTCACTGAGGCTTGAATCTTCTACCTTGTTAGCTGTCCAACAACTTTTAAGAGGGTTTTATTTTCTTGCTTCAATTGTTCATTTTCATCTTCTATATCATCTAGGTCCTGTGAAAGGAAAAAGAAATACAAGCATTTCTCAGGACATAAATACAAACTTTCATTTAGTTGCAGCAGGAATTTAGCATCTTAGCTCTGAAATGAACAAGTTGGGGTTGGGAAGAATTAGTGCCACAGTAGCTACACTTAAATCTGTTAAACTGGCCTTTTTCCAAGTGTTACTGTAATTACAAAACATTAATATTATATTCCCATGTAGAAGCACCTGTAAATGGAAACACATAATCAAAACTAAAGCTACAGCAGAAATTAACGCATCAAGAAACCAAAATAGGATGGGCGCGACAATTTTATTGGCATATACAGAGAGTGTATTAGTCAGCTATTGCCTCTGCTCCCCGGACTGTGCTTGTCTGCAACTATCCTGCTCACATATACACATTACTGGTTATTACTGCAAGGTGACCTGCTTTGTGTTTTAAATTAAGTATCAAAATTTTCACAAACTGCCTATCCGTGTAAACTGCTACTGAAAGAACAGACAGCACACACAGTAATAATGGATGCTTAAAACAGATTGCTCCTACCCCAAATGTTCATCCTTCTTCCACCAATTACCATATTTACCCAGTTCCCATTTCACTTCTTCACTTCCTACCAAGTCTTTTCAAGCCTTTGGAGTGAAAACCAGTGAAACTGGCTGTTTAATGTAAGCATTGCTTCAGTAAAAATAATTTTGCTGTACAAAAAAAACATGGAAGAAAACAGAATGGAACAAAAAATGAAGAAACAGAAGAGTGACCTCAGGGTCAACACTTTAAGGAGGAAAATGAAAGCCAGGCAAAGGAGGAAGAACCACGATTCTCATTAGAGATCTTAGATGCCTTTTGATTGAAGTCTGCAAAACCCTACTGTTGCCATGCTAGATTAAACATAAAACAGTAGTATAGATTTTCTCTCTCTTGTTCCTTTAAGTTGTTAAGCAGTATTTGATATACAGAGACTATTTTCTTATTTCTTTTTAGTGGGGTCATTCCAGAAGTGCATGCTAGAGATGTTGTGCTTAATTGATATTATGGTTTTTAAAAGCCTCTTCAGTTTGCCAAGCCAAAATCCGTATTGCAATACCTTTGCAATTACATTATTGTTTTTGTAATGTGGAATCAAGAAATCACTAGCAGAAATTCCTCTTTGCCTCACAGAAGTAATGCTGCATCACAGTATGAACAACTTCCAGGAAAAGCATTTGACCACACCGACGCAACCAATACAAGTGACTTAAACACCCAAGCATGGAAAGTTTTGATGGATAGCTACTATAAATACAGTTTACTATGTAATTGTAAGAAATACACTTTTTCTCTCGTGCAATTCAAATCAACAGCCAGATGGAAGGGACAGCGCTTTTTCAATAATTTTTTTTTTTTTCATTCAGTATACGTACTACCGTTTGAACTTCTTGTTAACCTAGCCATCAGATGCCTCAATTAAAGCTTACCCAAAAACCTTCTGTTTACAATACCTGTAGTTTACTCAAAATAAAATATTAGAAGTTTTTTAAATGTTTATGCTGTAAAAATAACATTCCAAAGATTACTACAAGTAAGAGTTTCTTGAATATGAGCCAGGAAAAATAATTATTGCAGTTTAAATATCTACAGAAACAATGGACTGAGAGACACAGGTGGGTTTTACTACTCTGAAATTTAAAGTTTCTTATTCAAAATTCGAAACTACAACACTAATTTATGCTTATTAATGAAAAAAAATGCAATAACAGGAAAGCTTGGACTTCACATACCAAGGAATAAGTAACTACACAACTAAGTCTAATTTCTAGTCAGCCACTCGATGGATTTAATTTAGGACATCGCACTTCAAATATAGCAGAAAAAAATAACATTGTTTCTGGAACAGCAAACCTCACAAACAGTCAAGGTCCTAAACCACAGGCTTTCAGTCATTTACATTCTTTTGATTTGTTCTTTCTGACCTCTGAGTCAGGAAGTCAGGTGTGACCAGCAGTATTAAGTAGCTTTGCCATCCATTATGTAGGAGCAATGAACACTTGCCTTGACTGCAATTAGGTCATCAGCTTAGATGTGACAGATTCTTTGCAGAATGGAAGAACGACATGAAGATCAATTCCTCAATTAAAATAGGAATCTCTCCAAAACAGACAACGCTTCATTTATGCTACAGATTAACTCCCAACTTTCTTCATAAAAGAATAAAAGATATCTGTTCCAGAATAACCTCATCTCCTTTCTTTCTCTAGATTAGTTTGCAAACTTGTAAATGTTGTCCTCCTTTGCTACAAACGAAGAGCGCAAAATGAAAGTTTGCCACTACACACATAGAGTTATTGCCTCCCTTCACCGCTAGATTGACCAAAGCCAGCTCTGAAAGTTTTTTCTGAATTTTTATAGGCATCTCTGCACTGGACTAGTAGAGGCATATATACCTAGTACATCCAGGCTCTGCACCTCAGCCAGGAAGTGCAAGATCAAGGTCACTAATCCACTCTATGAAAGAGTTCCAGTCTGCCCTTAAACCAGGGCTTGTTAAAATCGCTATCTTCTATCAACTTGAAAACTTCTCAACCTGTCCTATTCCCAAGTATGTCTGACTCTTCTACCCTCTCTTCTCCTGCCTACACACCTTGCCCAAGTGATACTAGCCCAAGTCTCCTGCCCCGTGTCTTGTTCTGCTTTTACTTGGGAATCAACAATAAAGAGTATGAGAATATGTGTAAGAATATAAAGCACTTACTCCCAAATATTTCTAAGATCATCTAAACTATTATTAGTAATTAAAAGCTGACTAAAATGAAATTAAATTTATAATTACTTTGTCTAACAAAAGTCCTGGGCAAAAATTTACTGAGAAAACTGTCAAAACCCCAACTTAATTATTTCCTGGTATGCTACGTACTGAATGTGGAAAGAAGAGGCAGTAAAGAACTCTTGCTTTTATAACCTTGTTCTACGAACACTTACAGCAACAAGAAATACAGGTACTCCAATAACACACAACTTATGGAAGTTAACCATGACAAACAGAAGTCACCTGGAAAAAATATAACTTATTGACATGCGTCTTGAGAAGTTACACAAATAAGAAAAAAACTCCACACTTAATTTTCTTCTGAACTTGCCCAGTGGATGCAGGTGCCTGAAAAAGAGCACAGAAAATACAGAGATTTTTATCCCCTCTTTACATAGCAGCATATAAGAAAGTATGTGCTTACTCTGTTTAATAAATCAATTTCTTCCTTCAGCTTTCCAATTAGCTCCTCTTTGTCCTGTGTCATCTTCATTAATCTCGCATTTTCCTGTCTCTCCTTTGCAAGTTCCTAAAACCAAAATATGCAATGAAGTTTGAAATGTAATTTGGGGGTTTAAGAGAGAGTTTTAATTTATTACCATTTAAAACAAAGAAGAAAAACCCACACACACTTACCTATAACACCTTTTCTACAGCAAGTCAAACCCACGTCTTCAAGCCCTTGCATTTCAAGGAGCTAAAAAATCATGTCTAAGAAAATATTTTACCCACAGCAAACCTGTGTGATACTTCTGATTCCAGAGATAACATTTTAATTAATATTTAACTTAAGCATGAACCCAAATTGGATAGGGGCCCAAACCAGAAATAAATCTAAAGTATCAGCTCCCAAATTTGTTACATTGGCAGAGTTAGTCCTCCTTTTGTTTGTTTGTTTGTTGTTGGGTTTTGTTTGGTTTTTTGGTGGTTGTTTTTTATGCTACCATTAACAAGGAATGAAGACTCACTGTTAGATCTGTAGGTCTGAATGTGAGAAAAAATGAAAATGTCCATTAGGAATTCAGTAGATCAGGGTTCAGGATACTGAAAGAAAGCCCTTAAATCTTCCTCTATTTTCTGTGTTACTGGCAGTTAAATTATTTCAGAAGGAAGCTGATTTGGTAGGGAGGATTATGGTGTACTTCACTCAAATCAGGCTTCCCCAAGTCTTTAAAAAAAAAAAAAAAAAAAGGAAAAATAATTTCTACAAAATATGTTTTATTTTCATCCTTTCCAAAAAAGATCTATTCAAATTGTGTTTACTTAGTAACTTTCATCCATACAAATTCAAGAATATTTGGCAAGTTACCCACAAAAATCCACTTCAGAGGAAGATAGAGAAGCCAGTAATAGATTACACAGATGACATTATTTAGTAAAATACTGGTTTAGGTGAAAAACACAGCTTTAACATTATTACATTTTCCCAAAATTGTTTGTATGAAGAATGTCTGAAGAAATGAAAACTTTGTTTAAAATATGTATTTTAAATGTTTAAAACTTTAACAAACAACTGGATAGAAATTAAATTTTATAATATTTCAGTACATTAAAAAAGTCCAAAATAAGAAGTAGATCAAAACCAGGCTTGCTAATTTTCTGAACAGCCAGTGAGCCCCTCCTTCCCTCAAGTTATTGACCCTGTGTTGGTGTGTCACGAGGTACATAGAAGAAATACACAGAGCACTGCTGGCTCTCCAAGTGTATTATCTTCACCTCAACTATTTCCCACTTATACACCAAATGAAAACTAAACATCTGTGATTAGAAAGTTCACGTTCTTCTTAGTCAGTCTGACTCTTTATACATTTTTATAGACATAACTATCTGTACTTCAAGCATTTAGCATCATTTCTGTGTATTTTACTGGTAGATTTCCCCATGGAGTTTCAAAGGTACTTTAATTCAGATATATGTCATGCAGATATTAGTTGGTACTTACCCTTTCAAGTTCCTCAATCCTCTTTTCCAAAGCATTACTTGGTACAGAACTGCCAGAAGAATTTGCATCCCTGCTGTATCTGCTGTAAGTTGTCCTGTCTGTTCGGGAGTATCTATTTGGAGCATCGTCTTCTGGTGCATTAGCTGTGCTACAAAGGCAAAGAGCAAAGCAGACACCTATTTATATATTTAACAAAATGGAAATGGTAGAAGTAACAAGAAGTGCTTTCTAAAGCACTCAATAGGTCAGTCTAATAAACTACAGAGAACTTATTTCACAGCTCTTGTGATGCTAAGAACTCACAAAGTTCACTGCCTCAGGGAGTCAAAAACTTGGATAATGCAGCTCTCATCACATACGTAATCAACTTTAAACACATACTTATACTTACCCTATCTTACTTTTAAAGTGTTATGAACTGTGCACATTAAAAACCAAGCTAAACAACTTTATTTTAAAAAGTAAAGTACCACTATGGAATTTAAACCAAGCACCTTTTTAAGTAGATGAAAACATAAAGGGTGAAAAACAAGTTCATGTCCAAAATGTAAGAAGCTTATACCTATCAACTGACTTTTCAGGAACTATGGATACGGCCTGTAAGGAACTGGAAAGCAAACCAAAGTGAGAAAGTGATGTGGCCCAACACATTAATTTTATGCCATTTCCAAATATTTTACTTCAGAACTTGGATACACACCAGTTTATCATAGGTCAGTTGGTAGGCACTCACTCATTAACTGGTGGTATGTTTTTTGGTTTAGATCATGTGTCTATTCCTTAAAAATCACTGCCATGGAATCTTAACAGATAAGCATTGCAAATGCACATAGGCTAGTTTTAAAAAAAACTTACAGGTTCTCCATTATGATTGCTATGTACAAAAACAGTGCTAATTTAAAAATATATATGAGAAGTCAATCATTTTCAAAGTCACAAGTTTAACACTGTTCTTCCCATAGCTATTTTCTTCCTAATAGCAATGTTATTTACCTTCAATGTAGAATATAATGAGTAATTAAGAGCAGCAGAACAGAATGCCCTGGGACCAGGCAGAGATATACAGATCTTTTCCTTCTCAATCCACCAAAACCATATACTTCTTAGACTTTGAAAATATACAGCTAAACAGCAAAAGAGAAAAGAAAAACCACACAGAAAGGAAGGGGGGGGGGGGAACACCCAACTTGTTCAGTCTTCAGCAAGAGAGCTAGAATGGAGATACTCAAAAGCCATCTGGACATGATCCTGGGCAACCAGCTTTAGGTGGCCCTGCTTGAGCAGGAGGGTTGGACCAGATTCCTTCCAGAGGTCCCTGCCAACCTCAACCAGTCCGTGATTCCGTGAAATCACACAGCTGAAATATGTATACAATGGTTTTCTAGAGCACTTAGGAAAAGAATGAAAAGCACTACGAGTATCCCTACAACATTTCCTTTAACACATAGAAGAGTATATGATTGATTAATGTGTTCATTTAACAGTTTTGCATTTCATAACTCTAGAAAACCCTTGCTGACAATGTGCAAATCTAGATGGATACAGTGCAAATCAAAAGCAGGAGCGTCTGGCAAAAGGCTGTCTTTTCATGGATATAAATACTGTTTTGCTCCAGTATGTGTGAAGTTTCCAAGGCACACTGACACAATTGTAAGGAATTTTGTAGCTTAATGTTATTACCATATTTAGCACTGTTTATTCTTCATCTAAAAGATTTTTTTAAAAAACATTTCTAGGACCGGATACACATGTTGCAACACAAAATAAGAGAAATATTTTAGCTTAACTCTATAAATTCTAGATTATTTAGCTTTCTGAGAGATGTGTTGTTTCATGTTGCTAACCTCTCAAGGATAGACCACACAAAAAAGGCTCAATTTTTCGTCACTCAGAAAATGAACCCTTTTGCCAATATACTGGAGTATCTCAACTCAGCTCCAGCGAGTGATAGTGGCAGATGCTCCTACAGGAAAGTTAGAAGAAAGAACACCTAGATAGGACAGGTTTCATTAGTACTGAAAATTAAGACATTTTCAGTATTTTCCCTGAAACTCACTCAAAAATTTCCTCACCTATTCCACTGGGGAGCAGACCCTACTGAATACATTCCTTTTCAGTATCAGCAAGTTCCCCTTTTAGGAAACAGGATTTTAAAAAAACATTTAAGGAGGCATTAGTACGTAACCTAACACAAGGAACGTGCCAGATACAAAGTTGGTTATAACAGCCAAAATAACAAATGTCCAGTACACAGCAACAGCAAAAAAGGTACCATACGAGACACAGTAGACATATCTTTTGCGAAGAATGAAATTTTAGTCTTCATATACAATGTCACTTTGTGAGCCTTAAACAAGAAGGAAAACTTATCTAGAATAACAGTATCACTGAAATTGGTGTCTATACTTTACTAAGAGAAAATATCTATCAATCAGCCCCAACAAAGATATCTCTATGGAAATACACCTTTGTGTATATATATATATAATCGATTTTATATTTATAGATATGTAACAACCATACTAATACTACTAATAATAATCTGTGCAAACTGAAGAGCCTTGTATACTACTGAGAAAACAAACTGCGTTTATGCCTTCTTTTGGGGGAAAGGAGAAAAGTATATGCATGTGACAGCAGAACCCGTTTAGTTTGAGACTGCAGCTGAAACCTTGCTTCCTCTACTTCCCAACTGAACAAAGGTTTACAAATACTTGCAACTTGGAAGTTGCTGGAATCTCACAAAAGGTATGAAAGAAAAGAAAGCCTACTGTCAGTAGATGTACATTGGGTAAAAGCTGTCATTAGAACCAGATGAAAATGATAAGAGTTCTGCAAGTTGAAAAAATTTAGAGTCACTGCTCAAGAATGCAGTTCAAAATGTATTCCACTTTTTAGCACTCAAGTAACTTATGCACATATGACTGTTTCAACACTTGCAGTTGAAACATCTAGCCACAGGCTACGGCTGCAGGAAACAGTATTTTTTAAATTATTTTTCAAGAAGAATATCTGAGATTGTATTTGTAGCCATATGTACACTGGATCAGAGTGCCCACTCAGAGAGTAGCAAATGAGAACGCATCTGGATAAAAACATCCCTCACTACTGCTTCAAAAGGGCATGTTTGACAAGATGTTTAACAAAATTCAACTTGTTGTTCCATCAGCTTACTTTCAATTAGCCACTATTGAAACCTCATTTTAAACATGTATTCCTGTACTAGAATGCTGAAAACAGCAAACACTTTTGCAACTTAATAAGATTTGCTTTTCCAACCTTTTTCTGTCTGTACTTAAATAAAAATCATATAGCGAAATCAACCCACAACACAGTTTGACACTCTTACACAGAAACAAAAGTTTTGTTTCAGAAATATGTTCTAGTAATTTCCATTAATGTAAAATAAAATCAGTTATTCACACAGGGGCAGGTTTAACAGCAATATTACAGAAATGTGGAGTAACTCTTGCTCCTTCCAATGTCTTTCCAAAGTACTGTCCAAATTACAATTTCATCCAATTAAAGCCACCTAGTCAAAAGCAGATTTCATTGATTTCAACTCCAACACTTTTTTTTTGTTGTTTTTATTGTAGAATCTTGTAACTATTGTAACTATACTTGATTTGGAAACTCTTAATTAAATTATGTCACTGAAATCCAGACGGTTGCTGACAGCTTCTTTGGAAGAATGAGCAAAAGACAGTATTTCTAAATAGGCCACCTTGGACTTCTGTTACTTCAGACTGCTTAAACCAAGTCCACGGCTTTCAGAGCTGAGCTGAGGAAAGGCAGTCTTGTCTTCTCTACGGCGGCACGTTCCCAGCCTCCTCCACTTTTCCTGGCTCTGGCCTTCAGGTGACTGGGTAGGAAACCATTCAAAGAGCTGATGCAGCAATCCAGCAGCCCAGCAAAGGAAGCCATCGGCTTTCAGACACAGTGGCTCCCTGAAGCATCACCCTGTCCAGCTGCACGAGCACTGACACAAGGGACAGCGAGGGACTGCAGCCGACTCAACTTAGACCATCAAAAACTTCTGCAGAAATAAACGCTACATATGCTTCTGCCTTCTCGTAACATCAGCATTGGCTGAAAAGGGGATACAAAAGTCAAGAAAAGCACCTCGAGTGACCTCTGTCTATTTTAAGTGCTCATACCTGCACAGCAGAGGTCCTGACGTAACAAGCTGGATGAGACAATGCTTCAACAGCCAACCCTCGCTGCAGAACTCCCAAACACAGGCAAGCAGGCAAGTCTGGGCATAGTGTTATGAAATGGTACTTTGCACCGTATTAATTTTTTTTAATTAGTGAGACCAAGATTAGTATGATGGAATGCAAATTGTTGTAGTTTAAAATTTGTAGTAATCTAAAAAAACTGCGCAAGAGAATTTCAGCAGCACTCTAACTTCCTTCAGAGCACCTCCCATCAGTGCTCTGAAGCACTAGCTTCTTCTCTTCTTGTGATCTCTTCATCCTCATTTACTTTTCAACTCTTGCATGAATGTTAAACTTGAGTACAATGTAGTCTTTTAGAAGTAGTGGGCAAGGGTTTCTACCTGTTGGGTTCCATGTTAGCGTGCCATACTATCCTAAGGGGAAAAAAAAACCCAAAAAACCCAAACCAACTCTCTGACATTTTGCCTGGAAGCCATGAAGCCATACCATATTGTATTCATTTCAACTAATAAACAAACATATAAGGGGAACACACCCCTGAACCACTAAGAGATTTTAATCTAACTCTTTCTGTAAACTGATCCAGCCTGATCTGTCTGATCCATGAACCATGCAAAAATCTTCTGAGTTATTTTAAATCCTGATTTGCAAGGTTTTCTTTTCAATTTAAGACCATTCTAAAAAAAGACACTAAATTGGTTCAAAAGCTTGTAGACAGTCTTAAAAATAAGCTGCTAAAACAAATTCTCTGTGCTTATAAAAATATTCCTATGTCCACATACATATCTTGCTTTACTGTTACTTGCAAGCAAACTTTTTAGTTCACAGAACACCAAGAGAAACCTAATTCACATTTACATGTAGATTACGCTCAAATATTTCAATAAACAGAATACACTTTGTCATTCTCTTGTTTGAGAAATCAGTGATGACACCAACTATGCTGACAGCATCAGACCAGAATCAGAAAACCATTCTTGCTAATGGCAATGTTGCTTTAAAATAACTACTCACAAAGCAGTGCAAAAACTGGTAGACCCAGTTACAGTAATAGTAGCTTGGAATGGCCAAGATGAGGCGTATCACATTAAGAAAAGCCTAGAGAAAAATGAAAGATGAGGAAGTTGATATAGGCTATTACAACTGAAGGATACCTACACATTTTAATCACATGAAGCTCACAGTCAGATCAGATGGCTGATCACAGCTCCCAAACACTCTCACGAACATGTCCTGTGGCCTTCATGTCAGCATGACCTTGAAGATCCTGGTCACGCTTTTAACAGATCTTACAGTACCGCTCCAGATCACAACAGAACCATCACTTTCTTTTGAAAATATTTTATGCCGTTGATCATGCAACTACAAAGGAACCCCTCCACAAACTTTTGGGGTGCAAGTGAGGGAATTTTGGAAGTAAATTCAGAAGGCGGACTACGATTATAGACCAAGATCCTCATCCCAAACTTTTATTTACTTTACTGCATAAGGAGACAGGCTCAGTTTGTCCAAGTCAGCCAGAACAGAAGTAGAATAACACATCAGAAGCCAGCAGAGTTCATTTGTAAACCTGTCTACCAGTCAATGGACACTCAGTGAAACGGGTTTCTTAGCAATGTCATAGAAATGTTTAACCATGGATTGCTGCATCCATATAAGGCAAAGTAGACAGTGTGTCTGATTAAATAGGTAGTAAAATCTGTGCAATTCCTTGAGCCCCGGCACATATTGAGAGAACAGCGATTCCATGAAAACACACAGCACAGATCCTCCTCTGCTCTTAAGCCTCTCTTGTCTTGTTAGGTTCAGGAGTCTGGGTATCTCAACATAGACACGAGAACAGCTATATGGGAAGGGGAAGAGAAGGTACTGGAAGCCCGGGATGGTATCGGTAACCCAGGACTAGAAGTCAGAAGAGGACAGAGGGAAGGGGCAAACAAGCCAGACATTGCCAGAACAGAAGAGAACTCTGGTCCTGACTCCTCTAGCACTCACACCAGAAAGCGAAGCCACTGGGAGACATACTTTGTTCAAGTACTCTTACCTGAAAAATTACTTCAGGGGAAATAGAAATTTTCAAATATAGAGGAAAAGCAATAGATACTGTTAACTCTAATCACAGTGGGCATTGTACACCTCATGGAAATACAGTTAGAATAAAACCCACTTAGTATTTGTGAGCACTGGGCGCTGTGCTGACTTCACAGGAAAAATAATCCCTTCTTTTCAACATGAGGTTTGAAGACTACGCAATGACTAAGATAGATGGCAACATACATAACAAAATATTGAACAGCAGCTCACAGCAAGTCAGATTCCTCCTGAATGCGATGCCAGTCCTGAGGGGGAAGTTGACAAACAAAGAACCTACATCCCACACATAACTAAAGCTGACTGAACAAACACTGCACAAACAAGTCTTATTTTAGCATTTTCTAGCTTTGGAGTCTCCTATTTTTGCAATGCTAATGCAAATAATTAGTTTATTTTCAAATAAGCTATGAATGTGACTGTGCAAACTTCTATTTATTACCACCACACACACAACTCAGTTTTTGCAAGTGAGTATATACAGCATGTGAACAGAGTAAAGATAAGGGTTATGAAAACCACAAATCCCTATGACACACACGGCTAAGTATTCAGGAGTTACAAATAGCACAGAAAATCTGCACAGGGACTGAAGAGGAAGTGGAGACCGAATTAAAATGTGTTTGATTAATAAGAAAGGAATAATGAAATTATATAGTCATTAAGGTTGTGACAGTAAGTCCACCCATTCTGCAGTGACAAAGTGATTTAAAAAAAACCAACCCTACAGCAATAAAAAGCATCACTCAACTACGTTTATGAAAACCCAGGAACATAAATATAAAAGACAGCAACACACTAAGAAACCTAAAGCGCAACAGGATAGGTTATTATTTTTTATAACGAGAGTGGTGAGGCACTGGAACAGGTTGCCCAAAGAGGTTGTGGATGCCCCATCCCTGGAGGTATTCAAGGTCAGGTTGGATGGGGCTTTGAGCAACCTAATTTAGTGAAAGATGGGGTTGAACTTTGATCTTTGAAGGCCTCTTCCAACCCAAACCATTCTATGATTCTATAGGTGAACAAGTCTGAGGGGTGGAAAATACACCAGCGAAGGCTAAATAATTGTAGGTGCTCTTTGCGCTTACTTCTACAGCCAGGATGTACATACACAGATGAATTAACCACCTACACATTTTACCTGAGTAAAGGGTATCTAAAAGAGACTACATTCATGTGTCAAATAAAACTATGTTTACACAAATGTCCTGCTTCAGTTGATGTTATTTTAGACCCCATGCTACCATGACATTTTCCTAATAATTGTGATAGCTGTGTCAATATTAATTCCACATGGGCAAAAATTGCACATGTTGGTCAGGTGTGTCAAGAGCTTCTGAAATATTTTTCTGATTTAAGAACTTGAGTAATGCCCAGGGTAACACTTGGCTCAAAGACAAACAAACAGGACATGCTACATGTGGGCAGCATCCCCTACAACTGAGACAGTAGTATGACAAAAGCATAGAAATTTCTTCTGATATTACTGTGGAGAGCAACAAAATTATCTTCCTGTACTAAACTTCAGAAGACGGTGGTTCATAAATTAACTGTGAAACTGCTAGCTCCTAGGTAACATGTAGTCAAGTTAGATATTTGCTTGGGAAATGTCTGCAATAGTAAACCCAGCAGAATACTAGCTGAATTTATTTTAAAATAGTAACATAATAGAGAGGTTTGGATAAGTTTACTGCATCTCTCAGGTCCTTACCCCAAAATCAGGCTATGTATCTACAGTAGCAGTATGATGGCCTCTACTACGAACACCCATTTTAATCAGCTTTATTTCTAGCAGAACTATGTATGTAAAGAAACGTGTTGTGTACAAAGATCTCATACCTTTTATACCTGCTTGAAACCATCCTGGAGGAGTCCTAAAAGAAACAGAAAGGAAAAACTAATTAACATTTTCCTTGTATTTGTACTTCCAAAATACTTTATCACTCCATAGAAAATGAAGCCTGCAGTTAAGAGCAGGAGGCCCATGCCTCAAACAGCTGCTGTACAACTCAGTTTTGCACTATTTTGCTGTCAGGAATAAACAGAACACCAGTATTACTGTCACCATGTTACTGCTTCTGAACACCAGCTCACAACCCTTAAATGACAGCTTCTGGTTACATCTTAAAACTGGATGCACATACTCCATCCCCCAGCATCCAGAACATGCAGCTTACCAAAACTGTATACACCCTACCACCAGTATACCTTCACTACCACTACTAATACAGAAACGCTTGTGCAGTTCGACAGCTGTTCATCTAATTGTCTGAGAGCAGCAGAGCAAAAGCGTTGCAATTCTTCGGCACCATGGCTGTCCTTCTGGACAGAAAAAAAAAAGAACTGAAGCCAGTCAGTAGTCAGGGTTGAGACCCACATCAATTTATTACATGTAAGATGGGTCATGGTAACTACAGGTATGCTCTTCGCCATGCTAACCCAGGTGTTGCAACCTGGCTTACCTCAGTTTCTTTCAGGCTAACTGAAGTGGTCTTCTCCTGGCCTTTGCTGTTAAGCAGGTAGGCTAGAAGTCTGTACGCGGATGTTTCACGCACTCAAATGTCAGACAGTGACTTGTCAAACTACATCAAGTGAATTTTCAGATCATTGCTTTCTAAGCACCTGCAGATGCTTAATGTATGCTGACGTAAAACTTAAAGAATACTCTGCTTCTCCTTTGACTGCTATTTGGAAATTATCTTAACAACTGAAATAGCAAGAGAGAGAACACATTTTAAACATGAGTACAGATTTTACGTATGAGTTCGATGGTGCAAGAGCTGTGCATCTGGCCCTTTAAAGACACATACATGGATTACTTGCAGATTACAAGCCCTACCGTACTTTTTTCTAGCTTAAGGTAAAGAATTTCATTACTTTTCAGATTCCCACAATGCTGTAAGATGTTTTCAGTAAGATTACATTTTGTTTGGGGGTGGGGGGGGGGGGGTGTTTGGTTTGTTTTGGGTTTGCATTTGAAAAAAAAAATCTATTACACTGTTATTCTGGCTCTGTGAAGATGGAAACAAAAAGAACAGTGGGGAAAAGAGCTCATTTATTGCTACACAATCCCTGAAAAAACATTGATGCATTATATACAAATGAGAAAACCTGAAAGAATATATGTGCATCAATAATGCTATACTTGTAGCTTCCCAATACCAGTGTGATCACATAGAAAAATTAAGACATGTTTCAACTGGTTAATGATGGCTCAGATTAGACAGAGCAAGTCCACAAATATTTTTTAGGATGTTGTAAGAAGAATATGAACCAATTATTTTATTAGTCATAGACAAAACTCCCCACAGCATCAGCAAATACTAGGTAAAAAGTCAGGAGAGCATATTTAAGGAATTAATGAACTGAACAATTGCCTTTACTGGAAAAAATAATGGCAAAGCATGAAATTCTGTCTATTTGTGACACGAACTGCAGACAACAGAATAAATGAGTTCTCAAAACAAGATGCAAGAGAAATTCCATCCCCTCCAAAAATCCTGCAAAACATTACACTACCTTCACTGATCAGTGCATTAATATCTTTGTAAGTAAATAAACAAGCTAAAAAATAGGATAAAAAGAATATTCTTTTATTATATAAAATGAAGTTGACAAAAATATTTGTATTACAGAAACAAAACTTGATCTTAAAGTGCATTTTATTTTATGAAGCATTTTCATCTTCTGCAATATGTGCTACGCTTTCCCTAATACAAGCAGAAGAACAATATTCAACAAAGTTATGTCACGGGAATTACTTAAGGAAACCCACAAAGCGGTGTAAAATTGCTGGTTTAACACTGATAACTATTTTATCATTGATGACAGCATCTGAAAAGTAGCAATTCACAGCTATGAAACAGCAACCTAAATTCACATCTAAAAGGGCAAGGAAACAGAATTTTTAAAATTAAAACAGTACCAATGCTATTTTTGAAGTTTACTAGAAGTTCGTTATCTTGAAAGGTCATGGCAGTAGGGGGAGGTTTCTGAGGACTGGAAGGAAGTAAGTGTCACTGCTATCTTCAAGAAGGAAGATCCACGGAACCAGAGGCCAGTCCTTACCTCAGTCCCCAAGTAGGTGACGGAACAAATCCCGAAGGACAAGGTGGTGAAATCAGCACGGACATATAAAGGAGAAATCATGCGTGACTGACCTGACAGCCTCCTAAAACAAGCTGACTGGCTCAGTGGATGAAGGGAGAGCAGATGATGTTTATCTCTATTTTAGCAAGGCTTTCAACACCTTTCCACATAACATATGTATAGGCAAACTGCTGAAATATGGACCAGGTAAGCAGACTGTGAGGTACAATGAGAAGTGCCCAATGGGTTATGAACAGCAGCACAAAGTCCAGTTGGAGGCCAGTCACTTCGCAGGTTGACAGAGGGGCCAATACTGTTTAACATCTTCATTAACAATCCGAATGATGGGACAAAGTGCACCCTCAGCAAGTTCACAGACTACACAAAACTTGGATAGGCAGTTAATAATATATCAGACAGCTGTGCTGCCATGCAGAGGGACACTGACGGGCTGGAAAACGAGCTAATAGAGACCTCATGAACTTCAAAAAAGGAGAAATGCAAAGTCTTGCACCTGGGGAGGAATAATCCCAAGCACCAGTACACGCTGTGGACCGGTTGGAAAGCTGCTGTGCAGAAAAGGCCCTGGGGGTCCTGGTGGACAGCAAGTTGAACATGAGCCAGTAATGTGCCCTTGCAGCAAAGAAGGTCAATGGCATCCTCAGGATGCATTGCCAGCAGGTCAAGGGAGGTGATCCTTCCCCTCTGCTCAGCTCTGGTGAGACCACAGCTAGAGTGCTGGGTCCAGTTCTGGGCTTCTCAGTACAAGAAAGACATACCGGAGAGATTCCAGCAAAGGGCCACACAGATGGTGAAAGGTTTGGAACATCTGACACGTGAGGAGAAGCTGAGAGTGCTAAGAACGTCCAGCCTGGAGAAGAGAATGCGCGGGAGGTACCTTGCCATATGTATAAACAGCTGATGGAGCCATACTCCATTGTGCCAGAGAAAGGATGAGAAGCAAAGGACAGAAACCAAAATACAGGAAATTCAACTCAAACATAAGAAAAATACTTTCTTACTGTGAGATTAAACACTGGAGCAGGTTGCCCGGAGAGGTTATGGAGTTTCTCTCCAGAGAGATAATAAAAACCCACTGGCCACACTCCTGAGCAATCTAGTGAAGCACACGTACCCTTGTACAAAGAAATCTCTGGATCTCGGATGCTTGTTTTCTACTCTAGACACCAAAGGGATGCAGCGTATGCATCATACACCCTGAAATTTGCCAAGTCTTTCTGATATAGTAAATGCAAATATAAGGTGTAAAGCAATTTATATACATAGACTTGTACATTTACCTCAACAGGAGACTTCAAAAGTTTGGCAGTACTATTCAGAAAAGCCAGTTCTTCAGAAGAAGAGAGCTGGGAAAGCAAACAAATGCTCAAGGACAAAGTACACTGCAAATACTCTCATTTGCTTCAAATGACAGCTGCTAAAACTAAAATAAAATAAAAAAAAAACCTAGCCCTTTGTAACAGGTGTTTCTACAGCAAGTATTAGTGGTTTTTATTTTTGTAGTTTAACTATGAACAAAAAAGTTGGAAAATACACATCTGATGCATAAAAACAAATTTCCTTTGATAACCAAATTAATACTGCAGATTTGGTAAATTGTGACTTTTATTATTTTGGAATCTCTAATGTAAATGCAAACCAATCATTCTCTAAGCTGATGATGCAAGCACCAGGGAAATGTATTATTTATCTCTGTTCTCATGTTATGAAATTTATTTTGTGTGTGTTATTTATTCAAAAGTTGCTGGGAACAGGAATATATGTAGTTACACTATAAACAGCATTATGCGTCTATTTATCAAAAATGAATCTAAGCTTTCAGACTATTCAAAAGCTCTTAAAATGAGGCAAACATGTCTTATAATTTAATATCTTGTCTCCTCCACCAGTTTTGGAGAAAATAAGGTTGGCAGAAAATGAAGAAGGGGAAGGAGAAAAGAGGGACCCCCCTGTTCTGCAAAGAATTAACCTAAAACCAGATGATTAGCCATGTGTATAAATACTAATTTACAAATCTTGCTTATATTCTTTAGTATTTTTAAACTTTGAGTTTCAACCCATGTTTAAAATATCTAGTCATTACTATGAAAATGATTGATTTGTCAAAATAATTGTTTATGAGCAATGAAGAGATCAGTTCATTTGAACGTCTCCCTTTAAGAAATTCTCTTTACTGCCTGTGGAAATCCTGAACGGAAAAGCAATCAGTAAAGAAGTAACCCATAAAAATTATGCTAATGATTTCCTTCATACTGGTGAAAAAACACTGCTGCCAAAGATACCTAACAACATCAGTTCTTCACCCAGGGTTGAAAACACTTGTTTCAATACAGTATTCAAACAAAGCTTTAGAATTACTTTTACTTCTTGCATATGATCTCTGGCAGCTTGCATTACCTTTTAACAGTATATACTACTGCTAATAAATTATATAATCAAGTAGTCTTGCTCTTCCTCCATCTCAAGTGGGAGTTCAGGAACACTGCAGACTGACAATATGTCAGCATTGCTCCAAAAACTGGTCATGCTCCCTTTTTGTCATGTCTACAAAAGTGTTTGTGCAGCCATATATTAATGCACAACATGGTGTGAGCTAAGTGAAAATAACCAAGGAAAAAGCAAAGATTTGTCTCATTCCACATGAGCTCCTTCATCTGATTCACCACACAGCCTAACACACACACACTTGCTGCACAAGAGAAAGAGAATGTGTAAGGGCAGAAAAGGCAGCTGAGACCATTTCCATTAATGAAACCATTTACTGACAATTAAATTTTTGTCAAACTAGGATGTAAGCAACTTTGCTAACTCCCCTCTCTGCTCCTGGCTCATCTTGGTATTTCATCTGGCCAACACAGAGATTACACAAACAATCTGGTGATCAGGCTTTAAATAAATAGAGTTGTCTGTGTTTACAAGTGTCTGACAAAGATTTCCAGATGTTAAACTAACCCTACCATTACAAATCCACTAGTTAAAATGTACTAACAAACATTGTTTTTAAACATGTACAAACTCTGGAGTCAGCTGGACTACGAAAACGGTTCACTAGAAAGCCTTGAAAGACTACTTAAAAGTTTTGCAAACAATTAAAGCAAACTGCCTGGATCAAATCAGCCTGCTAAGCTACACTGGTATATATACTGCCATGCAGAATACCTGCAGTGTTTCAGAATTTGACTATATACTAGTGTAAATTATGACTACATAATAATATTCCTGCAACATACAAGGTTAAATTTTGACTGAAATTAGGCCATCAAAACAATTTATTTTTTCATATGCAATCCAAATACAGGCTTCCTACAAAGTTTCCTATACATTCTTCAAGATGTGAGTAAATACGACTTCACTGCATGGAAGAAGGAGGTCTGCTGTGGTTTCCTGCCTTTTTACATATCAAGGAACAGGTAGATTCTATCTCCATCCAGTCAATCAAGTTAATTCCAATCTCCTTTGTGAGTCACATCTTGATTCAACTACATCTATTTTTTTCTTACATTCAGTACAACTTTACATTGCCATTTCCTTGGAAATGGCAGTTACATATCTTCTGCAATGCAGACAAAGTTTCATTCAGATATTAAAGTGAGATAACATTTGAATGCATGAAAACTGAAAGGCAATTTGATCCTACTACAAACCAGGAATAACTCCAGGTGTGAAAAGTAGGAGAGAGAAAGATGAAATATACTTCTTGCCCCTCCCCATCAAAATTCCCCAAAAGCAAGCATCTCTCAGGAGCAATAGAGTCATGGAGATACCATTTACCTTCCATTCCTGATTCTAAACTCCTCGAAAATTTCTAGAGATGTTTTTCATGGAATGCAACACAAATTCAATTTTGAATGGACATGCTTTCACCACCCGGGGCAGGGGAAAAACCTCCACTCATTATTTCCACAGAAACCATTCTTTCCAGAAGCACTCCAAGGTGCTTTCAGTAAGCTTAAAGCAGCAATTATATCACTCAACTATTTGCACCCCTTGTAGCTGTGCACTTTCTAGATCTCTACTTGGACAGAATACTTGTACATACAAAACCATCCCAGGTTCCTTCTCCTCCCCCCTTATTCTCCTAGCTGCCAAGATTTTACGTCTATTTCTGAGATTCATTACATTTTATTTTTTCCTGGTGTGGATTTCCTAGAGAAGACTTTAAACACTCTTTACTCACCCAATAAATCTCTTTTATAAGCTGTCATTCTAAATATGAGCTTTTATTTCTAAAACTGTTAGGAAAGTATGAAGATATCACCACCTATTAATCAGTTACAAAATAAACTGAAACAGGAACCTGGTAAGATTAAACAAAAACAAAAGCTGACCTACTGTTATTAAATAGCCTGACAAAATTTTTCGTATTTTGATCTTCCTTTGATTTGTACTCTGTCAAGTTGGAACCAACACATTTTAAGAGAGCCTTGTTTAATTTACATCCAGCTGATCTTTTTAAAACATGCCATAATGAATAACACATAACAGAATAAATCTTTGAGAAGGAAAAAGATATTCCTATATTCTGGAGATTAAAATTCAATTGCCAGAACTATTTTGATATTGCAGCACCCAGACACTTAATTCCAGATCAGCAATACAGAACAACCTCTTCCATGTGAAGCAGTTGATGTGGACAAGCAAGTCCTAAAAAAATGTCTTAGGGGAAAAGGAAGATACAGTTTCTTTACCTGTGCTAAAGCGAGGAAATTTAAGGTTAATATACCCTCTGGTCACATATTTCTGAAATACCGAGTGATTGATTCAGGTAAGCATTTATAAAAGTGGAAAGACAATGGCATTACAGTCTACAGAAGGATGATGCTTTCTTTAGGAAGGAAGCAATAAGAGAAAATATAAAGGTAAATTCAGTAAGTAAATTAATCTGTCAGAGTGGCTGCCTATATTGGGGGTAGGCAGGTGCAAACGAAGATCCAAAGTGAAGACACTTCTCCAGATGTAGAATAACTTAAAAATAAATTAGGACAGCACCACAAGTTACCAGTTCCCTAGACTGACTTTGAATTTCCCAGGCCCTTTCACTGCAGCCCATTATGAAATCCATGCATCCCATCAAACACGTTTCAGGCAGTCTCTTCTATCCGTTGACTATGCAACCCTTTGGGAAGAAAAGCTATTCCAATTCTTTTTTCAGAAGCAAAATCTGAAAACATGCCATTGTCTGTGACGTGTGCGCATTTCTGGACGGTGGATGAATGATGTCCTAGGTGAAAACACCGCAGTTCTCTTTACCTGACAGAGCAGAGCCTCAATGAAGTACCATGCGCAGAGCCCGCTCCTGTGCTGGTTTTGCTTTTCTAGAAATCAGCAGCAATGAAGACACCCACGCGAAGAACACCTCTTCCCCAAATCTGCCAGGATCCAAGGGTACCTATGAGCTCTGGCTCAGCACCGGCCTCGTCTGGCTCCTGCAGAGTGACTCAAACGTTCTTACACACAGCCTGCCCGGGCACCACAGCCCGCAGACACCGCGGGGCATGCCCCTTCCCGCGCCCAGCCGAGTGGGAAGAGTGTTCAAAGGCACTCGAGTGCCTCGAAGAACCAGCCAGGCTGCGGCACGGGCAGCAACGTGGATGTCCGCCGCAAGGACCTTCATCCTATCCTGACCTACTGAAATATATTTGCAGCATGTTTCCAAAAGTATTCTGTAGTACACACATTTTCTGTCTCTAACTACTTCACGGGATAAATTCCAGCTATTCCAAGTATTAATTACCTGTCCAACTGTGAAGAAAAAAATCAAATATATTAGTACACCAATTATTAAACTGTGGCACAATTTTAGGTCAGACTTATTTCGTATCATGTTAATATAATTTAAAAATCTTAACATAAGGGGTTTTTATCTGTTCTTACACAGTTGCAAAGGTATCAATGTTTTGTATGTAGAAAAACTCAATAGAATATGTAAGTTCATGGTGGTTCTCTGCCTAAAAACCAGTATGAACTAAGTCTAATGCTTAACTTTTTGCTTTACTTCTTGGCCAATACGGTTTACACACCTATTTGTATTTTTACACAAATAAATGGAGGATTTTAAAGTTTATTACTTCTTATACTTCACCAGGATCTCTTAATCAGCTTTAAAATAGACATTAATAACACAGAATCAGAGAATGGTTAAGGTTGGAAGGGATGTGATATTACATATATTACATACTTACATATAAGTATTTTTATATATCTTCTCTTGTTAGATTGTAGCATATTGTTTTCATGTTGAGTGATAAACATAGTCATGTGATTTAAGACTACAGTATGTTTACAATGTCCTAGAGGTTTCAAAATTATTACCTATAACTTGTAAAGCAAATTAAACCAAATTATTAAAGATGAAAATTTGCTCAGAAAAAAGAGACACCAACGTGAGAAAATGAAAGAAATACAGTGCAAATGTTACTTCCACCTAGTGATCAGCCTGTGTAGTGAGCTAAACCACAAAGGAGTGGGGAAAAAGAGAAAAAGAAAAAAAACCAAAACAGATTGGAGAAACAAATTTCAGTCAGGGAAAAGTTAAATGTCCTCAATTCTGTTCACTTACTTAAGTGAACCTTTACATTATTTTTTTACAGCCTCATCTACTACCTTTAATTAATATGTAATTAGTAAGGACTTCAAACAAGAACTAACATAGACATCCTAAAATGCCTGTGTGCAAGTGATACATATTCCTACGAAGTTATGACTCATCTCCCTGTTTACATAGAGCCAGGAAGCCACAGAGAAACACTGCAAGAACATCTAGGGAATCAAATCAGACGTCTAGCACGAAGGTAAGTATCCTCAATTCCTACCTATGAAGAAATCTATCAAGGACATTAGGTAAGAGAAAAAATCAAAGAAATACCTGCAGGTAAAACAAGTAACTCCCAGGGAAGACAAGTGTCTTCAAGAAGAAAACAGCACCCAAAAATAAGGAAACCAGAAATACTAAAATATATGAACGGATGGTGACTCATTGACAGAGCAGAACTGGAAAAATAATCAGAAAGACAGTGATTATATCCAAGTTATGACCTTCATGGATCAGTGTTGAATAGTCATAAACTGAAAAGGTAGGCTTCCTAAAATTCCCTGAGAAGAAAGGGAACTTGGAAATACTTGCACAAAGCTCCAAAATTCAATGTGTCAGTCAGTCATAAAAAAAATAATCAATACATTTCCAGAAACCTGAGGAATACCTCCAACATGTAAGCAAAAAGCACAGGATCTAAAACACACAACTTGACACTGAAATAGGAAAGCATTTTAAAGAAAAGATATAATTCAGATGGACATAAACCTTTACAGCTCAGAGAAATTAAGAGAGTATTCTCAGTTCTTAAGGGTCTTTTGCAATCTAAATGATTATGTGATTCTAGGATCTTGAGTCACAGAAGAGGTAAGTCACGATATGAAACCCACAGCAGAGATGACAGTGAAAACACAAACAGAATTTGCTGAAGTACTTTATAGCAAGTGTAAATATAAAATTCTGCATGGAGCTTTGTGCATAGACCCTTCACACCACACCATCCTGTGTCCAGGCATACAAACAGACAAACTACAATTTCTCAAAATTATTTTTGATGGAATTTGTCTCACATTTTACAGAGCTTTATAACTTTTTCAACCACACCTTAGAGTGCCAAGCTGCTTGTTGACTTGTCTACACAGTGTTTTGCACACTATGTACTAGAAACACAACTAGTGATAAAAACAGCTTCTTCAGTGGAACCAGTTTAAAACAATGAACCCTCATGCCCACCTCTACTCAGTGCTGGTTCCAAGAAAAGAGAAGAGGCCCTTGTCGGTGAGTTTACCGGCAGAATGGGCCTGACAGCTTCTACTAACAAAAGAGTAAATGGAGGCAGACAACCCAGAGACTACTCTATGGCTCCAAAGCCAAGTGACACAAGAGTCGCCACATCCATACTCCAAAGCACTTGACCGTGGATCTCCTCCATGTCCCATGTGGTGTCCCTAAGAAATAATAATCTGTAGGTTCCCCCCCAGTCAAAAGCATCTCAAATACCGAGAGGGCTGAACTACAGCCCAAAGCGCTGTTTTCATAGCATGAAACCTAGGTCTGTCTTGCACACCCTAGCATGTTGATTAAGGGCATGCTTTCTGAACTAGCAAAGGCTAGTAATGTCCTCGTAGCACTACACAGGCAGCCAAACCTGG
This sequence comes from Haliaeetus leucocephalus, assembly GCF_000737465.1. Classification (NCBI taxonomy): domain Eukaryota; kingdom Metazoa; phylum Chordata; class Aves; order Accipitriformes; family Accipitridae; genus Haliaeetus; species Haliaeetus leucocephalus. Next base: position 6,606,068 of record NW_010972587.1, read on the forward strand.
TGCTGTGATGTTCATACTACATGCAAGGACTGGTTCCTGGCACATTATTCCTCAAACAGTCCCTAGGTATGATATAGGAGAGCCCTAGGTAGCATGAGCCAAAACCACGCCAGAAAACCTTGCTAATAATTAAGCTATAGGCTTTATCAGCAGTGAAGCAGTCGAGCTCACACCCAGGTCTTGCTGGTTTAAGCAGCATAAACTTAGTCAGACTATCTCCACCAAAAAACCTTGAATTCCAGATTCCTCCTCCCTCCTGAGCCATCACATTAATTACACCAGACTACAAGGATGTAGAGAAGCAGGCTCCCCCCACACACACCACTACGGAACTGGCACATCTGTGTAACTACCACCACTACGATATTCTCTAAGTTAGTATGAATAACACAAAGGTATGATCCGTGTTATAAAAATTTCTGACAACTACTGCTATGTCTATTTCTGCAGAGCTGTATAAATATCTGCTCATCTTTCTGCAACAGTGAGTAAGTTGTCTCCCCTCTCCACCTTGCACAAAGACATTCACAGCACGGATCCCCTTGGTCCACGTAGGTTCTTGCAGAAGAGCATCCTCCTGCTCTGTACATACCCCACAAGTACTTTGTTACCTAGGCTTCACAGACTTGTTCCTGGCATAAAAGCAGTATTAATGAAAAATCTCTCTCTAGAATAGAATAGCAGAAAAGTGCAGGAATCAGGACTATTACCATACCTTACAGAAGCTTTTTATATCAGTCAGGCTGTGTCATCTATTTGTACAAGCAGATATGGCAGGAAGTCCTTCCTTTTTCAATAAATTTGCATTTACCCGAGGACTCTTCTCACAGAAACCTCAGCTAAAGTGTACCATTATACTCTATGGGATCACATCTCCCCCCCCCCCCCCCCCCACTCTTTAAAAGAG
>NW_010972587.1:6606984-6626162 GCF_000737465.1 Haliaeetus leucocephalus
CCCTAAAAAAGTCTCACTTTCCTCTTAAGAGGACACCCCCCCCCCCCCCCCCCCCCGAAATTTTAAGAGAAGACTGGGCAGAGATATCCACTTAGACATCATAATTTTTGACAGCTGACTAGAATTTCCATATTGACTCTTTCAGAGCTAAAACAATCTTCTCAAAACAGCATTCAGTTAGCTGAGTTAAAAAGTGATGCCAGTCCAAAAAAGAAAGCACGTGGGAAAGAAAAATTAATTCCTTCACATGAGGCCCCTGCTGACTGCTCAAAACATTAGCTGGGAATTTGAGAAACTGCTTCCTATTCTTTATGGCTCTATGAAGGCTCCAAACCAGTGTAACGCCAGCTAATGCACCAGCTTATGCAATTCTGGGGCATAGCTTCATGAACTCAACAGTGAAAGAAACCAACAGTGCAACACCAAAACAAACACTTGCTCATACAGGTTGAGTACTAGAGAAGAAAGAAAAAAAAAAAGAAAAAAAAGAGAAGAAAAGTAAACAAAGCCCCCAAAAAATAAAATCTTAATGGAAGGATCACAGCCGAACTGGAGAGAAACTACAAGGAAGAAATCATAACTCACACACTTTGCTTCCCACTTGGTCTGCACAAGGATTTAGAAAGTACCTGAAGAGCAAGCTGTGCTGAACCCCCTGCGGTTCCTAGGCACAACGGTGAATCTACAGCAGGAGTAAGAAACCTCCACACCACCTTGCCTTCACAGATACAGGCTTGATTCAGTTTTAGTTTTCATGCAGGCCCTGTCATGAATAGTTGTCCATGTGCATAGGCACACAGAACCAAGTATTCAATTATAAGAGACTTCATGGGTATGTTTATTTACCGGGAGTGAAATGCATTCCTGAAACAAAATTTTAAAGCTTAAACCACTTACCCACTAAATTAAATTTTAAGGAACACAGATGTTAAAAATGTTCATCATTTTGTATTTCTTTCTAGGAAAAGCAAGGTTTGCTTGTCAAAGGTAATCAAATTTATGCTGACAATGATCAGGCACTGAACACGAATGATGCCTTCCACAAACAGAACGATTCCTCTTTTTGATCAGTCGTTACGAGGACAAATGTCGGTAACTATGTCCTAGTATTTCCCTACAAGAATGGAGGTCAGATGACTCAAAGTAGGGATGCCCAACCTGCATCCCCAAGGCTACACATCACCAGCCAAACAACTTCATCTGGCTGGTAGCCAGTTTACAGCCACCCGCTCTCCCTTCGGTCTCACATTAGTAACTGCTAGCTCTCAGCTTCCTGATTTCTTAGGGGCAAAGGGGACTGTGGTTTCACTTGTAAGCACTTTCTGAAAGCAGCGGTATTCGATAGTGCACGCGCAATATAGTTGAATCAGATTTGCTGAGCGAGTGCAGATCCTTTGGGAACGTAAAACCCACTGAACACGCATGGATCAGCAGCACTACACTTAGGCATACATATAGTAAATTTGCTCACATGAGAGGAGAGGAGGATGATTTTGGCAGAGAAACCCATGCTGCTACAACAATGTCTATTACATAGCCCATTCAGCTGAGAAATCCAGACTCCACTGTTTCAAAATTCAGTTTCTACTAAAACACACACAATTTAACTAAAAACTAGCAATCTCATTTTTGCAAAACAATTCATTCAGTGTCTTTAAATACTTCAGTTATACCAGACAAGACCACCATGCAACACTATTACTCCTAAACTCAGAGGAGTTACCTTGCAGATTAATTTAAAAGTTACTACTCGGGGTGGGTTTTTTTCCAGTCTCGCAGTAATACAGACAAAAAGCATTTAAAGAAAATTAAGACTGCAAAGTCAACCAATTCAGTACAGGTCAGAAAGATGCTGACTTACACAACCTTCATTCAAATTCTTACAACTACATGCATCATGATACTGCCTTTCCTGACATCACCACACGATCTATTTTTCCACAAGATCTCTTAGGTGGAAACAAAGAAGAGTACTCAGTGAGTAGTGTTCAGTATTTTGCATTTGCCTGTTTTTCACAAAGTGACCACCATGCCTTATTTACTGCTATTAACAGACTCGAACTGCTCTGAGAATATATGCCCATATTGCTAGAAGCTACTTGAGTGATGGCCTGATCATACGTGATCATGGAAAGATGAAATTCCTGTGTTCCTGTTTTCCTTACACAGATCACAGGAATATTTGGGGTCTCCCAAGCCATACCAACCCATGGCAGTTAAACATCAGAAGCACCTGGTTCATTTCATGAACTGTACAGGACAGCAAATTCCCTGCAACCGGTGTCACTTACCTTGAAAGCACTGCACACACAGGATTGACTTTAGATGCAAATATATTTTTAAAATTAAGTGATCTTTTAATACTTAAACAACATTGAATTTGAATACTTTTTAACCCATTTTTATGGGAACATTTTTAGACATACAATAAGATTTCCTCACGAGTCTTTCTATTGCATTCACTATTATTAAGTGCTCTGCGAATACTAAGGACTGTTTTCATACCATCTCTGTGAGGTGGATCACATTCTTAATCTGCAAATAAAACCCCCAAGATTAGTATTATCTGGTAATTAATTGTCAAATATTAGAGTCCCACAACCTGATTTGGCAGAATTACATACAACTTCATGTACACAAACACAGATCCTCCTATTTTACATATTTCTGTATTTTAATCACATTTTATTTACTCACTTTTTTAAACAATACCAATATTATAATCACATTGTTATGTAAAATAATCTTTGGCCTAACATCTGAAGAAATATAACACAGAAAATAAAACACATGCCTTAATACATTTGGGCATGCCCTGTAGCACAACTGCATTTCTACAGACAGAAATTAACACCAAGTAACATCATGACAATATACTTATAAAAGATTAATTATTACTCTTGAATGCATGCATGCAGTTCTCCTTTGCAAGAGCTACATGAAACGTAGATGCAAAGCATCTTTGAAAGCTGTGGTCAGGTATGAATAGATATGAATATCATTACCATATACTTTGGATAGTAAGACTAATTGCAAAATGATGCTGTATGACATACATTACACTGCTGTGCAAAATAAAAAGCCAGGAAATGCAAAATAGACAGGTATAAACTGCAATGCCAGTTGAGAAGCTTATTTGGCAGCATATTCTTGGCAAAAGATTCAAGTACAAAACTCTGGGGAAGGTTGTGTCAAGCAGGTTTTCAGCTGTGTGTCCTAACAGAGATGCACGTAATACTTCAGTTCCCTGCACGCCTCGCAGTTTGTCACACAGCTAAGAAGTCACTAGAGACTTTTATTCCCTAACTTTATTTTTACTTACTGCTTTCAGCATAGCTTATAAGGTACCTCTATTAAATATTTACATAAATATTTCTAACACTGGCTTAAATCACTGCTTCAGAAAATTTCAACGTGTTGCATCCCACCTGAAGTAAAGGATGATATTTAAGCAATCAGAACTGCACCAGAGCACTTTTGTGGGAATACCTTTAGACCACATTCCTACAACGTTCTGGTGAAATGTAACGCTTTTTTAGAACAAAAGGTTAAAAAAAGATTAGATGTGGTTTTCCTTCCATTTTCATAGGCTCTTGGATGACTTACGACTAAACACACAAGTCACGGTCATCTAAATGGTCATGCTAATAAATCAAGTTTAGATGACTTCACCAGCCATCTAACCCATTCACTACTGAAGTTAACTATGATGGACCCAATCTGCTGTGGCACAATTTTATAATTATACCATTAGGTGAATGCTGATTATGCAGACATTTCATCCTATCCTCCAGTCAACATGGATTCTTTGGGTAATTTCTACACTGAACAGAATGAATATCCAAGCATCTATCACAAGCTAATCTCTTGCAGAGAACAAAAACCTACATTGCTGCTACCGAGAGGAGTGAGAGCAATCCAAGACATGGCAATACTACTGTGTAGGCAAGTCAGTGTTGTGGAGCTGAAAACTAGAGCAACTTCTCCTTTTGCTGTCTTGGATTAACAGCTCCACAAGAATTCAGTACTAGGGTCAAGGTTTAGCCTGTCTACTAATGCACATAATTTGAATTTATTTCAAGAATATGGTACAACATAGAGTATAAAGACAAGGTTCAGTGCTACAGATGAAGTGACACTTTTTGTTTAGCAAATCTGTCTAGCATTGTTGTCTGTGATGCATCTTACAAAGTTGTATCTTGAAACTTACCAAATTATTTTATACAAGACCTTCATTTCTTGAATTTCTTGTTGCTGCACTATCTAAGAGCAATACAGGTACTCCAAGAAATGCACGTTACAATTGCATACTCAAAACAAATTAATGGTTGGAACAAGATGATCACAATTTCTAACTAGAGTGCAAGGGTCTTGAATGAGCTCCTTGGCTTTGCAGCACTACATAATGTGCAATCAGGTACAGCAAAACAGTTGGTGTGGCTTAAAAAGAGTAAGTCACGCCTCCCACTGGGGTCCCAGGCTTCAGAATACTTGAGAAGCAAAATTGCCCCACTGGTTTTGTGCCAGCAATACAAATTCAGAAGCAGGTTTCTAGCAGATGACATTAGAGAGATCTTTGGCAGTCAATCCAGACACAAAAGGTATTGTTAACTGTGACAGTGATGATCTGCAGTTTCTTAACTTGGAATTAAGAAAGACACTGGACAAATTTTGCTACTGTGCAGCAAAATTAAAGATCAGCATTCCCTTTTTACAGCAGGATACTCTAAATTATTCTCATTTTTATAAATCGTTACCTTTCACTTGAAGGATTCAGTGTATTTATTTCACAAAGGTTGAACCTCATTATCTAAGGGACTCAGAGCTTCCTCTTTTCATGCCCACAGGCACAAAAATTGGTATCTCTCGCTCTCTCTAATTGATCCCTATTTCCAAGTTAAGTTAGCGGCGGGGGGGGGGAATCATTCTGACATGCTTGGTCCAGGTTTGCCAGGAAGAGGAAAGGCTTCAGCCAATCTAATTTTAGATGCCTACATTTGATCTAGTGAGACCCCTTTTGTCATCAGTGGGGAGAAAAACAGACACCTAGAACACAGTAAACCCTATCTCCATGCCAATTTCAAAAATAACTCTGAAGATCTCAAATACCTTGTTGTTGCTTGGTGCTTTTGCCAATACATATTTACTCAACTATTTCCTTATCTTACCCTTACATGTCAAACAGTTCACAGCTGATGAAATTTTTTGCAGTGTGTTCATACAGTGCACAGCACAACAGCTAGCGTTCATAGACACTACAACATTTGAAATAAAACGTGAGCAGAAAGGAACTAAAGATAACACGAAGCAAAGGATTTCAAACTCCTTCCAAGGTATTGAGAATGACAGTTCTGTGTGATTATGGCATAATTTCCAGAAAAACAGCTAGCTGTGAATTGAAGATTTTAAGGGATGGAGGACCTACACACGTGCCTCCCACTGCAAGGCTTTATGTTGGCTTTGGATTAATCTTCTCAGCCTTCCCAATTTGCTCCCCAATTTTCCAAGAACACCATAAAGTAATACAGACACCACAACATGTTATCACACTCGGGTATCTCTTCTATAATGACATGGAAGTTATGTTAACCCTACTGCCACAGGATTACACCAAGAAGGGCACATATTTATGCATCTAGTCTCCTAAAATATTCTCCAAACAACTGAATTCCAGGAGGCAGGTGACCATGGTATCAGCACAACCTGAATGCCTTGATGTAAAGTTTAAGGCCTTGCATATGGTGGGTTTTGGTGGGGGTTTTTTGAGCATTAGCACAATATTAGCATTTGTCCACATTCTGGAACTCAGCAAGTCCTCCAAGAGACTTAAAAAAAAATCATCAGTAAACCAATTATTTTTCCAGCCAAATTTTGTAGGTTCTTTGATGCAAGTTTTCTTTACACGGCATATATACTAACACTTTCTTCAATTAAGAAGAGAGAAGATGTTCATTACCCTGAACACAGTATCGTTTCTGTCCAGCTGCAAGAAAGACATTGCTGTCAAAATAGTTTCACAACATTTTCAATTTTACCGTCTCTGCTAAGCAAGAGCTAGTTTTATATAATTGCCAAACTCCACTGATTCCTAGTTAAAGTAGTAACTTTAACTATGCTTGGCCTTAGCATTACAAATTTTTAGCTAATTTGTAAGAGTTCTAAGCTTCATTACATGTAACTTATCACTCTCAGTCTGCATCCCCATACACATCAATGAGTAGTCCACAGCACTGTGACTCAAGCTGAGAACCACTGAATTGCAGCATGAAAAATAGGAGGAAAATAAAGCAAGGAAGTCAGAGCCAGATGTAACACTTGTGTTTGGGAGCTGATCTAGTGTTGATTCACCTGGTGAGGTGTGGCTTTCCACAGTATCTTTTGCTGAAGTAACAGTTCTGATTGTAATTGTTTTTCAGTGCTTGTAAGGTTGCCGTATTTCCAATATAAAATAATTGAGAAGCTGATTTCTGCTTAGTTCTGCTTCAGGGAAAATACTCTCACGTCTGGTATATTTTTAGACCTATTCTTAAACAAATCTTCTATCTCTGTGCTTTGGATCAAGGACTTCAAATTCAGCCAGAGTTTTCAAAAAAATGTGTATTTTGCCCATGAGAAGGAGAACAGCAACTTCTGAACATGCTACAGTAGAACTGAAAGATCAGGTTAAGGATTGGAAATAAAACCTTATTAGCAATGTATTTGCCCATCAAACTTGAAGTCAATAACTGTCTTGTTCACCATAGTCACAGTAATTATACATTTACAGATTTGTTAAAATGGTAATAAATGGACAAATCAGTGAAAACATCTGTAACTACAGAAATGTATTTATTCTGCTTAGTAGATAGAAGTTGAAGAAATAGATAGAACTAGAATAAATATTGGTCAATGGCAACTAGAACTGACTGAATTCTTGATCCAAAACATGAACTCTACTTTTAAGAACAGAATTAGGCTTAACTTGCATAGAGTAGAATCAAAAGGAAACCAAATCATCAAATAACACCGAAAGAACACTGTCAAATTCTGTTCAAATTGGGCAAGTTGTAAGTCTTCTAATAAAAAGCGAGTTGACACGAGTCAGTAATAAACTGATTAAGTCTTAGCAGCTACAACTTTCTAAGGTTCCATCTGTTCTGTACATGTGCCACCCTGGGTCTTTGCCAGATCTGAGGCCTGGGACTTTCTTCTGTATTGTCTGTTGACAGGGCACAGCAGGGGTGTCCTGTCACTAAGTAGTGCCTGTTTGAATACAGAGGTGACAAACTTGGAACCATGTGGGATACAATTAATACAGACAGCCTGGTAAATAGAAACTGAGATTGTTGGTCAAGAAGAATAGAAAATATGGATTAAAAAAACAGGGCATGGGAATACAGCCAAAGCACTAAGTAATAATACCACTACGGGAAACTAAAAGTGACAACTTTTGGAATATTTGCTGTAGAAGTTAAACCAGAGTGGATACAATAAGAAAGAGTCTAACAAACAACTTGGAAAAAGCATAAAAAACATTTCAGAACGAGGAATCCTGCCAAAGAATCTGCAAAGACAATAGGTAAGTTGTAAGAGGCACAAGCAGAGGAGACAGTTTCTCTGCAGAAATATTTTTGTTGCTGTTCACCATGGAAAAGCATGGTAAGGGTCTCACATCAGAGCACTTCTTCATGGAAGACTCAAAGGGTCTGTTTCAAACAGAAGCACTGGTAGAACTTAAAAACAAATTAACAAAATGGAAAAAGCAGCTAGTTGCCAGAATGAGAAGGTACTGACTCCTTGAGCTTTGAAGAAACTACTGATGTTACTGAAAAATGTAATAGCTAAACTACTCAAGATCCTATACAATCTGTCACTTAAAACTGCCCTAGTATCAGTGGTTAACATAACCACCATCTTTAAGAAGATTTTGAAGCAGACCAGAGAACTACAGACTAGTAAACTTGATATTTATACTGAATAAAGTGGTGCTAGTAAGTCTAAAACAGTTAGGGAATAAGTGAGTAAATACGATACACTGTGGGAAGAGTCACCAGGGCACTTGTAAAATAGCTACACTTTACAAATCTAATACAGCTTTTTTAAGTAAAAAAATGTCCAGAAGAGAAAGTTGGTTGACAGCCTACTGAATTTTAAAAAGGCATTCCCCGAAGCCTCTTAAAGAAATTAAGCTACACTAGAATAAGAGCCAACATCCTTTTGTGAATAAGTCACTGGTGAAAAGACAGGAAACAATGGTGGACCCTACTGGTCAGCTTTCGCAGTGGATGGGAGTACCCAAAAGACTTCCACAGGAACCTGGTCAGGGACCTGTGCTTTTCAGTTTATTTGGGGCAGAGATGTCCACAGACGCTATTCAGAACAGAAAAGATAAGGGTCAACTGTGAAAACATGCAGGATTTCTCTACTGGAGTAGCTAGGAGGTGAAACAGGAGATGAAATTTGGTGTACATAAGCACAAAGCGAGAAAAAAAGGTAAAAATGCTTCTTAATTTGCATACGCATCAGCCTCTGAGCTTGTTATTATCGCTCACTGATAACTCCAAAATGTTAGAGTAGACACACACAAAAATAGTAAACTTGGTGCTCAGCAGACAAACAGGCAGGTATCAGGAATTGTCAGGAAAGAAACAGAGAACAAAACAAAAACCACTATTAAATCACTCTACAACTGCATGCTGTACTGAATGAACTCTTCAGTTCTGTTTACTGATCCCAAATAAAACATAGTCAAACCGGAAAAAGTACAGGATGTTACTGAATATCTCCTGTACAAGGAACAACTAAATAAAATAGAATTCTTCAGCCTAGAGAAAAGGCAGCTGAGAGGGGCCAAGCTCTTTCTGCGGCACTCAGGCATATAGAGGAAGCAATTGTTCCCCATGTCTTCCACTGGGACACCTTCGTAAAATCACATGGAAACAGATGGCAAATGACAGGTTCAACTTAAACAAAAAGGAGGCTGTTCTTCACATTCCAGGTAATTAAGCTGTAGACTTCTTTGCCATAGGCTCTTCTGAATGTTAAACACTAACATGAGCATATGAAAGACTGGGCAAAATTTTAGAAGGAAAGCGCATCCAGACCCACTAAATTCAGTGATGCCCCCTCTGGTTACGGGTGATTTGAAAACTATGACCGTGTGCTTGCTCTTATCATATATTTTTCTCCCTATGCATGTGCTATTGCCTCTGTTAACAGAGTCAAGAGGCAGAGCTGGATAGCCTCAGTGTGTACAGCTGGGTTTGCACATGCTGTTAGGTAACAGAAAGGGAGGAGAAACAAGACAGGCTAAAGAGACTAAGGGCACAAATAGAAAGAGGCAGAACATTTGCCACAGGTAGTATAGTATGCAGGAGAGGTGTACTGGGCATAACTGGCAATGTTTTGATGGAGGCGGGGGCTGCAGGACTGAGTGTAACCTTTGGCGACGGGATTGGAGAACAAAGAAAAAGAAGAGATTTCACAGAGGCAAGGGGTGTCTTCCCTAAGAGCGTGCATGTTTGTTACAGTCCCAGAATCAGTAATTAGAAGTTTGTTAATTCACAGTAAATTAAATTAGGAAATTGGGTCTTAATCTGAAAAGTCTACCTCCAATTAGTTGAATATTCTAAACCCGTGAGTATTTTTCACTTGAACCTCCAGGTTTCTCCTCCTCTCATTAAATAGTAAGTTCTATGGTGAACATCAACACCATTACCTTCAAAGTCCCTACAGAAATAGAGGATTCTGTTGTCAGAACTGGTTTTCAGTAGTGTTGAGTTTGGGGAATGGAACCTCACACCCTGTTTTTAGTAATGTGACAACTCCTGAACTTCATGTTTGTTTCCATATAGGGTATAATTTACTGTTAAGTAGGAATACAAAGAAGGCAGCAGTTAAGAGTTTTAAAACCGAGTAAAATATCAAAATGAACAAGTGTTAAGATCTCACCTGTAATAAGTATGAGCCAGGGGTATCTCCACTGGAAGTCTCATTTTGTATCGTATTCTGTTGGGTAATAGCATCCTCCTTCTTCCGCTCCTTCTGCCCTGCTTCATCATCTTCATACTCATCGAGGCTCTAAAACCAGAAATATTCAGTTATAAAATAGTTTTTTCTATGTTGCTTCACATGCTTCCAATATTTCACAAAATTCATGCATCAGTGAATATTTTCAAAGATTAATTTCATATTTCAGAACAGTTTAATTAAATGTTTAAATGCTTTTCTTTCTGTGGATATTGATTTCTCCAATACAAGAATAAAGTTTGACAACTAACTGCTTTTTCTTAATCACAAAAATAAGAAATAATCAAATCAAGATCCAACTTGACAAAGCTTTAAGCAACGTTGTCCGAGCTCAGTGCTAATCCTGCTATGAGCAGGAGCTTGGACTATACCTGAGGTCCCTTCTATTTGAAGGACTCTACAATCCCGCTTGTCATAAGCAATAATTTTACCACTACATAAGAGATTTTGAGGAAGTACAGAAAAGGAAAAAAAGTTAATTATACTCATCAGCTGATCTTTTTTGACAAAGTGGCATCTACTGAGATTGAAGTGTCAGTCTCACCCATCTTAATTTTGCTCTCCTTATTTTTGGTTTTATCTTTGAAAATTTACCATTGAAAATTAGTCATTTTTAAATTAGTTGGAAAGTCATTAATTACTAACCATTAACACATATATAACATTTTGGCTCTTCAACACAAATGTTTCGTACTAGATTTGCTGAAATACTTGATTCAAAAGGATTAAGTTTCTACAGCACTGCCTGTTGTCAGGTGAGAGACAGGAAAAGTAAATAAATAAATAAATATTGGTAACACTGCCTCTGCTCTAACTCAAAGTCACACTGAGGCCAACGTAGAAATGTGAGGACTCAACCAGCTTTGGACCAGGTCAGCTATGGCTAGACTGTTTAGTTTAATGTACACAAATTTACAGAAAGAAAAAAACCCACAATCTCATGTTTGGAAGACCAGCTTGAAGCAGACATGAAGGTCCCAAAAAATTTGACCACAACATCATAAGCTATTTGCCAGCATTCTGCATTAAAACAAGAGGTGTGTGAGACCTAGTTACAAAAACACAGGGAACTAACCATTCTAATACCTCAGAAAAAGCTTCTAGATTAATGTGCAATTGCTTGGGAAACAGAGAACAGGCTACAAGAGAACAAAGATGAATGTCAAATTACTTCAATGGGAGTTTCTAATGCACAAAAACCAAAATCACTATTCTGAGGCTTAGATACTGACGACCTCTGATATCTTATCCAAGGGATACAAAACTAGTCAAAAGCATATAATAAGAATGCTAGATGTAGTATTTTTTTGTTTTTTTAAAAAGAAAACCAGTGTTATTTACTAGTTGAAAATAGCACTAGCATGTAAAAAACTTTAGCTGCTCCAAAGCAAACACTATGGTGATAAAACTAGAAACTTACATGTTTCTAGTGACAAACTAGAAACTTACATGTTTCTAAAAGTGAACATAATAAAGAGAACATAAGTGAACCTGAATAAAGGCCATTTAAATTCTTCACAGCACTCATGGCAGAATACTAATGCAATTTCACCAGTCTACTTCTAACCAACATTTTAATGCAACTGGTGTAGACCTGTCTACTTCTATCACTAGAAACAGGCATATTTGAAAGATTACAGCTGAATCATTATACATTCAAAAAGACTTTCAGTAAGTGGTCTTTTCAAATAAAATAATTATAAATAAGTATTTAATTTGGTTCTCTCAGGTCCATTTTTAACAAAGCCTTTAAAAAACTGCCATGGCACATTCTAGGAGATCATCTTTAAATCAACATCCTCTATCTTTTATCAACTGCAAGGCTTAAAAATTTTGGTTACATAAGCTTAAGTCTGTATCCTAATTTATCCCATTATCCTAATAATCCATTCTGAAGTGACAAAATAAGAAATAATGAGCCACTACTGTGACAAGAAATGGAGTAATCTTCAGCTCTTACAAAACCAGTCTTGTTCCAAAAGAACTACGAGGCTCACAGAAGGCAGCACATAAGACTAATGTCATGCAGATGAAGAATGATACTGTGTTAGAAAAACAGGAAAACTTCTGGATTGTTCTTCTGGTCTCTAAGTTGTTCATGTAAGAGAATGGAGATCCCAGATAAACTCAAAGGAAAGAGATAGCTTGACATGAGTTTGAAATAGCAGCCTCTAACAAGTGTAGGAGAAAAACGACTGGAGACAGAAGAGACCAGTAATCTTCACACAACTCAAAAAAGCTTTGCATTTTCAGGGAACAACATTCTTTAAGGAGAAGCATAAAGCTCAAATTACAATACCGTAGGTTAAAAAAAAAAAAAGTCTTTGTGGCGACTAAGTAGACAAGTGCTCCTTTCTTCACAAATTCTCTCCTTCTTCAGATACACGCTTCTCACAAGCTTTCCAGAGACCATCAGCATTCCACAGAAATATTTTTCTCTGAATACAATTACATCTGTGAGGAAGAATGTTCTTCTCTCTTTCGATATAAGATCACCTGCTACTAACTATTCTCTTAGCAGTTTTGGACAGGAACAACATGTCATCATCCAATACGAAATTTCCAGCCACAAAATTTTAAACTAAGCATTTCAGTTAGGATTTGCCAGCAGTGTCCATTCCCACCCTTTCCCTTCTTCTCAGGAAGGTCCAAGATCACAAAAGACTGCTAATCTATACCATCCAAAGGTATTCAACCCCCCCAAATAATTTGTATTTCCAAAGTTAAAGGCTTTCTTCCCAAGCAGTGACCAGTTAGATAAGCAGTTCATGTAAATCTAATTTGGAGCATATAACCTCTGCTTTAAAGGCTACTGGGGCTTGCTCCCACTCGTTTCCCCTCACGGGAGCAGGCACCAAGCCAGCTGGGTCCAACACAAGTTTGAGTGGTGAGAACCACAGAAGCAGCGGGTTTTTATCACTTGTTACAGATGAGGTAGAAGAGTCATGGACAGGTTGATCCTCACCATTTGCAGCCCATGTGGCACATTTGGCTAGGGTTGCCAATGCCTTCCTGCCCTAAAGCAGATTACTAGTCACTGTCAAGGACCTTCTGTGGTTTCCCAAACACAAAGGTTATGTTCCCCTTCCAAACATACAGACAGGCACATACCCGCACACTAATGTAAACCAGGTCCATGAAATGCCTCCTGAGCACAAGTCAACATGGTAACTACGGAATTTTAACATTTTACTTCTTTTTACTGAAGTTCTTAAGTTTTGTTTCAATAATCATTAGCCTTAATAAGGAAATCCATTTCTTTTGCCTCACGATGAAACAGGCTTTCTTACGCAAAATACTACTTTACATTCAATATCCTGCTTATGCAGTTCTCCATCAGCTTCAGTTAGATTGCTAATCTTAATGCTATTTATATTCTAAACTAACTTTTAGAGTAATAAAAATCAATAAAAGCCAAGTTTCAGTTGCTAGATTAATTATTATTGAAAAATTAAAAATGTCCAAAGTGTTGTTACACACTTTAATACCCATTTTTGTTCAAACTGCCCTGCAGCTGAAACTGCCTCAGCCCACAGGACATTTCAGACAGATGGATTACTGTGTCGCTTGCATTGCAGGCTTCTCTCAACTGCTGCACTTTGCTTTAGAAACTAGTTTCACATCATTGAAAAAGACATAAATGCAGTAATTACTTTCTCTGTCAGCACAGCAGAGAAATGGACTTGTAACCACCGAGGTATAATTCTGACCCATTATATAATTCTCTCTGTCCATTCCCTTCCCCCTGCTTTTTTATTTTGCTGCTAGGCACATACCATTTCAGATTCTTATTTTCCATTAAAATCATCTGAGTTTTGTACAGCAGATATTCAATGTGACATTCCCACATCTGATCTTAATATAAGGAATCCACAGAAATTCTTTAGGTTTTCTAGCATTTCAGTAAATGTTTGAAGCTGTAGTATAAACATTTTTCTGTAAACCTCCAGTATGGAAAATACAAGCAGAATAAGATGCTTTCAAAAGAATCAGACTGATGAAAGAAACAGCCACAAAGATATCCCCACATTCCAGCGCACCACCAGCCTGCAGTTTAAGGAGACGTTGTACAAAGAACATTTCTAATGATTCACTGCTTTGCTTCCTATAAACATTTGTGCATTGCTAAGAACAAACAAAAATTGGGGAGGGACTGTCTTTTCCATGAAAACAAGCAGTACTCCTACATGCGAAAGATCACATTCTGAGCACACACAAGCTGCTCTCGCCACAAGAAATGGTGCTGAGTCAAAATGTCGCCATCCCCATCCCCCTTCCTGCACCAACCTGCTTTTTGCCTTGCACTTCTGCTGGCCAAGCACATATCTAAGAACTTCCCAGTTCATTTCATGAAAGGTCAGTCAGGTTAGTTTCAGCAGTTTTAATTACCCCAGCTGATTTTGCCTGAACCAGATACGAGCCCATTCAAACTATTTATTTCGCAAAACTCCAGGAATGGTTGCGCTACATCAGCTTTTTTAAAATGATGAGCACTTGAGATAATATATTTAACCAGTGTAGCAAGATGTGCAAGCAGATACTGTCAGTAAAACCGTGTGTTCAACTTCACATTTGGCAATAAATAGAATCTCTACAGCACAAGCACCGTCAGTTATCTTGACTTTTTTTTAGCTTCTTAACCATGCTAACAATCTAGGAGAGGAAACAAATCTAACCCTCTTCCCACTGCCCCAAAACGACTTTGAACAATTAAAAAAAATTTTTTTATAATAAATTTTACCTCAAGGACATTTTCCATGTTTAGCAAGAGTTCAAAATGCACTACCACAAGTTTGTATCAAGATGCTGGGTAAGTGCAAAGGTTTCCATTAAATGTAAATATTTCCTAAAACCTTCGACAGTAGAAATACAAGACAAGACACAAGAACTGTTTTTAACTCTGAAAAAAATGTAACTAGGCAATTAACTACAATAAAATACATTTTGGGAATCAAAACTATTTTTCCCCTCAGCTGATCATTCAGAAAAGCCTGCAAAAGTTAACTGCAAACAAAAGATTGCTATTTTACACATCATTTCTTTATAATCAGTCTTCTTACTGCAGCACTGAGAACCAAATGCTTCTTTGCTTTTACCATGCACAGCTCTGATATCTGTTAAATACCATCTTCCTACCTCTTTGCACAGTATCAAACATTTCTGTCATCACCTCCCAAAATACACAGCAAAACAAGCAAAAATCCCAAACCTCAATGATGATAGTACATTTCCCCTTCAGAAACACTATTTTTAATCATACTTTTTAAACACACTTTTATTACAGTGTCCAGACAATACCCAAAATATTTAAGTAAAACGGGTTTATAGTAATATATTCTTTTATTAGAACAACGAGATAATTGGAAAAAGTGCGTCTTTTTCCCTAGGTTTTCATCAGGTTTAGCTTGCCTAAGTGCTTTTAATTTACAAGTTGGAAAACATCCTTACAGAGGTGAAAAGAGCTAATGTTATTCATAGGAACTATCTAAAATCTACAAACAGTTTTATTGGTATGGACTACCCAGTAAAAGATTTTATTTTTTTTAAGAATACTTGACCTTAATTCTCAGATTAAGAGAGTCCAAAAAAGGGTACTGAACTCCAACACCTTATCTGAACAATCTTTGTGCACTTCTGAAGGTCTATATACCCAAATGGAGCAGTCCAATATCAACAATGAGCATGATCACAAGCATGGATTTTTAACCCAGAAAGAGAATAAAGGCAGGAATCTTTGGTATCTGAGATCAAAAGAGACCTGAATGCAGCAATGGGTCAGTGACCAGCAGGTGGGCACAGCTGACTGCAGCCATAGGATGCGCTCATCCTTGACAGCGCTGCCAACAAAGCAATCCAAAAAGATGAGCATCACTTAGAGGTCAGCGAGATGCACATCTTGCTCTACAAAACTCATAGCATTCACGATTATAAGTCACATTTACATTTTGGTTGAACTCTATCCTTTTCTCACCCATAATGAGAATTTACAAGTGCCTACTTCGTATACTCAATTGTATTTCAGAGCAAATACAAATTTGCAGTCTTAAAATCCACTTAGAAATGTTTCTGGGGAAAAAAACCCAACATATTTGTCTGTATTAGAGCAAAACAACAAAGTACTTTGAATTCTTTTAAAGCTTTAAGTAAAACATCAACTACGTCAACACCAGAATGTCAATTATCCTTCATTATAATAACAAAAAGCAGCTATGTTTGCAGTTTGTTATTCAGCAAAATACACTGTTTGGCCACCACTGTCTTCAAACATACCACAAGAATGAGTTCAGAAGTCAAATGTTTAACTTAAACTAATCGCCAAAAAATCCTTTATCGCAAGGCTTGTCACGAATGATTGGTGGAAATGCTCAATTTAACTACTTAGTACGTGATATTAATATTAAAGTCACAGAGTAGAATGCCAGGGATACAAAAGAAACTGCAAAAGACAAGCTATCTAGCGTTATTAAAATCCTTCTGGAAAAAAAAACAAAATAAAAAATATGGATTGGCAAG
Source organism: Haliaeetus leucocephalus (assembly GCF_000737465.1). Lineage (NCBI taxonomy): Eukaryota > Metazoa > Chordata > Aves > Accipitriformes > Accipitridae > Haliaeetus > Haliaeetus leucocephalus. The sequence goes on from NW_010972587.1 coordinate 6,623,506, forward strand.
CTATCAGAATTAAGCACCAAACTGTTTAATACTACAGTCAAAGTTAGCATCTTAGAGCCTTTTGGGATTGATCACCATCTAAGAATGGAAGTACTGAGCAGCAGAATTGACTGAAGATCATTATGCAAAGAAGTCAAACTGTGACACCTGTTCCATGGGGAAATTATTATACAAACATAATGACAACTCATCCAAAAGCACCACCAATGCCTTGCTCTTAAAAAGAAAATAAAAAAACAATAGCAAGTAAGGAGGCTAAGAGAAAAGCAGCCAAATCCTCTTCTTGCTGTCACTATGCTCCACAGGCAGTTCCAGCCCATCTGACTTGCAGAACTACAGGGCCCAGACTTCAGATACAGCACAGCCCTATGTGCTAGAAGAGTGAAATTAAACATCCCACTCCTCTTTGAAATTCTGCACACTGCTCTTACCTCTATGCTCTAATCAAGTTTTGCTAGTGACATCTTTTCCTTTCTCTGCTGATAGGTTACATCTGGTATAGTGTTAATGAACACTACATTCTGTACACAGAAATCACTAATAGCATTGAACATACAAACCAAATCTAAAAGTTACAGAAATGCTCCCCAAAATCACACACACGAAAATTTGCTCCAAAGTGGAGTCAGTCACCAAACCCATCTCCTTAGCCTCCTAATTAACATTCTGAAATGATGCATCCTACCTAATACGAAGGTTGCAGACCAGTGGCTGAGCAGAAAAAAACTGGCAAAAAAAAGTTTGCCTGTTTCAGCCAGGAGGAAAAAAGAGAATTGTTGAGGATATTTGCACAGAAGAAATAGTTCTCAGTTTGCATCATGCCATACACGTTAGGAAACAACAATCACAGATTGCAAGAACAGAAAAGAGAACTCGTCCTGGGTGCTATAGTTTACAGACTTGATGCCTGCCTATGCTATCTTTCTTGTAAAAATTGCTCCTGTATTAAATAGGATTCTGGGAGATACTGGTATTAGAGAGCATGTAAACTATCTGAAACGGGAGCAGTTTACCCACTGGGAACAAAAGCTGAACAAAAGCCACTCAAAGAACAGTTAGAAAATGGAGTTAAAATGCCTGTAACCACCATCATTTTGACTTCCATTGCCATGTACTTCTGCCAAAACTAAGCAAATAGAAACAATGCTCCAAAAGCAAGAAAGATGTATTGTCATGTAGATAAAGACCATACAGATTGAGCACCCTTCTCTTTAAAGTCGAAAGAACAGCAGAGAAACAAATCTTGGAGAAGATTAGCACACTATTTTCAAAACATAAGTATTCTTTTAATGTGACCATGTAACATAGAAGGCATCTAATTCCTGTTTTCTTCCCTAGTACATCTATGGTATTTCTAAAAAGAAATAAAGATGAGATCAGTATTTGAGGAATGTTCTGAAAGGAGATCAAACAGGTTAATCAGTGTACTATATTTCTAACTATCCTATCCTCTCAAGCATGCAGTTTGTAGCAATTTATATTGTCTGAATATCAGGTTGCATTTAAAGTGGGGTTTTTTAAAAAAAATGCAGTACAGTGCCTTCATAGGTTTCTGCTCTCTTGCTTAACAGGCTAATTGTCATTTTTCTTTTTCTACCTAACTGAATCTCATTCAGTGTTTACACACAGTGGGTGTGGGATTGGTCAAACTAAACAAAGCCAAAGAGGCTGCTGACAACCAAGCGAGCACGGACAAGCCACGACAATAGACTCGGAACCAATTCCAAGGGAAAAAGAAAACTTCGGCACAATGCCTTTCAGAGACTTGCACTGCATTTCTCATTTGGGAGTGGGATCTTCTGAATCCGTAGAAAAGCTGATAAAAATATCAACCAGCTTCTCTGCTCTCCCAGCTGTTTCTTTTTAGTCCTCATACAAGTAACTGTTCTAACCGGACAGATATGAGGACTCTACACTCAGCCATGGGGCAGAAAGGGAGAGGAAGTACTGAAAAAGCACCTTAAACAGGATAGGCACATATCTGGATAAAAACTGTTGAATTTGACTTTCAAGGCAATAAATAAGGACTTTTAAAGCCCTCAGCACTGATATCAGGAATAGACAGTACTGATCGAAGCCATACAGGCGGACAAAGCATATCTGTAGTACTGAAGCCTGCTAGGATGGCAATACACAGGTAAGATCAAAAAAGTTCAAAGCTGCTGCTGCAGTCAATATTGTAAGTATTTCTTGGGAGAACACCTTATACCTACAAATTATTCCTAGACACAATGCTGTGAAGCTGTTTCCCAACCTAGACTTCCGAGATCATTCTTTAGCTCTGCATTTGGAAGGAAGACCTCTTCCTCAGGGGCTCTGCCAACACATTGGTGTTTTTTTTATAAATGCTCATATCAATGTCTAAGGCTCCTGATAGAAATCCAGTCCAGGTTCTCATACTGCAATCCTATGCCCTAACAGCATGAAAGTCTTCTGTCACCAGCATTTGTACACCTGCTTCTTATGGAAACTGTGCTCAGAAATCACAGCTCTTTTGTACCCATATTTTTTTGAATTCACTAGTGATGGGGGGACGAGGTGGGTGGTGGTAGTGCATTCCAGGCAGTAATAAATAATATTTAATAATAGATTACTATCTTCAAGATATTAAAGTTGCACGGGGGGGGGGGGGGGGGGGGGCTGGTATGTCGTAAAAA
>NW_010972587.1:6626172-6658596 GCF_000737465.1 Haliaeetus leucocephalus
GGGGGTGGGGGGGGGGGGGGGGGGGAGGTATTCAAGTTTGCTAAAAGTGAAAGATGCAGATTAGCTGCCACAGTAATTCAAGGGCCAGACAAAGCAGGCAGTTACCCTTCCACCTGAGCAGTCAGCACTGTACACAGCCCTGAACCAGCTCAGCAGGTGTTTGACTCTTCCCATTCAAAGGCTCCGTGAGGAACTGAGGGAACTATAGTATTGACTTAGGAGTCAGGGGGAGAAAGCGTGGGAGACAGAAAGAGCTGTGGGAAAGGATGATAGAAAGAACATGTAGCTGATGCCTGGTGAGAGGGAGCTACTCAAGTAAACAGATTACAGTAGCAAAAATAAGCAAGCAAGCAAAGGACAAAGCTGTTTCAATCGGTCTGAGAAGCAAAACTACACATTATACTTTTTTGTGGTCTTTCTGTCACTGTCAGAGCGATCTGCCTAAGTTCCCCTGCAGCACTCACCCGAAATCTTCACATTTTGATTACCAGGTCTAAGACAGAGCTGGACATACTCTGCTGCCAGAAGATAAGGAAAACTAAGACATCGGGATGGGAACATGCAGATAGACAAGACTTAACCGCTCAAGAGCATTTCATGTGCATGCTTTAAGCCCACAAAGCAGTACCAGCAGGTTCAAGTACCTCAGTACAAAAGTAGCATTTGAATATGGTGACCTCAGAACAGAGAAGAACATGCATAGACACAAAACCAAACCAATCTAGGTGTGAGGAAATGTAGGATAGAATCGTAATGGGAGGAATGAGTCACGTCATACCTTTGGTTCAAAACAACTGCACTCACTGCAACCTTACACTAGTGTAACTCATTGCGTAAGAGAGCGATTGTGTATCTACAGCAAATCAAACCAGAATAAAGCAGGAATAAATAAAGCAAGGTAAATGCTGTATAAACAAAAGCTTGTATTCACAAGTGCAGAAAAAGTTTGCACAAAAAAAGGCATTTTTCCATTAGTATTTTTTAGATTGTTAACAGACTGATAGAGTTTGGGGTTTTTTTAGCTATACAGTTACTTGCATGCAATACAGCGTAAGTCTTGGCCACGTCTTCAGCAACCAAGAAGTTCTTTGCATGTCAACAGGTCTACCTTTTCAGGCCAGACAGCTCAAGCAAATCATTAAGATTTCATCTTATACAGCATTTGTTATCTTGATTCATAACATGAACTGTAACATGCATTCCTCAACTGTAGAATAGGAATAAAGGGTAAAGTCCTCTTTTGTGAAGTACTCAGAAATCTACCCATTAAAGGTGCTCAGGAAACTTCGTTACATGCTGACATGGATCTGCTCTGTGCTCCAGACCCAAGGCATTGGGACGGGTCTCCCTTGCTGAGGCACAGAATAAAAGGGCTATGACAGCCCTCCCCCCATTTTCTATTGAGTGTAAAGAGAGCCTGAGGTTAAGGTTAAGACTGATACACAAATTAACGTGCATCGTCTTCTCCATGGTAACTGTTCACATGCGTTGTTTTCTGTAGACCAAACTGTGGTAAACACAAGGTAATTCAAGCTTTACCATCCCCCAGTGCAAGGTAAACAATTTTACATATCCCGTAGGTAGCAGAAGGCAGGAGCATTCACACCGTTACCATGGAGCAGCCCTGAGCCATTCATGTGTCCAGCCCCACAGCCTTTCACTCTGACCAAAGGGGACAAGGAGAGGAATTAGCATGAGCTGACAACGCTGGAGATGGAATTCAGAGCTCAATTCATCTCGTGCAATAACCTAGCACAGCCAAAGGATACTTTAAATCAAGAAAAAAAATCTGTTACTAAGAATCTTAATGACGAAAAAAACTTTCAAGGATAAAACGATGCTCCGGTAGAGTAGGGGTCTTCATGTTGTAAACGGGGGTGGGGGGGAACCAAACAAAACCAAAACCCAACAGCAACAACAAAACAAATCCCCCAGCCATTGCTACACTGGCACTCCAATCCAAGCCAGGGGAACGCAAGTGAGGAAGTATCCGAGGAGGAGTCAGGACTGAGGATTCTGTTCACGTTATTAAAACGTGCTTTTAATTTCTCAGACTACAAGCTAAAGCCTGTAATAATGTCACTTGGAAAACAGAAGGCTGAGTGAGCATCTGAGGGTGAAAAGGAATGTTTTCACAGGCCAGTTAGTAAATACCACTGGCTCCTGCAGACATTCTTCCTTAAATGGAAATTAACATTGCTTTAGGTTAGAAACAAAATCTCTTGATACAATACGAGTGATAGGCGAGCTATTAACCTTTTAGCACCTGCACTAAAAGATACAAAAATTAGCAGAAGGCTATATATATAAAAATAACTTTTTGTTCAATAAATATTTAAAACCCTTCCCCTCCCCTACCACATGATTCTTGTCTGTAGATTTGGAAGAGTAAGGAATCCAAAAGTCTCTTAAACACTATTAAAACAATGTGGAAATAAAAAGTCTCTCTGCATATCTATGACTAACTGTATGAGGGCACTAGACAATTTAAAGAAAGGAAACTACGCCAGATAGAATCAGAACTGAACCTTCACCCTCAAGTTGAGCCAAACGTTATTTGGACCCTGAAATAACTCTGCATTGCTTTGATTTTATTTTTACTTCCTATTTTTTATTTTCACATGCCCCCCGCAATTGCTTTTTCCAGCCAAGAAAACAAGACTTCTCCCTCCCCCAAGATTCCTAACAAATTTAACAACATGATGGACAAGGGCTGAGGCTCCACAACTGCTTAAATTAGCCTGTGGCCATTTAGCGATACTCCAGCTCTCCCCCTTTCGCCCTCCTGCCCATGGGCATCTACCAGCCCCCTCTGCATCACCTCCCCTAACACCGGCAAAATGCGTCAGGGTAATTTATTTACTAGCAGAAAAAGTGAATAGTCTTTTGTACACCTTGGTCTAACTAACTACAGGATCAAATGAGTCCCAGGGTCAGCACAGGCGAGTCGGGTAAAAGCAAGGAGCCACAGCAGCCTGGACATAGAAAAGGTTAAACTCTCATAAAATTAAAACCTCAGCAATTCAAACCAGAGAAATATTGAAGTATTCATGTAAAAGTACATACTAATGCGGAACATTATTAACTATTTTGGGATATAAATAGTGTTCCTGATAATAGTAAGCACCATCTATTTCTAAGGGGAAACAAACTATTGATTCAGATTCCAGAGCTCTGACACATGGCCAAGGTGACTTCTTTAACCTGCAGGTTGTATGGGCTACAGAACAGTTTTCCCCTTGTAACCTGCACAGCTGCTAATACGCTAAGTAGCAACAAGAAGACTACTACAGAGCTCAGCCAGCCAGCCACTGGAAGTTTCACCACCATGCCATGCAATAGCATAGCCTCATGTTATGATTCCTAAGGTAAAAAAAAGCCCATCAGGAATCAAGGACAGCGGATTAACATACCCCTTCTTACAGCTTGCCTCCACACACAGCTAGGCCCTTGTAACTGAAAGAAAACTGCAACATAAATATAAATGAGCCGACTGGAGAGACGAGACAGGCTGGACTTCTTAACCTGGCTTTTCCACCACAAACAGCATGAACTTAGAAATACCTACAGACTGGTCAAACAGCCCAGCCTCATCTTCTGCTCATCCTGGAGCCTGCACTGCCCATCCTTCTGTCCTGGCACAACGTTTACCTATACAGGAACTGATCCCACTGTAAATTAATTCATCAAAACACAAAAATGTTATTTTCAGACCTGCCACTTCCCCTATTATAAAAACAGGTGTCCCCACAGAACAAAAGGGATATAGCATAAGGACAGGAACCGCTAGACCTGGCCTAACTCCTTGTGAAATTTGTATCGAATTACCCCCTCTCTTGGCACAGATATGTAAAAATGTCATTAAAATATGTATGCCTTGTATACATAGCGTTCATGTTAGTAATTTCTCCTGCTAACATATGTGAGTAATTTTAGGAAGAAATATCCATTGAAATCAAGACCACAAACATTGTAACACAGCTATTACACTACGCCCTGTGTACTACTGGTATTCTCTTATTACTGCTTTAAGTAAAATTTTCCACATTTTTTTAAATGGAACTCCTTTTTCTTAAAACAATTAGAGCTCTATTCACACTTCCATGATTTTTTGTCTTGTAATTCTGACAAGGATTTGTAATAAGATAAAAAGAATGTATTGTTAATTAAGCTGTAGTAGTTTATGCCTGAAATATCAGTCTGGCCTAGAATCTTTTCTGGCTGTGAATCTGAAAATGTGAAACAGCTAGGTTAACATTTGACTATCTTTATTTATATATAAAGGCGTACCCTATTAACTGGATTTGGGGTAATAAAAGGCTTTGGCTCTCTTCTGTAGCTGCTTTTCAATTTATGGTTTGTATTTGAAGACTGTTTTTAGAATGTGTGAGAAGGAAGACATAAGTGCATCTATGCATTGTCGTATTAAACACCCACAAAGGCTTTCACAGTCATTCACCACTGATAAGAAACGCTGCAAGAAAAGATTTCTCCCAGAAGTCCAGTTAACATTATAAACAACCTATTGGGTCGGTGACAGCAAAAAATCACCTTGCAAATAGGATGCTAACTGATTCACTTACACATCTCATTTAACTTAATAAGATTTTGTTGCAAAAGCAACAAATACATTACACAGAAAAACCACAAACAAAAAACCACACACACAAAAAAAGGGCACAGAGCAGTCTGCCTAGAAAAGCAATCTTCATCAGTGGAGATCTTAAAGAACACATCAGTGTCAGATAAATGTCAGGGATAACACAGGTACAAGGATCCTGTTGGGACAAGATGACAAACTAGATGATTCAAGGTCTGCTGCAGCCTTATTTTCTAGGATTTTATAACAGTACGCTCTTTGCGGGAAAAGTTGCAGTAGCAACACATATAACAAGGAAGGGTAACAAATTGCACCAAGAATGTATTTCTCCCCACCAACCTTCATGCATACGTCCTACATAAACCAACTGAAGTTGCACAGCAAACTGGGAGAAGCAAGCGTAAGAAGCAGCAGGGTAATTCTGCGATTGCACCATCCAGCATGTATGGGACTGCAACACTTTGGCTCTTCATCAGAAGACATGGGCATACACATCAAGAACTCCCTAAACAGAATACTGCTCTAATCTGGGAAGGTAACAGTATAAAAAAGGAACAAAAAGTTTGTTTTACACCTGCTTTGCTCTCAAACACATTCCCACTCATCCCTGCGAAGAAAGGATGCTGTGATCATTGGAGTGTTTCCCTGAATGAAGACAACTGCTCTTATGTAATTTTGATGTACACACTTTTTCTTTTTTTTTTTAAAGCACAGAATATCAGTTCTTAAATTGCGTTTTTCCCCTCCTGACCTTATCCAATTGTCTGCACCACAGCAGTAACTTCAATTACTTCTAGTCTGTCGTATCTACCAAAGAAACTGTGATCCATATCCATTTTCCCTGCTTGTTCAGTCAAAATTACTACCAACCTCTGCCTTCCTATTAACACAAGCTATTCACAAGAAGACTACAACAGACTTCTGTGGCTAGCATCTGCTGATCTAGATTTATGCTCCTGGATTTGCTTTTTTAATTGTAATCATAATTTTATACTCAAATTCTCTGAAAACTCATCCAGTATTCCAAGGTTTCTTAGAAATCAGTATTACTGAACCAGAGACTACTTTGGTCAATTGCTTTGAGTGCAAGTTATCCAGACATGCTTATTTCCAAATGTTTGTCCTTACTGGAGATGAACTGACTCCCTGGAAAATCCTCTTTTGACATGAATAGTTATTCCTGTTTCCACCAGGCAGAAAACAGAAGTATTTCTTGAACATGTGCTCCTAATGGCAAGCACTCAATGTAGCATAATAATACCAATCTAACCAGAAAGACAAAACAACATGACTTAGATTATGACCAAATAATTGTTTGATGAAAAAATGGCACGTTTAAGTGAGACGGGATCCTCCAAATGAAATGCAGCACTTGGCCAAGGCTATGCTACCAGACCTCTGAACTGAAAGGATTCATTTAAAGTATCCAAACCAACTGCTTGAAACAAACCCCTTATTTTGCATTGTCATAGGCTAACAGCACACCCACTATCAGTAACTCCACTTTAAGTGAGCAAGGCAAGCAAGAGGCACAAAACTAACACCATCATAGCTGATGGCTGACCATAACCCCAAGTCCAAAGCAGATCTCTGTGGCAGAAGCAGGACAGGTCCAACCCACTCCGTAGTGGTCACAGTTCTCAGTAACAGATGCTGCTTCCAGAAGAAATATCTGAAAGCCACTGGTTGAACCATCGATCTGTGTGTGTGGTGCCAAGTGCTGGAAACATTGGGGGGTTATCCGACTGCACTGGCTTTGATACATTATACTTATTTATAATCTTTTAAAAGAGAGACAACAAATGTAATTTTTTTTGTTTTTCTTTTTAATCAATCCAACAGTTTTATTTATTACACTCCTACAGTGCTTTAATTTGTGGTTTTCTTCAAATGCCACCCTCGACTCAGCTGCACCACTGGCAAAGCTAACCATGCTGAGCTTTTAGTTATTCAACAGTGCAGACTAAACATTTACCTCTATTTGCCACAAAGCACATGCACTATTATAGTCTATTCTTAAACACAAAATTTTAATTGAAGTATTTGTAAAGAATGCCTATTTTGAAACAGCTTTCAACTGCTCTGTGAAACCCTTTGGCAAGGATATTATGCATTCCTAGGAGGATTTAAATTAGTTTGCTGCAGACCAAAACCTGGGTTACGGATAGTAACTTGGATACAGTCACACACACACACACACACACACACAAAAGAGAACATTCTCATTCCTCCTGATCTTTTTCCTAGAAAAACACAACCATCAACATGCAATGTCCATTTTAATAAGATAATGTGAGGGGGTTTTTGGTAAGTGAAAAATACTTACTGCAATACTGTTTCTAAACCACATTAAACCTGTTTGTACGTCTCAAAACTACTATGGAATCTAACTTTGTAAAATCCTATGATATTTGAACTTGAAGCTGCTAGTTTTAAACTGACATTTGAAAAGATAATTTTACGTTGAGGACTGGAATTGTACATCTCTATTTCAAATGCAATTCCTGATTTTTTTTAATAGGATTTGAGACATGCTTGTCTTAAAATAATTTATTTGTTCACTCCAATCTGATTTTTCCCCTCAGCCTATCGGTAGGGCATCAGAATAAAAATAGGCCTTAACATAAAAAAGAAACTTAAAACAGTCTCATTAAATCACATCATCTCAGCATTCAGTTCCCATCTTCTAGGGAATCTTCATATACATGATAATTAGTTTCCTGAAAGGCTAAGGCTTAAATGTCATTTCTTTGTGGTGTAAATTCTAAGTATTCATAGTAAATAAATTAGTGATACTCTTTTATTGCTTAAAGCAATGCAGAAGCTTGAAGCAATCATACAACTGGCAAAAATTAGGAGTTCCCAAAAAAGGAAGTAAAACTTCATTCTTCACATTCCAGTAGACTTAAAAAGGGCTCCATTAACACTAACGGGGAAAGGGCCAGTGACCTAGAACTTTACTCGTGGTCCGAAACTATTAATGAAGTCTGAAGAATAAAGAGTAATGGGTATTCAAAATCCAACTCCTGTGATTTAGCAGGAGAATGAATAAGCTGTGCTCTAATTTACTCTGACGTGCAGCACATCATGGCTGCAGCAGCAGTATGTTAGAACAGACCATCTTTCAGGAGTCACATTCTTGGGAAATGGCTGATTCCTGGGGATTCTCACACAGCCTTTAGTTTAACAGCAAAATAGTTTAAAAAAAACAACAACTTTTCTTACACAGAAGTCATAAAGAAAGAAAAAGAGTTGGGGGGGGAGAACATCTTATTTAGCCTTATCTGAGAAGGAGACCATAAAATCAAATGGATTTTACGAATACTCTAGCATTATTATTGAACACTATTGAGCCTTATCCCATCCGCAAATTTTACATTATGGATGTCACATTTACTCACTACTGGAAGACCGAGCCAATCTGAGCATGCCCCTTGAGAAACTCCCTCAAACTGTCAAAGAAAAAGACTTTTGGGCATCTCAGTTGCCACCTCTTGTTACCTAGCTAGCACATGCTTTACTGATAAGTAAAAATAGAACATTGACAAGTATTAGGACGACAAAATTACTTTGAACTTCCCCCAAATTCTTTTTGGGCTCCACAACTAGACCAAGCACTTTATTCACAAACAAGCCATTCCACACCATTCTGATTAACAAAGCAAGTGCAGATTTCATTTTTGTATTGCCCAAGTATAAGTTTAATATCAGCATGACTAAAGAGTCAAATCAAAATCAAAGGATGGACCTTACTTTTAACCCAGGAACAAAGAACTTTGCCACCAGAAACCACATATTTGAAGATTCATAGTGTCCATTAAGCAAAGCTAAAAAAATAAAAATAAAATTTCTTTGGACACACAATTTAGAATTTGGCTTTCTGAAAGGAAACCAAGGAAATAAAACACTATTCTTGAAAACAACAAGCTAAGTGATGCTTCACAAACAGTAGCATCATTCAACTTCCAAAACCATCCTGTAAAAAAACAAACGAAAAAAAAAACAAACAAAAAAAAAAACCAAAATAAAAAAACCACCAAAAAACCCAAACCACCATACACTATACGGTCCAGTCTATTCTTAAAAGTTTTAAGAAATGTTTAGAAAGAACAAATACTCTTGTTAAAATACTAGAGTAAGTATTTTTTCTTATCAGCAAAAAGGCAGCAAATAACTTTATCAAAATAAACACTACCAGAATGATTAAGATATTGGGATGGACTTGAAAAGTTATGATATTTTTCTACTGGTCAGAATAAACATTTAATGCTGTTTTCACATTCAAATTTAAACCTCAACGATCTATAAATGGAGAACAGATACATTTGTATGTGCATTCCATAATTTACCAAGATTATGAGTCTCCTAGATGGCTCCTACAAGCAATAGCAGAATTCTTTAAAATACTAGAAATACATGAATACATATCTATCCAAATAAACACTGACTATTTTTGTTACTAGAAATACTTTTGGTTCTGTTAGCAATTAAAATGCTTCAGTTTAAAGAATGAGGAACAACCTAAAAAAATATTTCCTACTTAGAATTACTCTATTGGACATATCCTTTCTGGATCCGTCTTGATTCCATCGTTGAAAGAACAGTTGAGTTAGTTAAGCTCCTTAGGCCCCTGAAACATCTGGAAAGAAAAGGATCTGAGAAAAATGTAAACTTTAACTGGCTTCTGAGAAAGAATTATCTGTGTCTCAATGTAGTTTTCATTGTTTCTTTTGCCTTAAAAAAAACTCCGAACGGCACTCTCTGATACGCTTCTGATGACCAGAAACTCCAGTAAGGAGAACCAGCAAAAAGAAACTTTTCTCCAATATGCTTCTGCTCACCAACAACAAGGGCAAGGAGAACCCAAAAAAATAATAAACAATGCCTTATACTCCCCTTACTTCTATTAAAACATGATTAAAGTACAAAATCAGAGGCATTTCTGAAATGAGGGAACCAAGTGAACGGGAGGGAAAGAAACTATAGAAGGTCTAGAGCAAGAGCACATAAAGCAGGGCTTGTTTAGTCTGCTGAAGAGGAAGTCAAGGAGCAATTTAATAGCAACCTAGAACTATGTGAAGGTTGGTTACAAAGATGATGGAGACAGGCTCCTCTCAGAAGCAGCAGATGATATACCAAAGGGTACAAAATGCATCAACTGGACACTAGGCACATCTCAGTGAGAGAGCAGCACAGCACTGGGTCAGGCTACTCAGACAGACAGTGGAACCTCCATCCTTAAGAGGTTTTCAAGCTTCAGCAAGACAAAGCCATGGCTGACCTGATCAAGGGCTGCCAAAAGTACTGCTCCAAGACTTCCAAAGGCCCCCTTCAACCAACATTTTATGCGTTTACAGAACCAGTGAGGTGGTTCGATTTCTTTTTCATGCCCTGTTCCCCACTCCCCCCCAAACTGGAAATCTCAGGGTCCACTTGGCTTTTATTTTTCTTACATTTGAGCAACAGCTGAGTTTAATACTTCCTTCCTAAGATGATTCAGGCAAAGCGTTCTGTGATTCAACGCTCTGTGCAAAAAAGGATTCAGGCACAAATCCAAAGATGCATCCAAAAAAACATGCACAAGCAAACAATTTAGGGGGCAAAAAAATCCAAGCAAACAAGCAATCAGATGCATTTGTTAAGAAGAATGTGTAGAAAAGTTCTCCTAAAATATGCAAAGGAAAAGCTTTTAAAAGCCAAAGTTTCTGGCTTTGAAACAGCCAACTGAGATCCTATTATTCATTAGGAGAATGGAGAAAGAGTGACTGTATAAAATGCACACTGACAGATGTATACTTCTCCCTGTAACATTTGCTTAATAGGTTACCCACCTCCAAGAAGGGAGCTGCCCTATCCAAAGGTTTCTTTACTGCTTTACTGTTCCAACTCTTTCTCTACTGGCTACATACATAATATACACACATATATATACAGTCAAGTCACAAATCGTATCACACCCTATGACAAAGACCGTATATTGAGCAAAGAGTTCTGAATGCACCAAATCCAATGAAGGTCAGGTTCCAATGGATTTGTGATCTGATGGTTCACTCAAATCAAAGTTGAGAAACTCAGAAATCTCTCTCCTTTGCATGAATTATTTTCTGCTGTGTTCTGGCAATGCATTCACTTTCATTACATTTCCTTCTGTTGCATATTAATTGACTCTCTTCTTTTATTGGCCTTCCATTATGGAATATGTAAGAGCTTTATTACTACTGAGAGAGGCAACTTTCTCAGATTTAAGGAAAAAAGAAATCAGACTCATGGGTTAAAAGCTGTAGAGGAAAAACAACCACAAAAGATTACTTTTACCACTACTTTCCCAATAAAGAAAGAAGTTATCAACCCATATACAGGGCAGCCCTGCTCATCTTCTAAAGATAAGAGACAATATGCATGCTTTTCACAGATAACTCTACAGATCCTATTCCATTGTATACAGCTGCATGATCTTAGTGAGAAGCCACAGAACACACGAGTGCAGGCTTTAGCTACTCATTTTGCATGGCACTGAAATAAGTCCAATGAAGGCCATTTGAAAAGGTATACTGGATGTCGGAGTCCAATTGTCTTTCCAGTACACATGAATAAGACCTAGCTCTGTAACTGAACAACCTGCAGGAATAATGACTTCATACCCATTTTTCCCCTCTGATTTTTATTTTTCACAATGATTTGGTGTACAACAAGGCACATTAGGCCAACTGTATTTTCACGATAAAGTAACTTCTTGTCCTGGTTTTGGGTGGGAAACCACAACACTTCTCAAGATTTTCCCAAATGTCCCACTTAGACAGGAACAGGCTGTTTGATGAAAACAACTAGACCTGCAGTCAGTAACTACAGTAAGCAGTGGGTGTACTGACAAAGGCAGATCTATGCCAGAAATTAACTGACAGTAAGTATTTTACCAAAATTAGGAACCAAAGACAAAAATAATGAAAATCTTTGGCCAAATCATAGCAGCACAAAATAAAGTCAGTAAAGCCTGTCTTGGGAATAAAGGCTGCCTTCAAACTAAGCTCCAGTAAAAAAAGCACACAGCTCAGTGTATTTTAATTTTATTTGGTTCTCAGAACAAACTGCACTTAACGTTCCTAGTAGAACATCTGGAAGTAACACACGCATTTTCTGTTACAGTACCCTATCAGCAGGTACAGCACTGTGATTTCCAGTACGTAGGCTTCACAACACCTTTCCCCCTTGCCATTTACTATCAAGGGATGACTATCAAGGGGCTTTCTATGGGGACTAACTAGGCAGCTGCCAAATGTCTGAAACAAGTAAATGGCCAGTGACAATTCCTTCTGCCTCATTACAAGCACATTGAAGTATCTTGTAGCATGAACTAAACCTTAAAAAAAAAAAAAAGTAAAATTAAAAAAAAGTCTCCACTTTGCTTCCTAGTTCTCCTTCCAAATACTTTAATAGTTGAGTGGGAATTGTTCCTTCTTGTTATCTTTTGTCCAGGTTTTGGTGCTGTTGTTGATGACATACCAACAACGTAAGTCACTCCAACAGAGAAGCAAGTTTAAATGGACCACGACTGCATGGACTGAAACCCTGACAAGTTCTTGTTGGATCAGCTGACGGCAGCAGCAGACATCTAGCCATAGTTCAGCAAGAACTGACTCAGCCATAGTGCTGAGCTGGACATCTTCAAACCCAATATTCCCTAAAAATCAAAGGATTCAATCCAACTGCTGTGTATAAAACTTTCTGACCAATAGATGAAATCTTCAGAGGACAGGATTATGTTCTGAACAATAAAAAGAGCCTTCTGGAGATAAATGGCTTTTTATAAAGCTCTTAGAAATAAATCCACCTTTCAAGGACAGTTCCATCTTTTGAAGAGGATTGGTCTTGAAAGTAAAAAGCACTCATCTATAAACTCATTAAAATTATAAGCAGCAAATGCATTTAAGCAGAAAATAAGCACATTCTTGAAAAGCTTCCCAATTAAAAAAAAAAAAAAAACCCAAACACTAAACATCCATGATTACACTTCCACCTATTTATATTGCAGACTTCCAAAGGTGTTAAAACATTTGAGCAAAAATAAGAGCAACAAGAAAAACCCAAACAACAGCAAATGCTTATTTTGTTCAAAACCAAACAATTTCACAACTAATAAACTAATTTTTAATTTAAAAGCAAAATCCATGCACACTTTTTCCATCCCAACACTACCAGTTCTGGGATCCCTTGTAACATGTTGTCTGTTCTGGGTGAAGTGCATTTAAATATCTCCAAAATATCCCCCTCCCTCTTGCCACATTCCCTTCTCCCCCCCTCACATTTTCAACTAATACTTTGACATTACTGGCCTCACTAAACTCAATCCCACAAATTCCTGACATTCATGTCTTCTTAATCTGAAACGTAACTTGAGGAGGTGGTTAACATTTGACCTTTGCTCTACCTCAGACATACCTGGAGACAAAAAAAAAAGTTCAAGGCATGCAATATGCATTCACAGTCTGAGAGGATGTTTTATTTTAAAGGTCCCAGCACAGAGTTTTTCAAAAAAACAACCCATTAAAACTTCAAAAAGTTAATTTAATAAAAATTCCCCTACAAGCATAGTTTTGCATAAACATTGCAAATTCATACTAAGAATGATGTTCTAAAGCAATAAATAAGAAATAAATCCCTAAAAGCATACACCCAAGAGTCATGGTGAATTTAAGAATAAAATGGCTACCATACTAATGAAAACAGTCTCATTTATTTGAATTGGATGCTACGGCAGAGAATGAACAACTACAAATCACACATTCATTACAGCAGTAGACACAGTACCTAACAGGCTATTAAAAAAATTAGTCAGAAACAAATCACTAAGACAAATGGAGGCTCAAGTTAGGAGACAAATCGGAAATAAAAAAGCAAGCTATTTCTGCAAAATAAGAAAATCTACCTACTTGCTCTAAATCAAGCCAAGCAAGGACTCAAATACAGTTCCCTCTGCCCTTTTCTTTCCCCTTTAAGAAATAAGTTTTAAAACTGAATCTTAAAGATTATTCTAGCTTTTTATCCACCCTCCTACCTTCCTTCATTACACACACACAAAAAGAATAAGGACTTTAGAAGCTTGCTAGCTACACTTCAAATGGGTTACTCTCTTTGTTCCCCTCGGTAAGTGGGGTTTTTTGTTGTTGTTCTATTTTGGGAAAAAGATTTACTACGAATTAAATCCTCTCAATGATCAATGAGAAATGTTGTACTGATATCACATATTTTAACCTGAAATGAACTTGTTCGGGCATATAGACTTCACATGCTTTCTCCTCTTAATTACTAGTGCATACTACTGCCAGTATCTGGCAGTGCCAGAATTTTGAGGGAAGAAAGAAAAGAAAGGGTTGGAATACCAGGGATGAACATGATTGTTTAATGAGCCAGTGTCTCTTTGCTAGGAGATAGTCCCCATTTGCTGTTATCTCTGTTGGCTTCAGGCATTTTGTTTGCCATACAGTTAAGGCATGACTGCACATGCCGTTTTGAGATTGTTCTTGTTAAATAAAACCTGCAGCTACAACTGATTAAGGGAATGTCCTCTTACAGACATGATGTATGACACCAAAAATTTTAATCAAGTACTTAAAGTAAAAAGTGAAAAACAAGGTGAATAATTTTCTTTTGTTTTCAATACATTTTCACTTTCACTTACAATTGCACTTTTCAAATCAACCTGTACCAGCAGCTGATGACTCATGAAAACACTGACTAGAAAATTTGTAATTTTCTCAGAGCAAAATATTTTAAGGAACAGATTTCCATAATTACAAGCCAAGTAAACTGTAAAAACTTTGTTTTCAAACAAGCTTCCTCTGTACATAAAAAAAGGAGCAGACAGAACATATTATTTGAAGTCTTCTTTGGAAGGGCTGCCTATCACACAGAAAACATGCCCTTCCTTGTACCTGTAGCTGATTCAAAGCCCAGGTCCTCCAAATCAAATCAGCTGCACTTATTTTGGTTCAAGCCTAGATGCAGGGCTGATTTCAGGTCAGGTGGCTATCTCCACCCACAAACATCTGCGACCTACCGCTGAATTCTTTAAGCTTCTTTGTCTGGACAGGCTGCTTCCCACCTCACCCAGTCCACTCTGGCACATCCCGTTCAGCATATTCGGTTCCCCACGCCAGTACCATTCCCTCTAAGCTCACTTCTTACACCCCGTCATCTATGAAGTTCACAGCATGCTGGCTTACAAAGAGTTTGTACACATGAAGGGAGCTAGAAAACTATGGTCCAGGCTAAATTCCTGATATAAGGCAGCATCTTTTATAAACATCCTTGATGGCAACCTCTTTACAGCGGTACACAAGCTCCCACTTCTATGCAATTTCTATAGCCCTGTCCTGATGCAAAATTAGCCTTTCCTTCAGCATCATCCAAATGAAATCGAACAACCAACAGGTATTTTGAGCTTTGATCAACTAAAAGATCCCAGTATGACATCTGAGAACTGATTTTAATTTAAAGAGGAGAAGCGGCAGTCTTTCCTATGAATGCAAGGCTAACGAGCAAATGCATTTCGTTATTCCCCTGTCAGATACTCCTCTCATATTTCATTAGTCTGTCTGCTTTTGTGTTGGTAACTAAAAACTACCTTTTTTAAAGACTGTTTTTATAATGTTAATGTTCTAAGTTTATTATTTTAATACTAGTATCAGCAACATCTAAGCTGCACTTAGAAACACATGAAAAATATTTTCATTTATTTCTCAGGCTTTTCTCTAAACGCAAATCCTAATGGTAAAAAAGTGTAGTCCCCCTACCCTACTATACTGTGATATTTTAGGGGATTCATTGATTATTTGTTAGTGCAGCTTCCTCATAAAACAGTGTCCAAGTGGAAGAACCATCCCTGCACAAAAGAGAGAAAAATCTGAGTTCTGAAAGTTGGATAAAAGCAGATGATAACGGAAAAAACTCCACTTAGAACTGTGGAAAAATACATTACAGGCCCTACTTCCCTTTTGCTAATCAGTAACTTTTGATATTGACAAAATACTAGTCCAGCAACAGATCCTGGTTCACAGGGTCCCTCTGAACTTCAGCCGGAGTCCTGCTATGCAAAACCAATGACTGTGGCAAACCAACTGAAAAAAAAGCCTCTTTGGCTTTTGTTTCAGACTCAGATCACTACACTATAGTATTAATTACATAAATACTACCAGTTCAATTTCTCAAATTCATGGTGGAATAAAGAGGTGTAAATTGTACATTCTAAATACTGGCTCATATAAACGTGACCAAGGTAATTTTCACATTTTAGCTTGGATTCATATACATTTATATGAACTAAAATTTTGGTCACCTGTGTTTTAAGAATGCCTGTAACATGCTTTCCATTTCAGAACCTATAATTAAAAAACACTGTACACACAACTTGAGTGGAACATGCTTTTCCTTCTCCTTTCTCACACTGAAATTATGCCCCTCTACTTTCTCTTTGCCACATGCTCACCTCTGTTTTTCCAGTACAAGTTTTGTCTGACACACACTCATTTTGGAAGTGTTTTGCAATATTAAGGGAGAATCCAGTTATCTAGTCATTGCAGTTTTAAAGCAGTTAACGCTTACAGCAACCCTGCCTGGTTGTTTTCCAAGATTCTTCCAAAAGTTTATCTCAGTTTCAGAATTATGAAGAAACCTCAAAGGCTCTATAAACGCAATCCCATATGCAAGCATGAGCGCTGGATACATCATGCATTCAAGAGACAAAAAAGAGCAAAAGAAAATGAAGATAAAACAATGGATGACACAAAAGAAGATAATATAGGAAACATTACCAAAAACTAACAGTTTTCTTCACGTTAGGTTATTGACTGAAGTTCTGATGTTCTAGCATCAAAGGGAATTTAATCTGTTCTAAAATTCCATTTCTTCACTTTAGTTACTATGGTAAATAAAGTATAATTATCAATGACGGCAGTAATGAAGCCGAAGACATGAGCTTGGGCACTTGAACTTTTAGTAGCTTTTAGTTTGCTTGTTAATAAAACCTATTACAACTGAGGCTGACATTACTCAGATAAATAATCCATCCTTATACCTCTGTTTAGTGAACTGCTTATTATTTATCCTGTTCATCAGTTCTCTACAGACAGTGCAACCTGTAGCCCTAACCAAGAAGAAAATCCACAAAACTCTGTTCTAAATGATGTCTATAGTTAGCTATCATTCCTTATCATCTGCTTTTTTAAATATCACGACATTTGTGATCTTTGTCAAAGTTCTGTAACATATTAAGGGATAGCCACATCTTGAATTTATCCTTCAGTTTAGCCTTTTTTTGTTATTTATTACAACTCCAGTAAATCTACTTTTTTTTTAATTAAAAAAAAACTAAACACATTTAAAGAAGATTTTTACAAGCGTTTTTTAAAGGGACATAAACACATTTTCAGATACATCTTTACCATTCCATTCTGCCAAAGTGGTACAAAAGCTGTTCTTTGTAATATCGCCACTTCCAAACTAAGGTCTGTGACACACAGACCTCAGGCACACGAATCAATGTAAAATCTGCACTGATTTAAAAACATGGCTGTACTTATGCAACGTAGTGGCAAGTCCGCTAAACGCTCTTGGAAGTGGGATGCAACACTGACATACAAAGGTGTGAGAGTCAGCTTGAACATCACTGCATCACATTTGCATACCCGCATTTCCCAGTGCCTCTAGATGGAGCTAGGTTAGGTCAGCATGATTTATTAACCGCAAGTTCAGCAGTGCACAAGCACCATCATGGTGCTCCCAGATTGACCCCAGTGGGATCTCAAAGCAGAACAACAATTCTCAACCTAAACCAGTAAGCTGTACAGCTTATAAAAAGCTGTAGGGATGTCTACACTCATCATAATGGAATAAATGATTACTGATAGCTTACAATGTAGAGAATTCAGGCTTCAGATCTCCATTTCCAGTCTCTCTGAGCCAGCTAGCAGTTAGTGCTGAAAGCTTTAGAACATGAACACGTGAATAACCTCCAAATCTTTCTAAATAAACAGAACACAAAACAATTTATGAGGAATCAAAAAGGGAAGCAGAATGGTAGCTGGGAATATTTCATGCATGCATAAATACATTAATATACCCATTTCTAATTTCTTGATTTGATTCTCAAACATTCTTGCATCTTATAAAAAATGTAACATGCTATGAGAAGCGGTTTCTAGTGTTGAGCTGCTTAGCAACACCTGCGTTCAAATAGCCTCCGGGTAAGTTCGACAAAAAACGATATGACATCTGATGAGCCCAATTTTTTTTTTAATTGAAAGAAGCAGCAAACCCACAAAATGGGATTATATTAAAAGGCCCATTTATGTTTTACAGTAAAGACGACTGTCAGATAATGGGATGCTCCTCTGTTTCTGCCTCAGGCTAAAAATAACTCCTACATTTTGCTGTAAAAGTCAACTGCCTGAGGTGTCTTTATTTCATGCAAGGTAATTACAATGCACATCATCTTCAACAGCATACAAGATATCTTTATGTGCACTCACTGTACAACTTTTCTTAATTATTAGTTTATTTTCCTTTTCACAAAGAATTACATTTAGGGTTTCTATGTCTTTCTAGCCATGGGAGTTCATTAAGAAGTATTAAGGACTCTGTCCTTTTTAAATTTTTTTGATTACTAACAAATCAGTAGAGTAGAGAAATTGGCTGAACATGAAATTCTTTCACAGATGTGTTAGGACCAACTAAACTCTAGCTATGCCATTATTCAGAAATGTCTGAATGCAGGCCCCTAAATATTTATTTGTCAAGTGCAGGCCCCTAATTTAATTAAATATGCTCAAAGCGCCCGATACCAATATACTTCACTGGAATGCTTTATTAGAGTAATTAGCACACCAAATATATGCTGCTTACTTAAACATTTAGCTGTAGATTTCCAAATCTGAGAAAATTATCACATTTCTGAGTTTACGAGAGTATTTAATACCTTTGTGAAAGAAATGTGACTTCTTTGTGAAAGAAGTGCTTCATTAACATAACATCCTTATGGCCAGACTGACTTCCAGGAACGCTTTGCCATTGCCCACTGTACTACAAACTTCCCTAACACCCAGTTCTGTAACATCCTTTAGAGTACGATTGCATGCTCCTCCTGTCTCATTTTTTTTCTCCCCAAAGCAGAAGCCTACAATTTGGTATGCTCAAGTGTCATGAATAAAAATGAGAAATCTGTAAACTAATAATGTAAGCCCCAAACATATCCCTTAACCTCTTCTCAGCATACTATAGCAGAAATGAAAGTAATTAAAAAAAAAAAAAAAACACAAAAAAAACCCCAGGGTTTTTGGCATAAATTACTAATGTGGTGCTTCTCAGTTCACCACATCTTCACCTTTTTTTCTTAAAGGACAAACCCAAAGGACTGCTCTCCAAATTTTTCTCTGTACATTCAGTTTTTAAATCATCCAGCATGTCTCAGCATTTTATAGATGTTTGCAGCTTTTGTCTAATTCAAATGACAGCGACGTACAATCATCCTTTGGGACACAACATTATGCACACAAAAAACTAAATCTTTGATCTTCGAGTTAGTACATTAAATTAAATAGCACTTTTTCACATAAGGATCTGAGAGCTTTTATAGGAAGGAAAAAAATGGTAACACTAAACACAGCTATGTAACAGACAGAAGTTAAGCACTCATTTAGTACATTTCTAGAACACAATCTGCTACAGCACCAAGCACTTCCAGGTTCCACTCCACCTCCCACATTCCAAAATACCCAGATCTTTACTCAGACTTCACAGAAAACTTTCAATATAAGTACATAAGAAGTTACATGACTATTTACATAAAAGCCTACAATACTGCTGGAAAAAAAAAGAGAAAGATAAGCTGACTTTTTGTTCTGGAGGCAACTCTAGTAGCTACCAGCTTCAGGAAAAACTACAAACCATTAAATGGTACCTCTGAAAAGATAACAGTTACATAAACCAGCATGAAGAACAGAGAAGACATGCAGGGAATTTTCCCTGGGTTCCAGGTTACATGTGCTGAAATTGCGTTTTTACATTCTAAAGAATGAGTGCCATATAACATAGTATGACGAGAGCTAATCGGTTAACTAAGGTATTAGTAGGGTATTGCTAAGTACTGTTGTCTGACCAGTGATCAATATGACTTTTGATATTTGGCTTGTTGAAAACATGAAGTCATGATACTATTTCAGATTGGATTTAGTCTACAAAAATTAATGAGCCACATCAGCACAAGTAAAAAATACACTCTACACCTCAATTTCTAATTAACAGTCTGGGACACAGACTACAAGCATAGCTGTTGCCAAAACTAAGGCTAATAAGGCACTGGCATAGTTCTAGCTTGGCAAAGGATTGCTTAATTGATCAATAATAATAATAATGAATAATTCCTAGTTTAACGTGCAAACACATAAAAGTGGTTTTATGGAAAAAAATTGAGATTATATTTAAATCATTGACTAGTCTGTTCGTTGCACCTTGGAAGAATTATTCATATCAAATTAGTTCTAAGAGCTCTGAGAAAAGACTAAGAGTTCTTAGAGCTCTTTCTAAATGGCTACTCACAGTATATTGTTGTTTTAAGAGCTTTTTTTGAACTTAGGTTTCTTCAATAATCTGCTTCAGGGTACCAGAACATTAATTAGCTGCTAAACTTTGCAGTAAAGGTCATCTTTCATAAGCAAATTGAAAAGCTTCATATTCCCAGCCAGAAAAACAAATGTTCTTTTTTTTATTAAAAAAAAAGGGGGGGAAGGGAGGGAAGAAAAGCTGTTTTTAAAAAAAAAAATTAATTTAGCACAACAGTTTTCTGCTCTTTTATTTAAAAAAAAAGACATTAGTATGCAAATATGTACCTAAACACTGAAGAGGATGAAAAAAAAAAACCAAACCTGCAGGTAACTCACTCTCATTTGCTACCATCTAATTTAGCATTCAGTGTTAAAAACTTGTCCACCCTTTCCAATTATAAAAGATGTAGGTCAGCTTAATTTCCTTTAGTGCTGCTGGCTTGAGATAGGAGGTAAAACAAGACAAAAAAGCACTATGTTAACAATTAAGAAACTATTTTAAATCAATGACCCATTCAAGAATGAATATTGCATTTGTTTATTTTGCCACCACTTCAATCATTAGGAGCTAGCTTCTTATGTAGCCTTTATCCACATACAGTTCATAAACACAGGAGCCGCAGCCTCTACACTTAGGAATTTTTACATACAAGCAAAAAAATTTCAACAGCTATCAGCAACGCTCAAGTAATTTTCCCCCTTCTCTCCCCAGAACAAAATATAGAAATGAAAAGGTAAAATATACAAGAAAAACAAATGTCAACATGTTTAACCTCAAGCCAACTGTTTATCTGGTAGGGCCTGGATACTTCTAGATGTTATAGCACACAGGTTTCTTATCTGAATTACTAAACGAGTAGGAAATTGGCTTTTGGTAACTAAAGAGGACATTACAGAAGAGCAGGTTTTATGAAACAACTTGCTGTTTTGTACTGACCAACCACATGTGGTTGGTCAGATAATAAGATATTCATGTTTCCACTTTAAAGATCTTTAACGAGATACTTATTTCAGAAGCCTGCCCTTATTACAAATTCTGATAAACTAAAAGGAGCTGGTTAGTGAGGTCACCTGAACTTGGCCGCACAAGGACTCGTATGATGAGGATCCAGAACCTCTCATTCAAAGTGGTACAACAGTCAGGGCCTGTATGTCAAACAAAACAGAAGAGCACACAAAAAATTTCTAAACCTATCTGGATGAATAACCTACTTCCAAAAGCAAAAGTCTACAAGGCAGCATGTGGTGGATGTGAACAGATCAGCAAAAACACCCTCCCCTTCAGGTATGGTTCCACAGTGGCTCAAGCCAAGGTTTACACCAGGTGAACCATCTTCCTCAACAGCTGAGCCACAAAAATCTGAAAGTTCAAGTGCTTGCACAGAATGAGGAAAAGTACTACAGCCACCCCTACGACAGCCTTGCTCTAGAATAACTAGTGAACAGGGATCATGACATGAGGCTAACAGATACCACGTTGGGGTTTTGGAGGGAAGAGGAGGAAATAATAATCATAATAAGGTGGCTCATCATATATAAGGGTTCTTACAAATGTGGACCTCATTGCCCAATGATTTTTTTGTATACTAACAGTTTCCACAGGTTCAAGGGGAGACTGAACAAGTACTCGGCAGATAGGAATTAAAATGAATTTATCTATTTAGTAACCTTCATCTGATGCTGCAAGCCTTCAAGATGAAAACTGCCAAGAGGCTAGAAAACTAATCCACAGGAAATACCTGATAAGACTTCTACATTCTTTTTCCTTGCTATGTATCTGTTATCTTTAGTCAGACCCACTACAATCAGTCTTATTTTCTTACAGTGTACAGAGAGGAAAAATTAAGCTAGAGCTTTACAAAGCAATTAAATGCACCTTGTGTGCATACAGTGGGAAGAGATTGGTCCAGATGACAGCAGGTTTCAATTGAAATCCCATGTTCCTACAAACATTAAACTGCATATTGCATGGAAAATAATTCACAAAATACATACCAGTAACTACGGCAGACAGGCAGGACATGCACAGGTTCCCTTTGACCCATCAAAAGAATTAGTAAGGTCAGAAAGTGCTGAGAGGAAGAACAGTGAAAGGGGAAATCCCAATTGCTGCTTGCTTGGCTTCTGCCTACCACTCTCGTCTCTGGTCATTGATGTATTTGGTTTAGACACCATACATACAGACAAACAGCAGTTACTCCACAACACTTTTTCCACATCCAAGTGTTGTATGCATTCTGCCCAGCTCTCCTGCCTCTGTGCCTCAAATCTCATTATAGCACCTCTTCTTTCCGCTAAACAAAGCATGCCTAGGTTGTTGCTCTGCCAAAAAAACAAAACTATCTTTTTTCCAGTTGCCCCAGGCAGCCACTGAGTACAGAGCTAGGCTCTTTGTAGCAGTGCATGGCAGCAGACAACGGATGTAAATTTGAAGGAGAGAAGTTCTGACCAAAAGGGAAAACACTTTCATCGTAAGGACAGTCAAGCACTGGAAGGGTTGCCCAAAGAGACTGTGCTGTCTTCACCCTTGGAGGTTTTCAAGACCTGACTGGGTAAAGCCTTGAGCAACCAGGCTGGATTAAAGACCTCCTGAGGTTCCTTCCAACCTTAATTTCACTTAGATTCAACGTCTACACACAGAAAGCACTCAGTGCTGCCCCAGACCATGCTTCTACAAGTCTCTCACCTAAAAAGTCTCTGACTTAGAGGTTCAAACTATTAGCTACCTACACAGGCTTTAGATCAAGAAAATTAATGCTATCTTGTTAATGAAGTACTGTGTAACACACTGAGCAAAGCCCGAGCCTAGCACATATTTTTGTTTGAAGGTGGGTGAAAGCGAGAGTTAAGATGGGTAAAATTTGCAGTCAACAGTGTTATTTTTTTTTCTCTGAGGTTTTTTTGTTTGTTTGGTATATTTTGTTTTGTTTTTTAAGCTTACTTTCACCCAGGATGATGTTCTTATATTAGGCACCAATCCTGGCTACATCTAAGATGACATATTACATGGTAAGACTATATGAAAGAGTTGAATATGACATTTGCAGGCCTGGAATAACAGACTTAAATGTTCCATCCAGTCCTTCCTGGCAACATGCAAGCAGATCTAATGCAGTAAAATCCTGAAATAAAACATCAGGGTTGTGGTTTTTGTTTTAATTTCCCATGACCTTGTGAAGCACGGGAAATAGTCATCCACCTACGGTCTTCCAATTGGAAAGTCTTTAAATACACAACTTCAACTTAAAAAGTAGCAGAGAGAAACATACATGAGTTTGCATATATGTAATGAATATAAACCAGATAAAGATAGTTTTAAGAAATCAGTACAAACTTGTGTGGAACTGAACACTTAACAGTGACCTTTCCAAAACTCCCCTGGACACTTTGAACTACAGGAGGATTTAGAAAACAACTATGCTCCAGAGATGCAATGAAGAAAGAAGTATGAGAAGTTCGTGCCAATAAATATTTTGCTTATCAATTCATACTATGATATTTAATTTATAGTTGGGGTGGGATTTGTCTTAACCTTTCCTGTGAAAAAAGGAATCTATTTCCCACCAGCTCTCACTGGAATATACAGAAACTACATTTTTGACACAGGTTTTTTTTTTTTTTTTTCCAAGTGGCAGAGAAAGATCTGCTTAAACTCAGTTGCCATCAGAGATGCATGAATATTCAAGTTGCATAAAGCAAAACTGAAATAAGGGTAAGGTGTCGTCAACGGATGGTTTTTAGGGGGATGGTTTCTTCCTTCTCTCACACAGGAGGTGGAGAGTTACTTGTTTTGGGAGGTTTTATGGGTTTGGTTTTGGGGTTTTTTTTCAGCTTGGTTCTTTTGAACGTAACACATCTGGGATATAGTACATTCAAAGCACAAACAGGCTGCTGTAAAGTTCTAATGCAAGTCTGGAGACACTATCAAATAATTCACAAGGCTGGTGGTTTACGAACAACTGCAGAAATCAATCCATTTTTACTCTCCTGTACCCTCAGACAAAGTTACATCTGTGGAACTCAGTGGAGAAGGGTTGTATTTTTTACTTTTTTCCATGTTTTTTAATTAATAATTTCTGAAAGTAGTTCTCATAAATAAAAAAAATTGTTATAAAGACATAAATCACAAATAAATCACACACTCCAGTCTAGACAGAAACGTCTCACTCTTAATAAAAATGCTCTCCTCTCCCTTCTTCGAGGGAGTATTCTTCAGCCTACTGAACGTACAGCAGAAAAATAAAAAATTAATTATAGACTAATTTACTTTTAGCTTTGGAAATTAAGAACTCAATTCAGCAGTTTCACTAGAAATAGTCAAACAGAAGTCAAAATGAGGAAGTCTAAAATGCATGCAGTCTATAATTTGTTCCTTCTAGTACAGAAATAAACACAAAAGTCTAATTTTATCTTAAAACATATTTTATATTACATTATTTATTCCAATCATCTCCTTCCTATTGTGTTCAATAAATGAGTCTCTCAGTAATTAGTTCTGAATATTCATGTTTGGGATGAATCAGCATCCCCAAATTCACGAAGGCATTTGGAAGTCATGACAATTCCAAACGCTGAGGTTTTAGAAGCAGCAGCTTCGGAGTGCTCCTCCATTTATCCTTGAATTTTTTTCAACCTTCAGACTTTACTCTTTATTTCCTCCACAGCTATGAATATATTAGAACTTACTTTTGAAAACACTATTACAAATACCTGAGACTGCTGTTTAATCCCATTACCTTCAGAAGACAGTTCTAAGTAAGTGTTACAAGAGATGAGACAGCAAATGTGGATCCAACTGGAGAATAAAACCGAAGCACCACTCATTATTCATCATTCAGGGTAGTTTCGTTTATAATATTATAAAGTTTTAGGGGTTTGTAATATTGTTTAAATATTAAATACCAAAATACCACAAGTTTTCCACAGAAAAACTATTTTAGTATTACTCTTCCACAGTATTAATAGCTTCACCTACCGGAGACAACACGACAGAGCAACAAGATGGACTGACCTCTTGCTGTCTTTCAAACTACTTATTCTTTTGTCCTGCTGCCTTGGAAAAAGCAAAAGTTTTCCAGCACTTCCACTACCAAAAAGGAACTAGAAAACCCTAAACAATTTCTCTCACATAAACAACTTTAACAATTCAGCTGTATTACTGTACACAGCTCTCATATTAGGGTTTTCTGCACCAGCGATTCCAGAAACTTTTAAAGTTTCCTTCAAGGGTGAAGAAGGGCCTTTGCCTTGGTCTCCCTGCGGTATCCTTAAAGCCAGAGTTGTTAAATACGGCCCACAGAAGTGTACTATCAGGTGGTGGAATACTGGCTGCATCTTCAGGCTCAAAAGGTTGAAACCATTATAAACTTCCACTGGCAGCCAGGTAAGCAGCATCCCTCAGGGGCTAGCATTAGTGCCAATAATGTGCAACACCTTCATTAACAACCTGAACAATGGGATGGAAGGTACTCTAAGCAAGTTTGTGGCTGACACCAAACTGGTAGGGACTGGTTAAGAGGCTGGAAGGCAGAGCTGCTATTTATACCAGCCTCAACAAGCTGAATATATTCAAAACTTTACTAGGCAAGACCCTAAGCAACCTGACCAAAACTGGCCCCAGTTTGAGCAGGAGATCAGACCAGACAATTTTTTCAGAGTTCCCTTCCAATCTGTATTACTGTTAGTATTCTGTGCCTGTTACAGTGCAGTGTATTTATACACCAATGCTGAAAAATCTTTAGTACCCAGCTTTAAACACATGATCAGACCCAAGGCAGGTTGTCCACACCTGTCTCTTGTGATGAAGTTTCAGCTACAGTACAACCTCACAATATTATTATTCATATTTAGGATACGAGTTTAAATCTCTTGAAATTACCTTGAGTTATTATTTTCACATTTGTATGCCCGAGACACTAGTTTCAAATAGCCAAAGCAGAAGTTTCTTCTTGGTTTGTAGGAAACCCTCAGTCTATCATTTAAGAAAAGCATTTTGAATTTGAGGATCAGACTAAGGCATTTTTAAAGAACAACAACAATTAAATATTTTCAGAGCAATTACTTGTTACAGTGATGCTACGTAAAAATTTTGGAAAAAAATTGTCAGGTAAGTCATTTTTAGCAACAGTGTGTCCACTTCAGCAAAGTAACTTGTCATATCAACACTTCCCTCCCCATGCTTTTCAATGAGACTGAAGTCACCTCAATTCCACTGGAAAGCAAGATGCTTCATATGTTTATTTCAGTGTAAAAGTAAACAAATATACAGCTGACAGGCTGTTTCTACTCCTTACCCTACAATATTTTTTCTTCCAGATTATCTTGTCTTTTAAGTAGGCTTTAGGAACAACCAACAACGGGACAGTGTTTCAGTCTTAAGTACTAGAGAAGTAGCCTAGAAAGTACACGCAAAAAAAAAATTATCTTCAGCCAACCAACATCTACATTTATTTAGGGTTACTGGCTACATGACAGACTGGCAAGAAAAGGCAGTAACTGGCAAGGCTGAACATTAACAAGCTTTCAACCACCAATTACAACCTAAACTAAATACTTCACTTACTTGCTCTAGAATTCAGTACTCAACATGAGAGGAAATATTTTACTTACATTGCATTTATTTTCCACCTACTAACTGTATCATTTCAGATGATTCACCCCAAAAACAGGAAAGTGAAAAGAACCAACCATACAAAAATGTTTTCCAATTATACCTAAATATTAAAAGATCATTTTAAAAACCAACCTTCCCAAAACTGCACTTAGATATAAATGCAAAGTCAAAAAGAATTAGAGGGGAAATTAACGGCTTCTGATACTTTTCCATCACAGTCCTTCCCATTCCAGTAGGAACGGGTGCTGAAATTAAGAAGAACTAAGTACGTAAAAGCATCGGTACTTTCTGGTAGAGTCCTGTGAATTCCAGCTGTAGGTACTGGTCTACAATCTGCTTCTCTATGAAAACAGTCTTATTAAATTCAACAAGAAGTTATCCATATCACCTCTTTAAGAGAAATTACATGACTTCCACGTATCTTTTCCTCTGGAAAACTACTGCACTGCCCAGCCTTATTCCAAAACAGCATTATCATAGAGCATAGAGACCCCAGGTTTGGAAGGTCCACATGCAATTATTTAGAAGGCGCTACACAGATTTGGAATTGAGGACTTTCCAGACTTCTAAGTTCATTACATGATTTATTTGACCAAATAACTTCCCCTACCTAGCTAAGTGTCAGGATATTAAAGCATACTCTTAAACAAAACAAGCCAAAAAAAGGGGGGGGGGGGGGTGAAAAAAAGTTTCACAATATAAAAAAAGACAGAAAGAAAAGAAAAAAAGAATATGCCCTTTGAACAGGTACTGCCCAGGGGATTGGTTAAAATCAGAATTCACAAAGGCTTCAACAGCAAAACAGACTGGATGTAAACAATCTCAACACAATCCTTTTATCAGAATCTGAAAAGGCTTGCATTGCTTCTTTCACCCTGCCACATCTAAAGAAGAACCATAAATGGAACCATAATAAAATTAATGCATTCACTAGACAAAGCAAGCAGGAGGATGGCCTAACATATCATGAATGGTCACCCAGGTCAAATAAGCATATTTCAGACTTCCGCCATAACACTAATACCTCTGCATAGATGGTAAGGGTATCAGTGGCCAGAAATAGGGGTTTTTTTTCCAATACTTCGAACACACACTCTTTTTCCAGCAACATATGCAAAAAGCAAGTAAGGTCTTTTACAAGAAAATGCACAGAGATGTTAGACAATGCAAAGACACTACCTCATTAATATGAAGAGATGGCTAGAATGGCTCTTTGATTTAACTTAATCCTTAGGTAGAGAATCACTAAGAAATATACTGCTGAAGGCAACCTTCTGGTCAAAAGAGCACAACCACTAGTACAGGATTCCACTCCTCTCTCTAGTTTCCAGCCACTCACAGAAGGGTTTCAATTCCTTTACAATGTACCCAGTAATTGCTATGCTTGGCACATTTGGCATTTAAATTTTCCTGAAGTTTTTTCCAACTGGAACACAGCAACTTTCTGTCAGTCTACACAAGTCAGGACGCTGCACTACTCTAGTAGCAGGAACTCTTTCTTTCCCCACAGAAAATGCTCATTGCTCTCTGCTTGCTTACAACACTGGCGTTTGATGTGAGACCTACCAAGCACCACATATGCAGCGCCTTCTAAAGAGGCAGGCAGACTCCCGGCAGCAAGCCAACAGTGTACTTTCAAGAAGTCATACCCTTATTGCTGTTAGTAAGAAGGTAAGAGATGAACATGGACTGGCTAAACATCCTATGCAGATTCCACATTTGAATCACTTCTACCTACTTTTGCTCTATTGGTATCTCCAGTATTTCCCACAAACGGCTCAGGAGGCTGCTGTATCTCAAATCTGGCAGCTTCACGTGCAAAACACACAGATCCAAGTTCTTTACACCTTTTTAAATCATTCATCACCCTGTTATTAACAGAAGAACACTTCTGAATTTAGATGACTTCCATCTGGGTAGGTGAAAATGTAAACTTTGTCTATAAGCACACATTAAATAAAACCCAGCTATCTAACTGTCCTTCCTAGACAGACCAAGATTTTGACTGTATATACACCTTTTTTTAAAAAGGTAACTACAAAAATAGTTGTTATTCTCCTGGTTGGGGTTCAGGAAAAAAAAAAAAAAAAAAAACCTACCCACACAGCTATGCCAGCAGAATCCTCCAGTGTAAACAGTTACAAAAGTAAAGCTGCACTTTCACCAGTGCAGCTTGTTTTGCTTGGAGCAGGACAGAAGAATTACTACAACAATACAAAACATAACTCTCATCCTATATGTGGGTACCTCACAAAGCACTGTCAGTGTAGCATAACAGGAACTCTATGTGTTTCTTGGATAGATACTAGCACAGCTGTAAATGAGAAAAACGTTACAAGTAAACTTAACACGTGCATCAAGTGAATACCTACAAACTGAGAAACACTTTCTAACACAGCTAAAAATGGTTATAAAGCTTAATATTTAGAAAAGGAAACTTACATAGTAATGAGAATTACATACAATTTAGTTACCTTTCACAACCTGAAGAACTGCTACGACGCAACAAAACCCAAATCCCACAGCATTTAATATTCAGAGTGAAATCAACTTCCAAGATTCAACAAGCTATCAAGAAACTACTTTACAACCACTGAAAGGGAAAAGAGCTGCAAGTATTTCAAAGCCATTTTCAAAAGCCATCATTATTTAGATAAGCACTAGTGCTGAGAAGATAAAAATCCGGCCTTTACTTCTATCACAATGGCCTCTAAATACAAAGTGTCGCCACTACTCCCAACCTGTCACCATCTGTTTTCACAGCTTCCCCTATGGCTTCTGTCCTCCACTGACTTCAATACAAAATACATTTAAGACACAGAACTGTTTAAGACCTAGCTCTGTTACCTTCCTATTGAACAGGAGAGAAATTAATCATTAATGAATAACAATCAGCTAACATTTTTCATGCCTATTTCAAGATAATTGAGACAACACAAACTTTTACTTTCCTTATTCCACCACCTTTCATATCATCAAATTTTCCAGCTGCATTGCAACTGAAATTAGATCCTACTTCTTTGGGGTAAAAATTGTTTTTGTATTCTGTTTTGAGCAGAGAAGCTTGTAGGCACTATGTATCTTCTGTAAGTGCATTTTGTCAACAGTTACCCTTTTTAATTTGAGATTATCAGAATCTCCTCTTATCATCCTTCTCCACCACAGTGGCATGCTGATCATAAAAGGGAGATGTTTAGCATAAAATGGCTACTCCATTCTAGAGAAAGGCCATTTTCTTGAAAAATAAGACAATAAAACACCCAGTAAAGCTCTAAAAGAACATCTCCTGAAAAGTAACTTTAAAACATACACCATGCAGAGCTACCAGTGCTAAGTGGTTAAATTCAATGTGTACTACTACCAAGTCACTATGTACGGCATGGTAAAGCTATGCCTAGCATCTAATGAGAAAGACAGCAAGAAACTGGAGTGTTGTAGCTTATTCCAACAAGTCATCATCCACATCGTGGCCTTCTTTTTTCAGAGAATTTCAGCTGACCGTGTTGAATCAGTGCTTTAAAATATTTTCTCATGAATAAATAAATATATGAAAGACAGTACAAGTAAATAAATTGCAAAACATTCATTGGTAAGTAGTTACCTACATTTGACGCTGGAGACAGTTTTTGAAGCTGTCCACCATAAGGAATGATCTAGTGTTCCCTAGTTAAATAATTCTTAGGAGTGCATGTGGTAACGATTAAAACCATTTAAAATACCGCGAAGAGATAGCTTTGCTTAAGTATATGCCAGTCAAAAATGCAACACTTACTACTAGCAAGTTTCCCCAATAATACCTTGTACAACAGCCATCTACATTATTAAAATTTGACCCCAAAAATGTGATGGAATGCTCAATCGCTAGTTACAGAAGTAATTAGTATAAAGATACAAGAAGTTTCCAAAAAGTGCTAACACATGGTGACAGGCAGCAAAGTTATTAGGCCCTCACAAATACGAGAAATGGGCAAGAACTTGCTTCTCAACATCTAGATATGTTGTTAACCTTAATAAATAAACCACTCTTAACAATGCAGCGAAAACTACAGTAGCAAATTCACACATAAGATTCTAAAGGCTGCTGAGCAAGGAATGTATTTTCCTGGAAAGCAAAGCGTATTTTGAGCAATACTTAAACAAAACAAACAAACAAAAACCCCAACCACCACCAAACCCACCAAACTAGCAAACCCCAAACCACACCACCCAAAAACTACCATAGGAACACTAGTTCAGAAAATTCATTCAAAGAACTAGGACACGAGTCTCAAAGCGTGAAAAGAAACCCACCACCCAAAACCAAACAAAAAGACCATGACTGTGGACGGGGTACACAGCAGAGGCCCCCAAAATATGATGTTGTACAATGTTTGCTGCAATGCACAAAACCATTATCAACTGGGCTAGGACTAGTTTACTTAGGGAAGTAAAGATACAGCATTTTAAGAGTTCCTATAGAAGCACAGGGGGGCAGGTATTTAGGAGACTGTGTAAAACAAACAAACCACAGCCTAGGAAGCTTGCACACTCTGAGGGCAGAGAATTAAAGAACTCACTTGCATTCCTCACTGTCCGAAGCAAGAATATTGAAGACTTATGCCAAAACACTTCACCTCAAACTGAAGACTGTGCAAGTAATTATTCTGAAAAACACACAATTATAAAAATTTCTACCATTCCTAAAACTCATTCCTCAGCTTCTCTCATGAAAGTGTCTGCTGTGAAAGCGCACAGGATGTCACAAAAAAAAGGATTAGTGACTTCAGGTATGGAGAACATGATTTCATCTTCTCCTGCTGCTTCAGAAACAAAGATGTTGCTTTTTAGCGTTATTTAATAACCTATAGTGTTAACCAAAAGAAGAGCCGCAAGTTTTTTCAACAGTGATGGTGGTCATCCTATTAGCGCAAAACTGCAGACAAAAATCCAGCTTTGCTCAGTTTCCTGTGGCCTTTCTTATTACGTCCAGAAAAAGCTGAAGACTTAGTTATCATTCTTCTGAATTCCTCTAGGAGTATTATAAATCAATGCCAGATTTTTATACTAGTAGCAAACCACAGAGGACAGTGGTGTTGGCTGATAAAAATATCTTCCTCTGCCTTCAAAAAAATGCTCTTGAAACCACTACATTTTTTCCAGTGCAGGAAATTCTTTTGGGTTCCAAACTGAATAATATTTACACCTGAACATCCATTCAGAGCCGATAAATCAAGTTTTCTTTCATTACTCTTGCTTTGACCGTACTTTAACAGGCAGGTGTCTCGGCTGGGTCCTCCAGAAGCCCTAGAACTCACCGTCTGCCGACAAGAGGACGTTCAAGAAGTGTCGTGGGCCGTGACAGGTCTAATTTATTCAGATCAAGCGGCACCTCGCCCGCCGGGATGCCGCATCCCAACGCCCGCGGCGTGCCCCTCCGACCGCGTGCAGGCCTTCGCGCTGCTCCACGCGGGGAGAGAGCGTCACCGCCGCAGCCAGCCCACGCGAGAAGCCCGGCCGTGGGCGAGGAGCGCTCAGCACCACAGCACCGGTGCGCAGGGCCCCGCGGGACCACCACGCTCACCCCCACCCCCCCGCCCCGCACCGGGCGCTCCCCGGCGGCGGCCCAGCTGTGGCGGGCG
>NW_010972587.1:6658606-6658831 GCF_000737465.1 Haliaeetus leucocephalus
GGCGGCGGCCGCCCCCCTCCCGTTCCGCGCCGCTCCGTTCCGTTCCCCGCGGGCTCACCTCAGCGGCCGGGATGTTCACCACACCTGTCGACCTCCTCTTCTCCCTCAGCTTCCTCTTCTCGATCTGCCCCTTCCCCTTCCTGGCGCTGGGGCCCGAGCTCTTTCCCTTGGCGGCCAGCTTCTCCTCACCCTCGGGGGAGCCCGGCGCGGCGGCGGCGGCGGCGG
>NW_010972587.1:6660406-6670061 GCF_000737465.1 Haliaeetus leucocephalus
CGGAGGAGCCCGCCGCGCCCTGCCGCCATCCCCGGCGTGGGGCCGCCTCACCGCCGGGCAGGTGGCCGGGGGTCGGCTGTCAGCAGCGGCGAGGCGAGAAGGCGGGTGTAAAGCCCGGCTCGGTCAGCTTTTGGCTTCGGGTGTCATTAGGGAAACGCCGGTTTGGCCTGAAGAAGGCGGTGAGCGCCGCGGCTGTCGCTCCGTCCTCTTAATGGGGTGGACGGGAAGAGCCTGAAGTTAATTGCTCCGGCAGCGTAATAACTTGCTCTCGTCTGCGGCTCTGGTGGGCAGACCGAATTTATTCAGTGGAGTTCACTCCCGCAGGAGGAAGGTTGGGAAGGAGCCTGCCTTTTCGCGGTGTTACAAGGATTCAAGGGGTTTCCGCCGGTCACGCTGCGAAGGCTTGAGAGATGTCTCGTTCGCAGATAATACAGCCCTCAGTGGGGAAACCGAGCTGGGTTCAATATTAGGAAACAGGCACGTGCAGGGAACGTGGTGGGAGTACGCGGTACCCGCGAAACAGTCTGTGTGGGTGATCAAATGGCTAAACCTGCACAGAAAACTCAGCTTTTTTGGTTTGGCTGAATTCGCTATGACTTAATAGCACCCTGAAAATTGATCGTGGTGCTTCTGGAAATCATGGCTTTCAATAGATTTGTGGCTCGCTTAAGCCCGCTTTGTTATAAGCGGTATGCTGAGGGAAGTGAAGGAGTGCATCGGTGCTGCCTTTCGAGCAGGCTCGGGACAAGATACAAGCTTGCGTCAGAGGCAGAGGAAATCCATATAGCCTGGGCTTACGTAGCTGGGAGCACGTTCTCACCTTTTCATCACCTTTTTTCTTTCTTTCAGATTCAGTCCTGAATGTGTCCGCCTGGTTAATTCATTAGGAGTTCAGAATATAAACTTTGCAAAAGTTTTTGGTTTCTTTTTACAGAAAAATAACCCTATAGATACTACAGATATAGATAAAACATATCTAGCAAAATGGGGCCCCAAATATCTGGCACTAGGCTCTCTGTGCCCTACAGCGTAAATTACAGGCTTAGTCCATGAAACCGCTTTCACTTTAGGTATTTCTCTACCCCACATTGGTATTTCTCTTCCACAGCAGTGGACACTGTCTCACCCTACCAAACTTCTCTGCCCTTCTGGTGATCATTCATTTCCTTGGACTTTTCACTTAACTCATATCTGATTTCTGCTCTGGTTTGGGTTAAGGGGTCTTTTTTGGTGCGGCGGTTGGTTTTGAAAGGGTGTTTAAATGTTTGTATGTATGAAAGTTAAGGTATCAGGATCCTCAGTGCAGACAAAACCTCTTTTCCTTCAGGCTAAGGGAAAATTCCAAAACAAAACAGGCTAGTTGTTCTCTGTTGTGCTGGAAAGCTGTAAATGGGCAGAAGAGTAGATGGTGAAAACACAGTTCTGTACTAGCTCCACTCTTTAATACTCAGCAATACAAAATTAGTAAATTTGGTCATATGTCTATTTGCAGATCAAGCACTTAACAAAAAATTGACCTAACAAAAGTTTTGACTAAGCACTCTTCTGAAAAAAAAACATTCTTACCTCAACTCTTATCTGTAGAGGTTTTAAGTTAGAAAAAGACTTGGTTGTATTTTTAGAAAATACAATTTAGAAAAAGGATCCTTCGTGTGAATTCTTGTCTTTCTTTCCTATTCTGTCTTTTTTTTTTCCTTTTATACAATGAAGAGCTTTTCTTGAGAGAATTGTGTAACTGTGACAATACCAGTATTTCACCCCTCACTATTATGCCCCATGAGCAGCACATCTTGCAAAAAATGAGTAAAAAGAGTCAGATTAGAAAGTTGCCGCTTATAGTATGTTATGTATATGGAGAAATATAGCAATGTATTTTAGTTCTTAGGATACCCTCAGTTTTCCGTTACCCCAGGTCTCCCCAGCTGCTGCCTGGGCCCCTCTCTCTTAGCTAGCAAGGCTCAGACACGCTCGCCCCACTTCGTGTCTTATCTGTCCACCTTTCTTATGTGTAGGAGGTGCTGTTGCCGGGCTTTAGCTACATCTACCATTGCTGTTGGATTTTTTTTTTTTTTCTCTATTCTTCTCTAAAAAACATTGTGGGGTTTTTTTAGTGCCAAAAGGCTTTGTGTTCCTTACAGTCTGTTATATATTAACAGAAGTTATGTTGTGGTGAGTGAGGTTGGGTTTAAGTGCCCAATACAAAAACGCTGACTGTCAGATGTTTGCATCTCAATAAGGTTGTCTGTGCTGGAGAGCTTTCAGGGATAAAGTCCCAAATAGTTCAAGTATCACGCTGCATGTTTTCCTCTGCCACAATGGAGAACAGCTTAATAGCTTGCAAACGTTTTTAGAACAGCACTTTTCTCTTTTCTTAGCAAAAAAATCTTCAGGATATTCTTAAGGCCTAGAAATACAATTCATTTTATTAACTACGTCTTAAGCTGGCATAATGACAAGGGTCCCTAAGCCTTAAGATACTGGGTTTTATATATTCAGTATTATGGAATGAGACTCTCCCCTAGAGGTAAAATTAGCGCCAGGTTGGGTAGGATGATCTTGATCATCTTTGCCAGGCAAAACTCAAACACTTCATTTTTCAATTTAGAATAAACCCCAGCATTTATTCTTAAAATCTTGAGGAAATGAAGTGCCTTTTGGGGTTGGGCACTTCAAAGTTCGTTCCTTTGTAAAGGGTTGCAAGCTGTTAAAGATTTTTGTGATTTCTTCTACAGATTCAACCAAATTATCCAACCTTACTAAGGTTCTACGTACAAGTTTATCTGAGAGTCTTTTTTGAAGTGGCAGTTTTCAAGGGCTGGAAAATAAAATAGCAAACACAGTAACATATTACTGGCTGAGGAAATTAAGGGCAACATCCAAATTCCTGCTCAATGTCTGTTTGCTTGTTACCATCATGCTCTGAGCTTAGTGAACATTTGTTACAGCCACTGATCCCCGTGTGCTCTCCACTGAAACACTCCTTCCCTCTCACCCTCTTCAGCATCTCTGGAAGCTCTCCCCAAAGCCTCTCTTGAGATGACTGTATTTGCCTGTCTGTCTCTCAAATAAGTACACTCTTCCTTCTGCTCCAGACTTCACCCCACCTCTGCCTGCCTGTCTTCCCTGAACTACCATGAAACTCTGTCACTTA
This sequence comes from Haliaeetus leucocephalus, assembly GCF_000737465.1. Lineage (NCBI taxonomy): Eukaryota > Metazoa > Chordata > Aves > Accipitriformes > Accipitridae > Haliaeetus > Haliaeetus leucocephalus. The sequence goes on from NW_010972587.1 coordinate 6,663,558, forward strand.
GCACACCTATCTACCGCTTCCCATATCTGATCCCTTTTGAAGTCCATTCAGTCAGTGTTCTTCACGTTTCTTCTCCCAATACAAACTTTTTCAGTCACATACTAGTTCTGCCTGCTTTATCACTCATACTTTTTTAAACTAGGTTTATTGAGTTCGTTCTGGTGCTGTCCCTTTAAATCTTCTCTCTCTGGGGCTTTAAATTCCACCTGCTGGATAATCCTCACACCCATTGCTGTACCCCAACTAACCTATCTACCTACTTAATTCTGCACTATCCTTCCATAAATGCTGTTGCTTAAAATTGCTATAACTCAGTGAAATCTTACTGCCATCTTTCGTAGAAATATCTGTTCCTTTTTTTATCCATAAAATTTCAAAAACCTCTCTTTAAACCTTTCACGTTTAATCTCTTATCATAACTTCCCTTTAACCTTCCTGTAAAATCCCTGCTTATGACATTTCTAATGTCAAATCTCCCCCTAAAAGTAAAATAATCCTCAAACATAGTACCACTATCCCTCTTGACTCTTCCTTTTAACCTTTTCTTACTAATGCTTTCCAAGCCAATGCTGTGCTGTCCTGCAGCAGTAATTCTCTCCTCTTTCCAACCGCTCATGCTGCCTTAGCCCACGTGCTTAGGATGAGACAAAACCTAGGGAAACATACTTTGCAAGTGTCTTCCTCCTTGCATGCTTTTGTTATCCCCAGTTATATCGCTAACAGAACATTTAATATCTCTGTCAGAGATGGTCAAAAGAGTTTAAAAAAATTAGGTGGTGCTCCATAGTCTTGACCATTGGCCTCCTTCCCATCACTTCAGAAGATTCCTTTGTAGCGGATCCCAGTGAAGGCGTGAGGCTGTGAAGGGTAACGTGGAGATGCTGGTAGTCTCATTTCTGGACAGTGAAGTGATTGCATATTTTTTCTCTAACCAACTTCCTTTGAGTATGTAGAGGGAGTTTTTATTTCTGTTTACATCTGTACTGTTTGCTTTTCAAATTCTCTCTTAATCTTTGGTTTATCTCTTCTTACCTACCAAATTCTGTTATCGCTTCATCTTGGTTGTTTTTGCATTGTCTAAATGCAGATAAACTGCTATCCCTTGCAATTTAATACCACTTTCTGCTACTTCTGACCTATGCACACTATCTAAATCTGAGAGGCTTAGCCTATCATCATGGATTCTTATTTCCTCAACTTTTCTTCCAGAAATTAATTAAATTATTATCTTTTTCCCCTCACTGGAGCTTGGTGTCACAGCACTAACCTTCTGGCAAGGTTTTCCTTTGTAAGGTTCTAACAATTAATTATGTTCTAGTCACTGTAGTCAGTGGTTTAACTGGATTATTTTCTTATGACTTGCGCCTGCAAACTCATACAAATCTGACAATCCTACTTTTACTGAAATACCAGTTTTATCCTATTTGCTGTGCTACTGAATGGGATGCTTAAAACTTTTTTTTCAAGTGCTAGGGCCTGATTTGAAATCTTGCACGTAAATACAACAGAGCTTTGTGAAATAGCTGGATTTATCAGGAGGTATTAGCATTCAAGATCAATCCTAGAGTCCATCTTTTAGTTTGGTTTCTCTATGTGTTTTACGATTCTTGAACTCTGCTATCATTTCACCAAAAATAACTACCTAGTTTCTTTGAACTAGTTTGGTTTAACAGACAAACTAGTATTGTTTCTTGCAGAAAAGTTCATTCATCTAGCTGATGGAGGAGTGCACTGTAAAAAGGCAAAAAATAGAAACTTGCAGAAAGAAGTTTGCTTGATTTTTCAAGTATCTTCATCAGAGATTGCCATCTGTCTCCAGCTGGCAGATAAGAATGACAGTGGGGGTGGGAAAGGATTCAGTATCTGTGCAGATGACTTCAAAGGCGTGATGAGAACGTTTTCTGCCACAATTCACCATCTCACTCTGTAAATTTGTCTGTTGCTTCTTCTCGTGTTCTGCACCATATGAGGGCACAGAGCGATGACTCGGCTTACCTCACTACTCCTTGCGATTTGTGATGAAGTTCAGTCAGCGTAGCTTTGAAACAGTTTATTGAGCAACCATGCTACCTCTTTTTCTGTCCAAATAGGTACTCTCTAGGGCCAGATTTGAACAGTGAACCGGTTGAGTATGCCATAGAGCAACTTGTTGAGGAGTAGGGATGAAAAACAGAGGTGGAGTCAAAACGTTACACAGTGAGGTATAAGAAGGTAGAGAAAAACTGATGCTGACAAGTCTCACAGCGCTTGCAAAAGAAGGGAGGAAAGGGTGGATGCTTTAAGGCAGGCTATAAATATGCCTGAGGACCAGTTTGCAAAAGGCATAGAAGCAAATCCCCTGATGGCGAATTAGTAGGGGCAGGATATGATAGCCATACGAAAGAAGCACTTGGAGGAGACAGTTTTTCCATTATGGTCCCTACTTTTGTCTTCACTGTGAAGGAACCTAGGGAGCGTCTCGCAGCAGAGCTCTTCATTATGGAGGATCCATCAAAATCAAAGTGTTGGAAAGAAACACAACAAACTGAGAAAGTGAAAAATAACATTGCCAAACTGAGTGGCAGTGATAAAGTAGCAGATGGAATTCAGTGTAGATATATGTAAAGTGACTTATGTTGGGAAAAATTTTATAAGGTAAGATACCAGCTAGACATAATGGAGAAGCGCTGAGTCTGCAAAAAAAAAAATGTTCCCACAGAATGCCCATGCTTCCTTGCAATAAGAATAGCAGGGAATGTAACGCAGAGGCATTGGATTTGGCCATATGCTGGTTTATTAGTCCAGCTCCACACTTGCCATTTTCAGAACAAACTGCTTTCAAAATAGAGGTGCTCTGCTCTCTTTGCATTCCTTCACGAGAGAAAGGGAGCTCATGTAGTCTTATGGACATAAGCTAGCCTTGGGTGTTTTCTGGGGCCTGTCTTTGTGTCACGTTGTCCTCTAGACTCCTGAGTTCTCGGGGATACCCTGTGTGGGCAGCTGGGCTCCCACCATCTTAGCTAGTGGAGGAGCAGCCAGGTTACCGCGCTGTTGTGCCGCCGTAAGGTACTGTCTGTCACCGTGGTAATGAAGAGCTGACTGTACCTATCCATGTGACAGAAATAATATCATAGGCTTAAGTTACTCTTATAAGATAACCTTAAGTTATCTGAATAACACCACCTTTGTCGCTTTTTATTTTACATTTCTAGCACCAAGGAGCCTATTCATTCTTCTTAAAGCCAGCATCCTCTGACGATACACCTGGACAACAGTCTCAGTCATATGGTTTAGTTTTAGGTCGTCTGCGAGGAGCAGATGATCCTTATGGGTCCCTTCCAACTTGAGATATTATATGATTCTATGACCTCTATACAGCTTTCATAATAAGTTTAAAACATTTTTAAACAGATTTTAGTCCACACCAAAGACAGTTTGGTTCCTGTCTTTCTGTATCTCCAAATGTAAGCACGCAAATGAATAATTAGAAACCAAATCCAGTGGTTACTGGCTTACTGTCAGTCTGTCTTGTTGGTACTGGTTACAATTCATAACCCTTCAGGGCTGTGGTGTTGTGGTGGTTTTTTTTTAATTAACAACCCTCTAGCTCTTAAAAAATTATTTTGATTTTTTTGAAGAACCAATACATAGTCAGTGAAAATTAATTAGGTCTTTCGATTCTTACTGAGTACCTCTCGATTAAACTGTTAGACTGCATCCTTTTGATCTAACCTCACACAGGTTACGAGCTGCGTGCAATAGAAAAGCGCAGCGGGCACAAAACTATGCCCAAAAGAATCAGAGCTAGGGCCGATGGATCTCCTCAGAGAGCTGACTAAGAAACTTGGCCTTCACTGAAATGCAGTAGATGATGCATGCAGAATTTAGTGTGATGGCTTTTTACAATGCTTTGTTTGAGCTATCCGTTCATTTGGCGATTATTTTTCTCCTGCACCACAGTATTTCTAGGGCCTACTGTGTTTCATATGACGGACTGTAATGAAGTTGCCTTGTAGAAGGAATCAGGCAGATATTTCAGGAATTTAGTACTGGTTATTAGTAGCAATCATCTGGAAGTGTCCAAAACAAACACAAACAGCAATCAATCAATGGCTGTGACATATCAGTGAGTGTAAGCAGAGGAGGGGAAAGCACTGGGAAGAGTTCAGAGTCCGTGTGTATGAAACCAGACAGACTACAAAGGGGGAAGATCGCTTAAAGAACATAAAAAATAAAATTTACTTCCTATTTTGAAAATTATGTTGATATTTATATTATGAAATTTATTTCAATGATACATGGCTGTGCTCTAAACAACTAGGATAAAAGCTTGGGACTGAATTTTTGAACAATTGGAACAAAAGCTATGTGCTTATCTTGTAATGATTTTATATAAACAAGTGTAGACAATGCGTAAAAACAAATTCTGTGTTTTGCTCATAATATACATTATTTGCTGTTTCAAGGTAAAAACTGCCAAGGTATTTGACAAGCTTTAAATACATATTTAAAAGATTGTTTAAGTTTAAAAGTTACTTGGAATAGGACAAGCTGCATACTTTGTCCAATGCTTGGTTTATGCTATTTATTCCCAAATTAAGCATTAGGACCCAACAGGTATCCCCTTATGTGTTTGCTTTGTTGTCGGACACTCAAAAAGGGATGAAGGGAAACTGATGAAGAAATAGGGAATGGCTGTTTGCCTGCAAACACCTCGATGGGTTGAAAACAAGGGAAGAAGTCTAAGACCTTCCACTGCTTTCACCCTGAAACTATTTAGAGGTGTGGAGGAGAAAAATAGGAAAGGAGCCTATGAAAAATAGTGCTGATTCCTGAGGAGGGGAATAACTGGATTAAGTGGGAACAGGTGACTGGTAGAGGGTGCTTAGTTTGTGGTAAAACCATGCCCTTGGATTAGAGAGAACCAAGAGCAGGTAGGAACTAAATGGCTGGGTAGAGACATTCCTACTGCGTGAAGATTAGATTATCAGTGAAAAAAAGATCCAGCGGTCAGGAAGAGATTAATGGGGTCTTTGAAACCATTAGGGATGTGTGCTTCTGAGGAGCTCGGGATAAGGTGGTGCGAGGAAAGGGGGAGCGGGAGGTGAGTAAAAGAGGAAGAGGGAGAGCACGGATGCTGGCGTTGCGGAGAGAGGAATTGTGGCCAGTAGAGGAGTCGATAGAGGATACAGCTGCAGAGCAGTTAGCTCAGGAAGAAGAGACCAGTGACTAGGTCTGAAGGGGGAGTGAAACAGGAGAGAGAAGCAGCAAATGAGTAGAAAAAGCAAGAAGCAAGCAGAAGGATGGGCGGTGGTGTAAGGGGGCAGAAAGAGGCAGCAGGTACCAGCAGGACTGAATGAGAAGTGCTGGGAACTGACTGTCCAAGGAGGGTCTTGGTGATCTGGGTGGCACACAGGAGTGACTGGGAAGACTGACAGCTGAGGAGAAGACGGGGGAGAGCCTGTTCTCTCCAGCAGCTGTGGCACGTTGGTAAGCTTGTAGTGACTTGTCAGTAAAATATGAAGGGAGTTTTTGCACTCAGTGTCTGCATGTAGCAATTCTGAGTGCCGCTCCCCACCGGGGAAATTCAGAGTGCTCAAGGTCCCAGGGGAAGTGGCTCCTGGGGTCTTTTGGTTATTGTGGCTACCACCAGGGATAACAGGGAACATAATTAGACCTCAAAGCCCTCTCTTGCACAGAAAATAATTATATATGGTGGCTTGGAAATAGGGGCAGAACCCTATCCATGCAGAGCAGAGGATAAAAGGTTGAGGAGGCTGGAGAAGGATGCGAGTGCCCGTGGTGTGATGCACATGCTTGCAAGGCAGTGAACAGGGAGGAGAGAGTGAAGGGGGCCGAGGGATAACTACGGGGAGCTTGGAGTGAACAGACTGCTCTGGTTACAAAGCGAAGCAACACGCTTGCATCGCGACCATATTGAAAGGGGGTTGAGCAAGAAGGAGTTAACCAGTGTTTTGGCATTTCAGCCAAGTGCAGTGCTGGGATGTACTGCTGGCTTGACGGCTTTTGATAGGGAGGATTATTTTTTTGCAGTTCCTCTCTCTCGGCTGTATCAGAGCCGTCCAGTGGTGCTCGGTGAGGGTCTACTCCTAGCCTGCAAGTCTCTTGGCGCAGTTCGGGAGCGCTCGCCGAGGGACCCGTTCCCCCAGAGCCACCAGCCAAGCCCTCCCTGGGCTGCAGTTTCTGCCCCAAGAGCTCTCCCTGCCACCCCCAGGGTCTCAAATCGTGAGCTCCTTTCGGTAGAGAGAGACCAAACCCCACTCCCGCCCGCGTTCAGGCTGACTCGGCGCATCCCTCGTGTCCAGTTCCTTGGAGGTTGCTTCGTCCGTCCCGCGAGGACGGGCTGGGCTCGGGGCAGAGACAGAATTTCTCGGGTCGCCGTCGTTTGAGCCATTCCTACGTACAGCTGGGGGGAGAAAGCTGCGGAAACCGGGCAGCCCTCCCGGGCGACCCCCGGCCGCTCTCGGAGCGGCGGTGGGCGGCCCCGGCGGGGCGCCCCCGGGG
>NW_010972587.1:6670071-6723726 GCF_000737465.1 Haliaeetus leucocephalus
CTCCTCCGCCGGCTGTCTGTCCTCGGCTGTCTGTCCTCGGCTCCCGGCCGAAACGGGGCGAGGAACACGGGCACTCAGTCCCGCAGGGGCATTAGACGCGCTCGCCTCCCCCCCCAGCCCTTCTAACTTCGGAGTTGCTCCTTTTTTTTTATGCGGGGGACTGAGGAAGGATGAGGAAAGCTCGCCTGTTTTCCTAGAGCACTGGCATTCTATACCGGAGGAGTTACCAGGCAATTTACTTCATGCAGCACCGATAGCCCTTAACGAAGCGGGAGGGGAGAGCTGAGTGAGATTCGCTGCTTTTTGTACAGCTAGAACTAGAGGGGTGAGCTGGTAACAGTCGGGGAATCGTCCCCGTGGTATCAGCAGTTGATGTAAATGCGGATTTTTAAACTCACTTTTCCATTAAATCTTTCTGGGCAGCGACTAGACTGCGTCGCTAGACATGTATTTTGTGTAAATTTTGTGTAAATGTGTATTTCGTGCCAGCTGATGTAACAAAGCCATGCTCCTTTCTTTGAAAGACTTGGGGTGCAGGTCCGGGTAACCCCTCAGACAGCAGCAGCTTTATTTTAGTTAGCTGTAACCTAGCAGCTCCCTCAGACCAGGCCTATCCTTTTTTGAGGTAGGGACGTATTAAAACAGGGGCACATAACTTAGACACAAATGAGGGCAACAGGGCTATTTTCTGTTTTCTTTCAGGGGGAGATGAAGGGCATGGGGATGCGCAGCAGGCAGAGGGGACGCACAGGACAGAGGGATGCGCAGCAGCTTCTCCCTGCACTGGTTTGGAGAGGAGTTCAGCCCGGTGAGTCTCTGCTCAAAGGACCCTGTAGTAGAACAGGTGGAGCGCAGAAAGACCGTACCAAGGAAATAAACAGGTTCTTCTCACACACACACACACACACACACACCCCGTTTGGTTTTTTTTTTCTCCAGCAAATAAAACAAAGGGAAAAGACCACACTGGAAGATGAATTGTGCTGTCTTGGCTAACTACTTCTCCTAAGCTTTAATAGGTTCCCAAAACAGGCATGTAGAACCCAGGTAAGAAGGGTGAAATAATTAAGAGTTGGAATGTGGGGCTTTTGTGTCTGCTGTAATTATCTGTGGGCCAGATCAGAAATGTTAGACATCCAACAGGTGACGATGTTTTTAGGGGAAAAGCGAACAGTTCCTCCTTTCTCTAAAGGCTACATACTTTTCCTATCTAATCAGTAATACAAAATGGGGAGGTGCTGACACAAGCAAGAATAGCCGATGACTTCATCAGTGTGGCAGCAGCTCTCCCTTTAAAGTGTGAGCAATTCGTTGTGGGTTTGGGAGGTTTTGTTTTTTTTTTTTAAAAAGTCCCTTTTATGCAGGAACCTGCAGTCACCTTTAGGACTGTTCTAGTCTTACTTCAAACCTCTGCTGAGACAGAGCACAAGACTACTTGCTGTTCCTCTCTAACAAACCCTAACTGCTGCTCTTGCAATCAAAACAAATGTAAAGCAACTAATTCTAGTCACCAGCATTTTTTACCCTTGTTATTAGTGGCTTTGACCTAAGAACTCGAGGAAGCTGCATCACCATAGCTAAGTGTTAACATTGTGTACATAACCATGAACTGCGAGAACTTCTGAAAAACTTCAGCAAATACTTTCTTCTGTCCCCCAACAGATGGAGTGGCTATTCCTGCATGGGGAAAAAGACCTGTAGTTTCACAGAGGTGCCCAGCAGAGCTGCAACAAAACTATTCTAAGATCTGAAGCAGGTGGGAAAGCAACACTCTACAATGCAGTTACAATTGCTTCTCCACCCTCTAAAAAGAGGCTCCACAAAAAATTCTGTCATGTTTGTATGGCTGTGGAGTTTTTCTTTTTTAAACCGTACGTTACGTAGTGAGCTCGTGTTGTGTTTTGCTGTGGCAGTCCTTCAGATTGTAGCTGGAAATTAAATTTTATCTATAAAACGTATTAACCTCTCAGTTACACAAAGAGTCAAAAGTTGTCTACTGCCCACACTGCATCACGTCAAGCTAGAGAAGCTGAAGCTACCACTAAAAGAGGAAGAGTGACTTTCAGTGTAACTAAGAATGTGGCTGCCCACACCTTCCATCCTGGACAGGCTCGAGGCCACCGCTACCACCCTCGCCCCGGGAGCTCCCGGGACCCGCAGCTGCCCTGCATCGCAGCGTGACAGACTTGGCCACCTCCGTTGATGCTTCTGCCGCAAGACCACAAGGAACACGACAAACAAAAGGGGGTGTGTGCCTTTCTGGAGGAGCTGGTGTGCTACACAGGTGGGTAAGACCTTAAGAGGCCCATAAAGGAACTGTGAAGTGCCAGCTGTGGAGAGTCAAGCCACTTCCAGGATCACCCAGATGAAGTTCGAGTCAGTTGTAACGATTCTCTTCATAATCACTTCATTTAAAAATAAATACCTCCTCTGAGCAGTATTACAAGCCAGCAGCAAGGCATAATTCACAGTGTTGGTAGCTTTGGACAATTTTTTCTCCCTGAACAGGAGTTTGGATGTGATGGGGCCCTGAACTCTGACTTTGGAACAGTTTTGTTCTGGTGTGTCCCCTGCCTTTCTCCACGTGAACTGTTAATTTTCTGACATGGTGTTGCCTTTCCACATCCGGCATCGTGGCATACTTCCTCCTCACCGCCTGCTTTTCTTTGTGTAGATTTCCTGCCTACCGACATGCGGATGTTTTTGGCGTTATGTGGTGCCCTCACTCTTGGCTATAAACCTCATGGTTAAGTCAGCTGGCAGGGGCAGGAGCCATCTCATATAGAGCCCATTTCTGTATGGTAAAGGTGAAGGAAATGATTAAAATTTCTCCCTTGACACACATCTCCTAAAGCGGGTATCTTCAGCCACCCAAAAGCATGCCTTTTTTCTCTTCTATAAGATGATGCGTAAATAGTTCCTCTTTGTTTTTTAGAAACGAGGACATTTCTTCTATGACAAGACACATTTGCTCTTATGAGACCAGCAAATGGACAGTGGCCAGGAATATTGAACAGGTAAGATTAACACCCATTGGTTTAATGTTCATCTGAGCACAAACCAAAGTTTAGTATGGAAGGTATTTCTGAAGGAGGGTATACCGAGAGTCACATTTTGTACTTGGCACTGAGCAAACAAATGCACCAAGCTACACAATATGAATTATACCTGCTCTTTTTGGAATCTGGCAAGGAAATAGCAAAAATCTGAAAGCAGTGTGCGGTAGGAACTAGGGAGGTCCAAAGGGAATTGTTTACAAAGAGGGAGACAAGGTGGGCAAAAAATGAAGTTCCAGCTCCCGAGTCTTTTCTTCTAGGTAACTGCTACCGTTTGGAGCCACTAAGGTGAGGCAGTCCTCGCGCGGCCGCGCTGCCTCCACCCTCCCTGCGCTCTGCTGCTCCGGCTGCTTCCCCAGCTGCGGTCACTCCTGCCCGGGTTACGGCTTCCTTCACGGCTGGGGCTGGGCATGCCCTTCGCCTCTTAACTCGCCAGCACCAGCTACTTCCATGCCTCCATGTGTATTTGATGTTAATTCCGGGACACAGAGATCCCTTTCCGCACGGTGACAACTCCCCTGAAAATCTAAGCTGCTGTTCTGAATTACCACTTACGCCATTAGTCACTTAAGGAAGCTTACCAGAGTCAGCAGCCAGCAATAACACATTTCTTGTATGCAGACTGTCTCCTAAATAATAAAAGTGTCTCCTCCACTGCCCATTTTCTCTCTGTGGTAGCTGGATTTTCTGGGGATGCGTTTGATCTGCAATACGATCAGTACAATAAGACGGTGACACAAGTTTATAGCAATTGCTTTGTGAGACTCGGCTAACGTCACGTAAAAAATGGTTCTCAGATTCTGCACACAGACAGGTTTATGTAAAATGTATAAACATTTGTCCAAGTTGTTACAGATTGCATAAATATGGCATTTTTACTGTTGCATTTACAGATGTGCATGTACAATGATGTGCAAATAATCACAATTTGATTACAGTCTTTTAAAGGTACTCGAACCTTGCATCCAACTAACGCCATGAATGAAAAATGCCCACCAAAGAATTTAAATAGCAAACTTATAACATGGTTTAAATTCATAACAAATTTCAACGTCTTCTCAGTAAAACTTTCACACATGTAAAATAGTTTGTATTCATTTTATTTGTATATGTCAAAATACAATTTTTTTTTCCAAAATAGTGGGTTTTGCAACTAGTTTCATGCAGATACAAGGTCTGCTCAGTACTACCAATAAAATCAATATAGCACAGTAGCCATTCATTTTTTAGATATAAAGAATAAATAACCTAAATATAAAACACTAAAATATTAGAAACATGTATTTATTCATTCACAGGCACCCAAACTTTACCAAATATAATCCAGAATATGCCTAACTGTCTTGTAACAGAACTCAATGCGTTGCAGCCATTCAATTCTGTATTTTATGTTAGCGTAAGACAATGGAAGTCCCTATGGTTCAGACCCACCTCTCATACAGATCAATTACAATAAGATATCTCATACTATCCGTGTACCTTTAAAATCAAGAATCCTGAGCGTGGTAGTAAGAGCATAACCTTACATCTTCAAAAAACCAATCAACAGAGAGAGGACATCATGTCTTCCTTACCAAAACATACCCCACCCCCGTAAAACTAACCCCCACCCCCCAAGTAGGCAGTAGAACACAATGACCTTTTTAAATGAAGGGGTACAAATTCACATTTAATATAGTATACAATATATCAATAATACAATAGCTACTACAAGCTTTACAATGTACAATTTGTTTTAATGGCTGATCCGTTCAGTGGTTTTAGGCAATAAACTATGTGCCAATAGAATGTCGTATTTTGAATGGTTTAGTGAAAATATAAAAGCTGTTTCTAACAAAAGCGATCTTCACTTAAGTACTTTTTTTGTTTTTAAAGGCCACTGAAATGTATAAAATGGTCTGACATGATGGTGTTATCAAATTGGATGCCTTCTCACATGGCAACAACAGTGCATATAAACATTAATGTGAGTGTAATGGGTTATGTTTTTCAAATGATTTAGTACATTACTTTGGCTAGCACAACAGTTTTGGACAGCACTCAGATAAATACAGGTATGTGAAATGTAGTGAAGCAGTTATATTTATGCAACTTTTTATTATGGTGAACACTATCAAATGAAAAAAAATGGGAGGAAAAGATAATAAAGTATTTTATATAGTTTAGACCTTTTGTAAAGATAGGGCTCCATACAATGTACAATGTCTAAATTCTTTATACCATAAAAATTAATGAACTTTGTTAAACACACTATTCTGGAGTAGCCTAATTTGCATTAACAGACATTTGCAATAGGGAAATATATTCAAGCATGCCACGTGGTGGTCTGAAAAATCAAACCAGTACACATTTATATATACAGCATCACTCAGTACCTGCTCAAATGAATGTGACGATTACAGGATCTAACATCTTTCACTACAAACTTCTTTTTTTTTTTTTTTTTAAAGTGACCAATAAAGGCAGAAAACAGGACTCTTAAAATATTTCTAGTTTCAACTGACTTTTAAAGCATTTTGTATAGGAAATAAATGCATATTGCACAAACAGTGAAAGCAAATGTTCCACCAAACATCTCTGTTCCAGGTGGTTGGACAATACAATTCTAGGTAGCTACACAAATATGTAATTTAAAAGGGTGTGTGGTCTCTGCAAATGGTAAAGCTGTGAAAACACTGTACAAGAAAATCTGGTACATGAATAATTAGAAGGGAAAAAAAAAATTCCAAACTTAAGATTTAAAGAAAAACTGAGTATAGAAAAAACTGGGAATTGTGGCACAACAAAAACATCATCGAGTAACTGTCTTCTGTGAGAGCTGAAAGCTTTTGTTGATGTAAAAGTGTTTATGTACAACTAAGGCTTACTGGTTAAATATCTGAGGCGTATCTGGCCTTGAACACTTTCCTTATTATGCTGTAGCTGTAAACAAGATTTCTCAGTCATTTTATCTTCTCAGCAGCTGCATTTTAACAGAAACAATGATCTTGATACAAAAAAACACACAGGTAAGAGGGCGTTTGGCAGGATATCTGAAAATGACAGTCTCCAAGGGATCTTCCCACACTTCCAGCGACTGCCATACTATGGTCCACTGGAGTTACTAGTGATGTGCAATACCGTTATTTGCTGCTGTAGTAAACCCTTTATTTGGAAAGTTTGCTTATAACTCTGATCAAGGCCCCATTTTCATCTTTTAGCCTCTGGTTGTCTGCCTTCAGGTCTGGTAGCATCTATGAAAAATGAAACATGATGGTTATTTGCTATTACACCCCAAGTAAAAGCAGCAAGACTAAACAAGCACTGGGGAGAAAAATCTTTATTCAGCTTAAGCATCTTTGCAGTTCTCCCCCTTCATATCAGCAGTTCAGAAAAATCTCACCTTTTAGCATGATACAGTTAAGAGTTATAGATTAGGAGTTTTTACTTGCTTGGACTAGACGCACTAAAACTTAGTGGTGCAGATGACAAGCCTCTAACAAAAGCATTTATAGTAGCATGAGGAAAGTAATTAAATGCTTCAAATTTCAGTGCAAAACAAAAAAATGTTAATTACCAACAATTTAAAGAGGCTTGCCCATACTGCTCTTGCACACTTTCAGAAAAACATGCTGTAGCTAAGCATATCTACCACTGTGCTCTTGGATGATTTCAATCTGATCAGATACAGTGTGATTCAGCTCGTTAGCTCATAGCATTAATCTTCCAACCACTTCCAAACTCATGTTGAAGCACACATCCTATAATTTGCGATCACATCCCTGAATAGCAGAGTTCACACAAGATCAGATCATCGAAAGCGATCACTGAAACACCAGGCTGCATACTCAGGCACACAAGTTAGGAGTTGGCAAGTTAAGGTTGCCACAGGAGACGGGTGACACGCAAGCACAAAAGCTGGAAGGCAGAAGCCAAGTGAGGTGAGAGTTGGACAGGATCAGACAGGAAAGGAGGACAAGTCAGTGCACAGAGGTTCCTCCTGGGAGAATTTAACTTGTCAGAGAAACCAGAAGTAATCTCGGCAGTTCTCCGTATCTACATTCACACACTGATAGCAAACCAACTATAATACTCGTGGCTAAATTACGTGTATGGTTTCCAGCAGCAGGTTTACACAGGAGGCAACAGCCTATTCCTGCACAGCGGTTATTCAGTAACCTCCAGTGCAAGTGCATGCAAGCGGTCTAAGTCCAGCTAGCGACCTATGTAACAACTGCTACACAATTTTTCATGATGAAATTTCCTTGCCGCTAGTTTTGTTTTCATTTTATTCAAGCAAAATCACACTTTCAACCCGATTATATTTAGAACATTATTAGGGAACAGAAAGAACTGAGGAGTTTAAAAATGCAGGGTTAATGAACTGTGCATTACACCAGAGGCTTCATTTACACATCTCCTCTGAAGGATTCCTGTCCACACTCAGTTCACCAAACACCAGACACTCTCACAGAGCGAAACACGATGGTGCACTGAGGATGACTGAGGTTATAGGATCTCTAGTTCATTTACCTGCAAATACCAAAGTATGTGAAAGGAAGACGCCAGGAGATCGTAAGAGGAAAAAAGGTGATCTCTACAATTAGAGTAAGTAAAAATCATTCTGCTAACCTGGATTCCAGCTCTGCTCCATGGTGGAGCTTAGGGCAAGCCACCTAAACTGAGCTCTTCACAGAGTCAGAGGGAAGCTTCCATTGTAGTCAAGTGAGAGCTGTGCTCTGAACAAGAAGTGCTGTAAAATGCTGATTACTTTCAAAAACCGTGTCAAGGTGTTTGAAATTGGGCAACACAAGTAATCATTTGGCAATTTTCAAGTATTACCTGTATTAAGTTTTCTAGGCTGTAAAATAAGCTGCTGTTGTCTGAGACAGACGTGCTAGGGGTCATATCCAGATAACAGGCACGTGTACCGTGCATTTGTGTGTGCACCTGTATCCTAGGATAAACCTGGGGTTGTTCTATGACATGTATCTGCAAACAACGAAACAGCCATTTGTTCAGGCAAAGCAACTAAAACCTTTCCTTCCTCCTTTTCATTTGGTTACGGACTTCATACCGAAGATCCTGGGTGAAACCACAACAGCCTTCATCTAGCTGTGCAAGGAAGCAAGGGAGTCTGGGTTTGTTCTGTTAAACGGGTATCTCGACAAGTGTTGTCACATATGCTACCCAATGAAACCTCGAAGCGGCTCCAGCAACGTCACAGTCCTCTTTCAGCTTACTGCCTAGGGAGATGGAGCCCATCACGCTTAATTACATACAGGCAGACCCACAGAGTGGTGTATTTTCTGGTGAACTGTTTTAACAAAAAAGCTGCTGTTCAAATTTAGAGCTTTAACATAATCATTACCATTATATGTCTGCAAATCTTTGTAGATAGATTTTAATCCTGATTAAACTAATAAGTAGCATAGGTATTAAGGAAATATTTTCTCTTTTATTGTGAGTCTGCTAAAGAATAGGGGAAGACTGGTGGGAGACAAAAGCAGTTATGAGTAATAGGAGATTGATCAGGAAGGATAAGCTCAAGTAACCTAAAATACTTGTGCTTCTCATCTCTACTAATCCCCACATACTTTAAACCTAGCCAAAGACATTTATACAATTTTCTCGGAGCAGTGCATTCCTATGGTACTCAAACTTCTCATGAGGTGACACCACACACCTTTAATGTGCAGAGGCAGGGAAAAAACGCTTTGCAGTGAATTCAGTAAAATTACAGTTACATACTGTACTTAAAACTTTGAATTCCAACTTGCTTCTCACTAAAATAGCAAAGTATCTTCCTGTGATGAGATTCCTGAGTAAGGTTACAAATGCACTATTTTGCCTATCTGTATTATATGACTAGCTAGTAACTTTGCAGTGCTGTCACTGAGCAAATAATTATTCAGTAATCACCTGACATATGTGAAGCCAACTCAGATCTGTACAGTAATAATAATGTCTGTGTTTGCTGGAGGATTTAGCAGTTTTTAGATACGAAACAGCTTTGTAAATTAAGATTACAAAAAGCTCATGAACAGTTAAGGTACCTGTTCAGATGAATCAGGCTATGGTTAAGCTACCATCACAATGTCAAGCTTCCCTGCTGTGTTTTTATTGCTTTTATTTTGCTAGCCAGGCTCCTCAAGCTCTACAATGATCTGCCATTGAAAACTCCTCCTACAAAAAGGAATACTGAATAGTTTTCTGTGGGTTAACACCCTGAACTGGCTTACCATGGTTAAAGGAATGCCAGTGCTAGCAAAAAAAGATGGTATGGATGTGTGGCTGTGGATGGCAGTCATTAGATTAGCTCAGCTGCATTGAAAAACCACATTGCTAGCTGAAGCTGATGTGAAACGGGCTGCCCTAAAGGGACAGCTCTCCCTCCTCATGCAGCAGTACGCGCCTGCTGCCGTCTGCGTGTTAGTTCAGTGATTCAACAACGCTGGGGTGAGATGGATCAAGTAATATAAGGAATAAAGGGATTTGCTTTCAGCCAGGTCAGTGAGCTGACTTGACTCACTCAGCAAGGGTTAAGACAAGGGAACATTGAGGAATGCAGGGCCTGGACCAGGAACAACCTCTCTACCCATGTCCTATTGTTAGGCCAGCTCCAGGAAGACAGGAAGCCAAAGGATAAACCTTCCTCTTTATTCCGTGCCTCTTAGTGGGGAAAACCTGAGATTGGACTCTGAGCAGGATGAAAAAATGTACACTCATCGCCTTGCTTCTAAAGTGGGAAGGGGAGTAGGCGAGGGAAAGCAGTTTAGCAAGAGTCACTGTGCAGAAGGAATTTTTTTTTTTTTTTTCAACCTACACATCTTAAAAGCTCACTGAAACCTCCATCCTATGCAGTTGTTATGTAAGAGGAAGAAAGGCATATAGATGTGGTGTGGCATGAAACCACATTTTGTTCATCACAGAAGTTTTGAACCTTCAGTGGGTTTCTGAAACAGCCCTGCAATAACACCAAGGACAACAAACTGGCATTTTTTTTCCAAGATGAAACTCAAAACAGCCCATACCTTTAACAGAAAGGGACTGAACCAGATGGCCGAGTAAGCATGACCCAATCTGACACACTAGGCAGGGGTTTTTGTGTCTGTGTTTGCACAGCCCATGCATTATAGGATTCTGGTCCACGACTGGAATGCCTGCATATGTAGCAATATAAATCAAAATCCGTAACTTAGTGCTAAAACTGGGTATTTTAAGCTGTGTAGATAAAAATAAGGGTTGGCCAAAACCACATGCATGGGAAGTTAATACGTGAAAATACTAATCGACTTGAAATTCCAACAGATTTCTGAAAGAAAAGACTTTGGTCCCCTCTAAATACTAAAACACACAAATGTAAGAAATAAAGTTGCTAATGCAACTGTTCAGGAATGCACAGTACTGAAATCAGTTCTCAAACATTCTTTAGTTGAGACTAGATTTGTATCAATTCTATGCACTTCAATTATACGGCCGTAAGAAAGCTCAATTCCTAATTTCAATTTGTTAGAAAACTGGAGGCAAATCTATTTGAGCATTTAGTCAAACATCAAAACAAGGGAGTGACTCCAGTGTATCCTAACGCGAACTCAAATCCTTTCAATTGTTGCCCAGGTTTTAACACGTCAAAGGTCTCCTGGATCACTGCCAATTTATCTTCAAGTAAGCAAGGACAAACTTGAGTGCTAGTAAGGACAATACCATACCATACCGACACATCTGTGACACCTCTGGTTGGTACACCGGACACCATGCTTTAGCCACACTTCCATAACCGAGCAGCGGTAAGTCAGTTTCTGACACACAAGTGTTAATAGTAAACTTCTACCCAAGCACAAACTGAACGTCAACACCTGCCTGGCTACACAAAGGAGAAGGAAGAAATTACAAGTCCACAGAGCGCAGTTGCCTACAGGACCCTGACAGCTTGGCAACCACTCGGGTCAAGGCCCTATTCTCAGTCACCAGTCGCTCATTTATGTGTCTCAAAGATTGAATCTGCTTTATTTGTTGCAGGTTCTGCAGGAATCAAAGAAATAGGAGTGAAAAGGAGAAAAAAAACCACATGTATATTATGTTGATAAGAACTAGAGATGAGCAAAATTGAAAGAAAACTTAGAAGAGACAGTCCTGTTTAAAGTAGATAAGTCGCTGTGAAAGGAAAGTATCAAAGAGTGGCACATTCTTGAAAAGCAATCTAAGAACCAGCAGTGATTAGTCACAGCTTTCCAAAACAGTTCAGGATACATTAACAATGAGAGCTATTCCTGGAATTCTTTACTTAACATCCTAATTGCACAAACTAAATCTCCTATTCAAAAGTCTGTAAATAATGACACATTTAACATATACTTTTACACGGCAGTGTAACAAATGATAGGAAGATTATTTAATCTTTCATTTAAAACCTTCACATACTGCTTATTGAAAGTAAGCTTTTGAAAAAAGGCATTACATTTGCATTCTCTGTTTTTCTTGGAAACCCAACCTTCCCTGACAGGAATTTACAGGTTGATGATAGAAGCTCACATCCTGTCTTCCACTCTTAGACAGAATTATTTTCCTATACCATAGTTTGCTTTCTACATATTTCACTTCTAAAGACCCCTCAAGGAACCACAGACATTGTGTCCTCCCTTACAGCAAACTATCTTGGTCCGAATCCAAGGGAGCTGGCGGCATCGTGGTTGCCTTCTGCCTACATCTGCCTGTCAGCTTCAATTATTTCAACAAAACTTCGTGCATGTATTTTAATGGAAAGTATTTGGAAGTTAATGCCATTTCCAAGCACCAGAGGGAGCTCAAAAATGAGCTTGAAAGGAAAGTTTTTATTAACCAATGACAAATATCAAATGTCAAAACAGTGGTGGTACTTTAAAATTTTGGAGTGCAAAAATGTTTTCTATTTCATCATGTTCCACTAGTTTTCTAGGCATACTTTAATTCTATCAGTTTCGTTTGCCCTGTCCAATATTACATCCAAGGACATCATAGAAAACAAACTTGCCAAATTCCTCACCCTTCTTATTAATTCTATCAGTTTGGTTCACCCTGTCCAATATTATATCCAAGGACATATAATACAAAACAAACCTGCCAAATTCCTCACCCTTCTTAATCATATCAGAGGATGTAACATTGATAAACCAGGAAATGAGAAAAGTCATACCATGACTGGCTAAAAAGCCAGAAATGTATTTAAAAAGTATTTTTCTTCTGGGATTCAGTTTATACATAGTTGAAAAAAACCGGAAATCTGCGCATGTGGTAAATGTTACTTATTTGTCAATGTCTGAAATCTATCTACTGCTTTTTGTTAACTAAAACCTGATTATTATCCACTCTATAAAAATCAAAGTTTTTCTTTCAATATTGGTAACATGCTGTCTAATACATAATTCAGAAAGCATGAGGTAACAGTTGAAGCAACATTTAATGCTTAAATACCTATGGAATTATATGCTACCATTATTTTTAAGTTAATAAAATATAGGGTATCGCATCAAAATCATAGATTGTGATTCCATCTTGATTAGATCAAGATATGTTTCACTCCAACCATCTCTGATGTTTCTTGTTAGCCAGTATGCTACAGAAGCCTAAGCCTCAGCACCTTTTTAGAAGTCATACATGTATGACTGCTTATGCCGCTGTAACAGCTTCACTACAAGCTCCATGACATGAGTGATTTTGAAATGCAGCTGTAACTTAGTTATTTTCTAAAGAAATTACAGAGACCAGTAATACTGCGAGACTACATGTTGCACTGACATAGTCATACACTTTGTTATTAATAGTTTAACGTGTAATAGTTTACTTACTTTCAGTTCCTCTTCCATTTCAGATATCCTTCTTTCTAGAGCTCTTCTTTCCTAAATCAAAAGATGTGTGTTAACATTGAACAATACCATTTTAAAAAAATGACTGCTTGTAAATACTGTGGTAACAGTGAAACACTTCAAGTTTCAAAGATCATACAACCAAAAGCATAGTGTGGATAGGAAACTTGTGATGGCAGTGATATATAGAAATTTTGTCACCCCTTCCTTCACACAAATTTAGACAGGCTGTTAAGTACCATTTGCTTGGATTTATTTTTCATGAGCTAGGCTTCTGTAATAGCTTAATATACAAGAAATGCAGAAAATGATCAGAAACAAACAAGAGCATTAAAAGAAACAAGCACAAAAGCATAAGCTTTCATAGACAAGCAAACGTAGCTGAAACATCTGTCTCAGCTCAGTGGGATCTGTCCACACTATAAACTGCAACGTAGTGTAGATACACCCAAATTTACATTAAAGGACTTCAGCTGAGTACCAAAGAAATCTAGCTACGTAAGACCACCTGCTTCTTGAGTAAATGTTTCCTGAATATTTTCTGCGTTTCTAGTATAGTTTTTTTTCCTTTTTTCCTTTTTACCTGAGAAGCAGGAGAAATTATCCTTTGCAGAGAACTTCAGGTTGTTTTGATTACACTGACTACAGTACCCAAGCTAGCTTATTGAAAGTTAGCTGAGGGTTTTCTATACTATGCTGCAGTCTGCAGTGCAGACACTCTACCATATTTCTACATGATGTTCTTTCGTTTAAACCTAATTTTCAACACATCTGACATATGAATAGCTGATGCAACAGACTTCAGGGGTTTATAGCTTGATTGCTTGCTCTCCTGTGTCAGACAATGCAGTGTGCCTCATTTAAAAGCAGCTGCAGTTATCAGTACTCTACATTCAGATTCTTCCAAAGTGTGAAAGGCAAAAGCAAGAGATTATTGCAAAGTGGACATATGCATCTGCATACAACGGTGTTACGCAAACAGCAAGCAGCATTGACTGAGGTGTGTAAAACTTTGGTTAGATCATACCGCCCAGTAGATACTGACTCTTGCCGGTCACCTTTCAGATATAAATCATTTGAATTTAGTTTAATCATAGTGCAGTTATACCCCAACATTTTCCCATTTTAGCAAACAACTTTAAAGGTTTATCAAAGTAATAGATTACTGCAGTTGTTAGTACTTAATGTACTTAACTCCTTCGAGTTAAGACCTTTCCCATAATGATACTGACTGATAGTAATGGGCATAGTAAGTACCAGCAAGTTAACTGCAGTAGCAAGTGACTAACAAAAAACCCACACCATCTTACATTACTTAGAATTGTATCAGTTACCTACTAGCTTTGAAGAATAACGTATATTACCAGTGTTCTTATATTAAGCAGTATTTGACAATTCCTGCAATTACCAAGGGATGAATGATCAAATAGATCTCAAAATTTCAGATGGTTAGAATTTGTTAGTCCTTTCGATGCATTTGCTTAACTAGCATGTTGAACTTGTCTAAGAACAACTATTAGCAATAAAAGCCAATTAAATAAAACCTGTATTTCATTAACTTTGTATACTTCACATTATATAACAGAAACATTTAAATGGACTGGCCTAGATATAAGATTTTTTAAAAAACATATTGTTTTGATTAGATGAAGCTATGCTTCTCTTTTTCCTGAACTGCTTACTCTTTTAGGAAGTGGCTTGAGGAATGCCAACAAAATAATACATTGCAGTTTCACTGGGAAGAGTTGCCAGTATTATTTGATTAGTCCCTGGACTCAAAGAAAGGGTTTGAAATTTATGCAGTCTAAAATTTTATGATACGCTTCAACAACTCTATAAGGTACGCCGAGGAACTTTTGTAACCCTCAAAATGAAAAAAATACATGCTAGTCTCTCAGCTTATAAAATACAATAGCTCATTTGTATTTATCAAAGCAACTAGGAACCACAGGCTTGGTGCAGTGAGATTGAGGTATGGGGGTATACATAGGTGAAAAATTGAACCCAGAGTTATAAAATTCTTAAGAAGTAAAACCAGATGTATATACCTACATATATTTGTATATTCAGTAATGGCAAAAAAAATACCTCTCCACAACCCAAATTCCCAGCTCATGAATTCTAAATTTGGGGGAAACTGGTTAAAGGTACCTACAATTCTGAATTCTAATCCAGAATGAAACCGGGCAGTTTGAGTTTTATTATCACATCATATGAAATTCTGCAAAGGACTTTTACCTTACTTTTCAGAGTGACAGGTCATTAATGAAACCCTTATTTTTGCCTATTTATTGTGAGGGCCTTGCATCTGTGATCCAATTTCTCCTCCCCATCTCCATGGAAATAGCCCCTTTCTGGTAAACAGTTGTCAAATGAACAATATCAACAATCACAAATCACATCATGGAAACCCACTTCTGAAGGCTGAGTTCAAATAAAATTCAAAGCCAGTATTTTCTAAATTTGATTACCGTGCAATTCTAGGTTTAATAAATGTTCCCATCTTCTTTACTGAAAAGATATGTTTGAGCTTGAAAATGTCATAGTTCAAAGATGCCTTCACGTTTTTCTCTGCCAGCCTTTTATTTCTTCCAATTTATTCTCACCACTTTACTTTTTCCCTCCCCTTTTTTCTGTGTAATTTATATAGACATCTTCAGGTTTGTATTTTGTTTTAGTGAAGTTATATACTTGGAAAAGTATAGTTAGAAAAGCTCTACAATTTTTTTCTATGTTTTACATTTATGTTGTTACATTACACATTAAAAAGATGTCTTTAAAATTATTCTTAAATTCTGAATTTGGTAAGCTTATTTCTAGAGACCAGTTGTTGATGACTAGCAGCTGAGAGACTGCTTCAGTCACTTTCAAAGCAAAAGTAACTCCAGATTTTAACAAGGGAAATACTATCACAAAGAAATTCCTGTTTTAAATTCTTGTCTGAGAAGTTTAAAATTATAAAATACAAGGAACATCTCCTAAATCTTACGTAAATCACGTTTCAGCCATACAGCATTATCACTAACTTTATTTTTTTACCTGCTAGCTTTAATACCAATACATTTAGGAAGAATAACATTTCTGAAAGACATTTTGCTGTTGGACTAAATGTCTTTAAAAAAAAAGGTGCAAGAATTTCTAATATAGCCAAATGTTTTAATGCAATGGCCTATTTTGGGAAAACGCAAAGCAGCAATTTAAAACTGAAATAATGTTTAGCTATGCAGTACTGAATGCTCTGCAGTATGGAACCTATATAGTAATGGACGCAGCTAATCTATGAAATAATTAAATGTCCACTTGTGTGGCCATGACAGCAAGCATGAAACCAATTAAAGCTGCTGATGAAACTTTTTTACTGATGAAATCACCGTCTACAGCAGGATGCCAAAAAAATCAAGGAGAAATAGGTGCTAAAAGGCTGCTGCAATTATCTGGAGAGATTATTAAGATAAAGATAATGGAACTTCAGGAAGTGCCTGAGAGAATTTCTATAGCTCCACGTGCCCTATAAAATCTACCAAGTGTTTGTTTATACACCAGACAGGTTTGTAGAACTAAAAATTGTGTTCTAAACCTCAAATACTGGAAAGTAAACATAGAAGGCTAGTGAATGTGAAGTTTGCCAGAGACAAATAAATGTATAACTTACTACTGTCAAAGTCCATTTAGTTTTCTTCCCATTTAAGTGTCTAATGTGTCACTCCAGGATCAGGGGAGGAGAAAGGAACATGTGGCCAGGGTCATGCAGGAAGCCAGGACCACAACAAAACCGACATAGTTTGCTTTACGTTGCTGTGGAACTAAACTTTTCTAGGGATGGATTTTAAACTAGCATGAAACTACAGCCCAGAATTATCATGTGTCCAACTTCTGAAATAATTCCTGTAGTCTATCTCACATATGGATTTATTATATGACTCCTTTCCTATTCAATTTAGGGTTGTCTCTGACCCTGATGCCTCTCTTCCCACACTGCTTATTCATTCTTCCTCCCACCTCAGTATCATATTCCCTCTGGAAAAAGTTACAGTACAGGGAAAGAGACAGATTATGATTAATTTTATATCATTGGCAGGTTTAAGGTCTCACGTCTGTGAGGGAGAAACAGCTACTTCATTACCAACAATAACTGGTAAAACAACATGCATGCCTCTGGAAAGCTCTGAGGAAATTAAAGTCTCTGAATCTTGGAAATGCATTAGAAGATGAGGCACTCTGAATCTGCTTAACCCTCTGGAGTGCCAACATTGTTTTGGATGCGATGGATCAAGCGGCAGATCTCTGGAGGGCAGTGGGGTTTAGAACCTGGTTATCACAAACTAACAGGCAACCTGAAGGCAATTCTTAAGAGTAATTCCATCTCACAGCATCTCACATTCATTGCCACTTTGAAACCTAAAACCCCCAAATCTTCTAAAAAATGCAAGTTATAAGAAAGGCTTCTGTTCCCACTAAAATATATCCAGGCTAGGGGTTGCAAAACAAACTAAAACAAAGCCTGAATTGGAGTACTTAAGAGATCTTTGGCAGAAACTCACCCTTTTCTCCATTTCCAAGAGTGATCTGTCAGCAAATCTTTCTTGTCTCTGAAACACAAAATTAATAAAGACATTGATACTTGTTCTTAAACAACATAAAACTGAGAAAAAACAATTTGATTGGACATTTTATTATTCTGTCCGAAGTATGTCTTCAAAAGCATTTCAGGGAAGTAACACTGAAATAAAGAATGAAGAAGAATGAACTGGATTTATCATGCACTTCCTCTGTGACCATCCCTAAGTAATTTGATCACTACATAGCTTTTGGCAAATAGGAGTAATATAGTATTTCTACCTAAAAGCATTACAAAACAAACATCTTTTTAATGTACATCACTAATGCTTACGGGGTACGCATGGAAGACGCAAGCACAGGTAAATTGTGGCAAATATGATCCAAGAATAGAAAACTCTTTCTACAGCAATTTATGACTAATTTAACTTTTGTGTACATATTTGACATTACTGTATGCAGCACTGTTATCTGACAGCAGTTATCTGTAACTGGAATGCACTATTTGCTCTTCAGTTCTAAGATAAAGCTATCTAACCAGCCAGGAAGAACTGGCAGGTTATGCCAATCTGTCAGCAGGTTTATGAATTCATCAATCAATCCCGACCAACAGTTTGAATATAAACTTAACAGTGCAGAAAGCGTTTATCTCTACCCTGCAAAGAAGTTCCAGATACATGCTGGCAAGAACCACTACTACTTAAATAGGCAGGAGGCAGTCTCACGCATTTTGTTCACAGCTGAAGACCAGAATCCTGCGCTGTTTTCTCTTTAGAAACAGAGAGGTACTCTTCTTCACTCCCATCTTTGGATAAGAAACAGAGCCGATGCCTAGTAAAGAGCAGCCCATAGCCTGGGGTGCTTCTAGTTTGTCAACGAAGTACATGTTTTTTTGTTTTATACAAACCTGAGTGGTCTTCTCCAACTGTAGCTTAAGATCTGTAAGTTCCATGTTGGTATCATGTAACTGTGCTTTCAGTTTTTCATTTTCAGCTAGAATCTGTTCATAAAGCTGAGAGAAGATATTAATTTAAAAAATACTGAGTAATAATTCAGTGCGGTTAGCTGAAAAATTCAAAAACCATGATTAAGCTGCATGTAAAATGAACAAATACCCACTGATAGTCTAAGAAGTAAAAATCGGTTATAGATTTTAAAGGTCTTTAGAATTAGCAAGCACTTTAAAGAACTGTTACCAAGTATTCCTAGAAACAAGCAACTTTGCATAGGGAGCACATAACTTACCTTACACATATTACAAAAATACTTGCCACTTTTTTTGCTTCAGACTTCACAGATTAGACACCACAGTAAACTTTCTGACACACTCCTCTATTTTAAAGCAAGATCTAAACAATTTACAGTATATATATGTGAGCTAGCAAACACATAAAATAAAAGGCTTCACATATGTATAAAGCAGTTTCAATGATACAATCAACCAAAAAAATAGTATGATAGTATTTGTCATAAAAAATGGATCTTGGCTCCTCTGAATTTCTTCCTTGCCTCGAAGAGAAAAGTGCAAAAGCCAGAAGCTGTTTTGTAATGTGCATTTTCCCCCACTGTAGTGGTTGCTCTGCTCCTCCATTCAGCTGAGTTGCTTTAAACTGCATTTGTTATGCAGTGTGAGATTATTTCCAGACAATTTATGAAAAACAGTAATAAAATTCTATTTTTGCACCAAAATTACTGAATCAGATACCTTCTTAAAATCAGTGCTATCTTCTTTTTCTAGTCTACTGCAGTATGGTTTCCGATCTTCAAGGTAACTCTGTGACCCCGATCGCCCCTGTGCTGAATCATAACGATCACCTGAAGACATGCTGAGGGATCCCGTATCATACCTGTAAAAGAAAAGTTCTTATTTTTCTTTGCCTTAGTGTTTAAAGTGAGACCATTCACTGTATCAAACATTGTGAGCTTGCCATTACCGGGCTGAAAAGAACCAAATGCAATCATGTATTTTAGTTAAACCACTGTCTTCTAATTTGATGCAAATTTAATTTTTACATTCCCTCAGTACTTGAAAATTCTGTGTGAAAATGTTTTCAAATTGCTCAGTCTGCCAAGTAAGTGCCTACCTTGTGTGTGCAGGAATCTTTTAAATTAAATTAAAATATTTAATTCAAGCAAATATTTACATGTCTTAAAGGACTTTATGTTAGCTTAGATACTTTAATTCTTCTTTCTTTATAAAAAAGACCTATTTTTAAAAAATGTATTACTTTAGTTGAAGGGTTTTAAAAAAGTAATCTCTAACATATCAGTCTAGATGAATTCTCCAAGTTTTATTAGAGAAACCAAGGAGATTTCAAAACTATTGTTGTGAATTCTAGTATTTCGAAATAACAGAAGCAGTTTATGAAACAAATCTTCAGCAAAGTCTTTATCCTATTAATCACTAAATTACAGTATTAATAAAGTTCAGAATAATTTCACAGTTCACTCTTCTCTGATCATGTGCCGTAGTTAGTAGTTCTATTTAACAGATCTTCAGCACAGACGGGACAGAATAAAATCCAATAATTAATTCTAAAGGTCTAAAAAAAAAAAAAAGAAATTTTTTAAAAATTCTTGATATTTCTGAATTTCCTTTTTAACAAATCTTAAGGAAATCTGATTTTCAGAGGCTCTAGTACTTTTCTTGAGATTCCTTAGAAAATTTTCAGAAGGGTATTCTAAAAGAGGGACAACAAGAACCTCTTGTCTTTTTTGTAAAAGCTGACTTCATACTGAAAAATTTGTAGGGAATGGTACTGTATCCACTGTGTTCTACAAAATGCCCAGCCTGCCTTCAGTGCACTACACATACAGAGTCCAATATATTCCCCAGAATGGAGTATCCCACCCACACGTGGAGAAAAACATTCAGTACTGTAGCTTAACAATTGTATTTCATACAAATGTTAAATATCATTAATGCCTTTTAAAGCTCAACCCAGCTGACTGCTGGGGTTAAGGTGAATTTTTACATAAAGAACTTAAAATGAGAATATGTGAACCAAAAGTGTAACGATTTTAAATTAATTTGTTTAAACTGCACATACCTTGAAAGGCTATCACTCTGAGGTGGGAAGGGGTAAAAAGAGAGAAAAAGAACAGATCAAGTCAATAATTTAATTAAGTAAAATATATAACAATCTGTGAATAAGTATAGCTAAACAGTTAGTTATGTTAAATGCACATGTTATCCAACAGCATGTATTATCTGAATATTGTCAAGCTTCAATTCTGTTATGTCTGGAACCGAAAAGAAGTATGTGCTAGAATGTACTTGCCAAAATATGATTTAGAAGGACATTAACACTACACTCTAAGTCTGGACTGTCCTAAACATTGGAGTCATTTCAGCAGTCGGTGCATTCTGCAATTTGCCTGCCTGTTATCAAAGGCATCAGAACTGTGTTCCCTCAATTCTCTATTCCTTCTTCTTCTTCTTCTCTAACATTAGCAATGTTTTGAAAAGTCAACATAATAATGACTTCAGCTCAAGATAATAATATAAACTAAGCCACAAGATCATAATTTCAACATAGCTTGATGGGAAACAAGCTACTATACCAACAACATAAGGAAGCACTTATTAGACTTAATTTAAATGACATAATTTCATGTTTTATATTACTTTCATTCATTCATTAATTCCACGTGAATCCACAGGCACAAAGTTCACTCACTTTACTTGAGAAGCAAAATTTAATTAGAAGTGATGACTTAAGAGTGAGGGAGTGCCCTCTAAGCATTACATCAGTCATACAAACCTTTTTCCCCTCTGGGCAGTCAATACAGATTCATCATTTATTTCAATTATAATAACAATCTTGAGTGAAGAAATTTCAGTCAGGAAACTCTACTGATGCATCACCACCTGGACATCCTCCAAGGTTATTCACCTAGCAGTGGCTGAAGCCTTCCCCATAGGTGGGTGTTTTAGGGGGTGGTGTGGTTTGGTTTCCTTTTTTAGAAGGAAACTGTATTTTTTCAACGTGCATAGAGGAAAAGAGCCACATTCTCCACAATACACTCAGTTTCCCCTTTGACGCCTTGAAGTGCATTTATTACGCATAGGATATCAAAAGTACGTGCTGTAGCCTAACCACTCCTACTAAAACATTGTTATTTTCTGTCAAGAGCATGAATAACACTAAGAACTTAAGAGATTCTGTAGAAAATGTCACAGTTAGGTGGCACACACCTATACATGGATAGTTTTTAAGCTACTGGCCACAACAAGATTAACTTCCACCTAAGTATTAGTCTTATCTTACGTTATTGTATACTTGAGTAAGATCAGTGTGAGATTACAGAATTCCACCATGTAATCAACAACCTAAGAAAATCCCTTTTCCACTGCTTCCTTCTCATCTCAACAAAACAGAGGAAGTTTTGTCCATAAAGACTTTAGGTTTTCTCTTTTTACCTTGAAGGAATGCCATATACAGAAAGATGCTAAGCTGGTCCTTTTAACCTTTACCTACAATCTAGGACAGCCACCACAAGGAAGTAAACCATTCCTACATTATTTCTTAACAAATACGCTTTCTAAAGGCTGTTTTTCTTTGCTTCTAGTGGACTCCCCATGCTGCCGTGGGAACGTGAAAACCTCCCAGATCTCCATTCCCCTGCTGCACTACAGCTTCCCAAACGGAAAGGCAGGTTATTAAGTCAGACACAGACCATCTTAGAAACAAAATTTTCCAGCTACACAGGGGTACAACAAATGAACTGGTGAAGTAAGAGAGCACTAATTACTAGAGGCAGGAAAGCACAGGCGCAGCCCATTCCCGTCCTCCTGGCTGAGGCTGGGAACCTGAGAAGCCGGACAAGGACTCCGTGATCTCCAAAAAAGTGTACACCAGCGTTTTCCGTCCCTCGAGAGCCGTGAAGCCCTGCTCTTGCTGGTCAAGCACCATCCAGCCTCCACACCCCACTAAAGGAGCAGCACATTTCTCAAGCACATGCCTCTTCTTGCTCCTCTCACTTTTCACAAACCACGTTTGGGTTTGGGTTTTTTTTTTTAGCCCAGCCTTAGCTGTTTTCTTTCTTTATTTTCCCCCTCAATTTCTGTCAGTTCAGCTCAGTCACAGTTTTTGACATTTGACCAAACAAACTGTGAAAAGGTGTAAGTCTACAAACTTTGCATAACGCTTGAGAAGAAATGATGCCAACCCAGATATCCCCGTGCATCCAAATCACTCCAGGCGAATGTTCTTCGTTCAGTCGCAGAACTGAGCAGCCACAGTTACAATGGCAGCACACAAGCAGTAATGAAAAATTAAAACATATGTATCCTTATCTACACAACCTGAAATAATACTTACTTCTAACCCTATGCCACCAGTCTATACAGACCATAAGGGTGCCCCTAAAAGAAACTGTATTTGAAAATGTACACTAAACTCCTAGAGAGGCACATCACATTTCAGTGAGGTTGGGACAGTTACTGGTAATGGAAATAAAATATCAAAGTCAGGTGGAATTTTCTGTACTGTTATAAATGAATGTTTCTGTAAAACTGCCACAGCAGTGAAACTGAGAAACAAAATTTGAGTACAGCATTTAATCGACACTATTAATGCCAGTTTCTCATGTTTACTCCCACAGAATTAGAAGACCTAATGACATTTATTATCCTAATATTGCTAGTTTTCACCTTTCACAAGTCACATATCTGATATCTGGCTAAAATAAAATTTCAGTCCATTTAATTATTTATCTGAGATGAATAAGAACATATTTTTTCTGGGTCCTCAAATATTTCAGGCTAGAAATTATTTGTCTAAGGTCCTTTGATTTTCTTTGTAGCATGCATCCATGTGCAAGGCTTGTTCTTGACCTCCTCTCTCTCGTTTAAATTCTTGAGTTACCACCGAAGCCTTTGGAAGGTTATAGTTATCATCTTCTACCTCTCGCTTGTAGTTTCACCACGCAAAAAAACCAGCAGCAGCACCACATAAGGGAGTAACAGAGAATTTCAGTATTTCCAAAGTTTCTGTCTTCTGAATAGCAGTACAACAAATAAACAGCAGAATTGAAAAAGCATAACTATTTTCTGAATGTCTTTCATTGTAATTCTAGTTTATTCATCTCTTTCCTTTTCTCTTCCTAGAACTGAAAAGGATTTATGAACAAATAATGATGAATTTCTACAATAAAGCATGCAAGATTTGTATCAAAGTGAAAGTAGATTTAGCAAAAAGGGAAGTGCAACTTCTTTAGGTATTTAAAAAATAAAAATAACACTGTTAACAATACAGTGGGAGGAAAGGAAACAGGGCTATGCATTTATGTTAACGCGACACAGAAATAAAAAATACAGCAAAACAAAATGGCACAGAATTAATCTCTTTAGTAAAGTATTTAAAGAATGCGTAATGGAAGCTTTTACAAAAAGGAGAGAAACATCAATTGAGTTTCATTCCTCGGTAATGAACCTGTTTCTGTAGTGTGTTACTCCAGGGTTTAGGTCAAAATAAATACATTCTGCTATACCATTTTATAGTGCAGCTTAAGTTACTACTTCCCTTTTAACCCCTCTTTATCCCATTGTCACACAACATTCAGTTTATAAGGATTTTTCCATCAAATCAAGCCTATTATACTGTTTTCCACTGACTTTTTAACAAGACTAATAATACCGAATTAGGATGCTCAGAAATCCATTTTCTTCAGTGGAGAAATGAGGCACATTGTGCTCTTCAACTTTCTATGCTTCCTTATATCAACTTCTCATATTATTTGTTAATTACATTATTGACAGCACTGGGTTTAATTTTAAAATGTTCTAATTAGTGTGCATATGTCACTGGACGTCACTTATCTGAAAATAACAGAGCAGATGGAACAAAGATTTTTGCAATGTAGAAACTGAAAGCTCCCTCCAGGAATTTGCTGCAACATGTCCCTGACCTACGTGTCAGAAATTTCACTTACATTTTCTGGATGCTAATTCTACATAATCAGAATGGAAGAGAAAAACATCAGGTTTAGCCATTGTTAATATGTTAAAAATTGTTATTAAAGCCTGCAAAGGAAATGGTACTGAACCATAGCCACAAATTATGAATCAGAAAGCATTTGTAAGAACTCTACCATATATACTCTTTTAACTGAATCCAACTGCAACAGAAATTTTATGATCAAAATGTATCTGTGAGAAAGTTAATAAGCTAATTATCTTTTTAAAATTACCTGAGTTTCTTTCTTATTTGTTCCTTCTTCTGAATCGGACTGGTGTTCCTGTTCATTTTCATCACTCTAGTGAAAGAGCGGGGAGAGGAAAAATAATTAAACTGTTGAAAGCTTACTGAGATTTTTAAGGCATTCTAGATTTTTAATATGAAAGCTAAGAGCAGTAGAATTATACCTAACTAAAATGTATAGAGAATATATAGGATACATGATGAAAATTCTCAAACAAGTACATGTTTTCAGTACCAGAAAGAGAGGAAACAGAACTTCGCATTTGGCACATGAAAATCTTGCTTTTACAAAATTACTTATTGATCCCATTACAAAGAAAAGGGAAAGGGAATCGGCTGAAACATCAACTATAACCCTTCTAATCTGACAGCAGTTCTTTCAGTTGTAAGTACATGGCTGCTTGTAACGTGCCAGATAATGAGTCTCATTCTTATAGCTTTGGTATGCTTGCAATAGAAAAGAATTGTTCAATTAGTAATTTTTTCCTTAGATTATGATTAATTCCTATTAAGTTATGGTTATTACAGTATTCTAGAATTCTTTTTAGCATTATCAACATAACTTAGACTTCATTTTGATTTTGCTCCTGAAAGCTTCAAAACAGAGAATATGTAACTTGAACAAGCATCAGTTTTTCCAGAACAGTTAGTTATATACTGTATTACTCTAAACTATTCTCTATTTTAAGAATACACTATACACATCCCATATTGCTACATGCTAAGGCTATAAATCAGCAGTAGCAGTCGTTCACTTACATCTTGAGTCCAAAAAGAAACTCCTGTAGATCGTCGTTTTTCTCTTGGTCGCCGCCTTTCCCTTATAGACTTAGGCTGTGACTTATCTTCTTCCTTTTCTTCCTCTTTTTTGCCCCCTTCTGTTAATAACAACTTGCTTATTCATTTAAGTATGACACAATCTAATTTTCTGAAAAATTTCTGAAATAATTGTCAGTCTTTAAAATGCTTACAATTACTTTTTTTACCTGAAATAAATTCACTAAAGAGCTTCTTGCCACATACAGGGTTTGCTGTAATATACATTCCTCAGAATATAGTTCTAAAATACTGTAAATATTGTTCCAATTCTTGAACAGCAACTGCAAAATACTAATTCCATCTCAGCCACCTAAACAAAACGTTACAACGTAACAGTAGTACACTACAAATTGAACTTAAAATTCAATTTTCAAAACTGTCACATAATAATTCAAACTTCTGTGTCAGTAGAGGTATAAAAGTACAAAATAAGAGAAGATAATTCTTCATCAAACAATCTTGCTTACATCAAGAATTCGACATTAAAAAAAAACAAAACCTTTATAAGTCTGTTAAGTCTTCCTTAGAGTCCCCCTTTTCATCACAGTCCTCTCCATTTTTGCTCTAAGGAAGAATAAAGTGGAATCTCCTAGATTAGATTAATACTGTATTATGGACTTCCTTTTTCTTTAAAAGAAATGCAATTGCAATTCAAAACCGACATAATACCTCAGGACTGTGTTTGTTCCCCTATGTGTTTACAAGTAATCTGTACAAAAAAAACCCAAAACAAAAAACTTGCCCAAACCAAAGTTATTTACCTATTACCATGCAGTCTATTCAGTCTGAAGTTCTTTTATTAAAGAATGAAATCACAGATTTGAGTTCAGATACAAGCATCACTTTACCATCACTAGTCTTCAGAGGTAAATAAACATTTTAGTGTGAAGCAAGAATTAAACAGAAAAGAACAAAATACAAATATTCATGGTGAACATACACCTTTCCTAATTAAGTAAATTATGATTTTACCTCTGGGCTTTCAGATGGTAATGTATTTTTCCTCCTAAAGTCATAATTTGAAAAAAAAAAACCTGCATGCATTACTGAAGAATCTTAATCTAAATTTCAGTTCATGTTAGGACAGAGGGAAAAAAATGAGAAAGCATATCCCTGAGGCTTAGCCCCAACAACTTCCTCAGAAAATACCAATCTAGGGAATATGGCAATACTGCTATATAGTTCATGAAGGTTTGATCAATGGATCATTTAATCTGATCCTCTGTATAACAAAATTATCAATTTCTATCAGTAATTCTATTCAAGTTACTGATCAGTAACTTGAATTAAAGTATTTCTCCCAAATCAACTGTGGCATGCCTCCGACAGAGAACAGGAGATCACATGGTATGTCAACAGTCTCCTCGTCAGGCACAACATCTCTGACAATTGTAGCAGGTGATTCACAGTTGAAATGAGGGCAAAAACTCTGTGACATCAGAGAAAAGCTTTTTTCTGACCTCTGAATCACGCATCTGATCCTCAGCTTAAGATGACATAAACGAGTTAAGTATCTAGAAGTACAGTTCCATTAAATGTTCTGAACTACCATTGGAATATCCCCTCCCCTTTGTTTTCAGCTGCTCATGAAACCCTGAGAGGTCCTTAAAGCATTAAAGCATCCTTCCAATCCTTCAGGGTGGAAGGACTGAAACAAAGCCCCACTAATTTAGCAATTATTTCATCAAGTAAAATTCCTCCTCAATACCTGTAGTATTTTATTATAGTTGCTGTGTTAAAGGAGAAATGAAAGCATTATGTGGATACTGGTGGCAGCATATTTGATGCTTCTATGACCCACCGATGAAAAACACAGATTCACATGCTAAATGGCTGCAAAACACCAAGTACAGAAAACCTTTTTTTCCTCTCTATATGCAAGTTTGGGGATATCTTACAGAAGATGGGAGTAAGATACGTCCCCGGTGGTCTTACGTATCGCACCCCATTTTGAACTACCTTTAGAAACATAAGCTGCCTTTTGTCAACTAAAACAAACAAAAAACAGTACTCCTACCTCTCTCACTTTCCTTTGTTCCACTCCGAGAATAGGCAGAAGTTATACCTATAAGGCTGTTTGGTCTGTTTAGTTGACTTGAAGTTGAAAGAGAGCTAGTGGAGGTGGAGAGTGAAGAGGTGGATGATGAAGAAGTTGAAGTTGAAGTTGGTCTATAGCGATGATACGGCTATTCAGCAGAAAAATGTCAAAATTAATTTACCAAGATTAAAAAAATATAAAACACGGGATAATAAAACATTTAAATATATAAATAATTCTTAGAGTAGTACCAAAATTAAAATAATATAGTTGGAGTTAAGATTCGTATAATTTATCTACCTAAAGAGACCCATCATGAAAATACCTCTTCAACAGTTCGGGAATATCTTTGTCTATAATCGTCATCTTTAGTTTCAGATTCTTTCTTTTCTTCTTGTTTTTCTTTGTCTTGCTTTTCTTTCTCTTCTTTTTCTTTTTCTTCATTTTCCTGTTCTCTGGTTCGCGTGGGACGACTTCTTCCTATAGTTTTTTCAGCTTCTTGAAGATCTGTCAGCGTTACACCCTGTGAAAACAGCAGCCAGAAAACAACATTTTGTGTATCACTCATATTAATGTAGATGATCATATTATGTAAATACATATTTTAAAGATAAAATTCAGCTTAAGAAAATTGATTCTATCTATTAAGAAATAAATTTTACCTAGATATTCTACCTATAAGCTTTTCTCTCGAATCTTGGAACCAAACATCCCTCTCTGATTAGTGGCAAGTGTTTGCTGTAATGTGATCTACCACAGATTCTCCAGCAACACAATTTTTAGTTGAACTAGTGTATACAGATCATGTAGAAAATCATACAGAAATCATTTAAGAACCCACTAGATCGTTCCAATATCATCGTAAGCATACTTAGTATTTTTGAAGGAACCCTAAAAATACAATACTTATCAAATTTTCAGAAATGTTGATACTTTACAAATTCACTCACTGCAACTGGATTTTCAGGTCAACAACACATAAAAAATGGCATTGACAGCACCGGAGAAAGTTGCAACTCATTTCTTATTTCCTTGTTATTCTGACACCAAAAACTAGTTTTGAAATAAGCTCAGAAAGCAAACAATTTTTTGAAGACAGCTTTCTCTACTGCACTTTTCAGCTGATATATCTTACTGAGATACTGCTCAAAACATTTTGTAACCAATTCTTCAAAGCCAACTTTGCAGCTTATCAGTTATTTAATTGCTTTTGTGTTGATAATGTTTTAATACAGTAATTCCTGGTAGCTTCTTCACTGTAAAGATTCAACAACAATTGGTCTGTAGTTGACCATCTCTCAGGGCTCTGAATTAGTATCAAGAGGTAAAAAAGAACTCCAGTAAGATAAAGTTGTATCAAGCAGTGTGGATCTCTCAATAGGAAAGGTAACCAGAAATATTTGAAGGGGTTAAAACTGCAAAGATTTGAAAGTAACATCAGTAAACAATGTAGATATAGACTTGGCCTTATTTCTTTGTGCTGTTTTATCAAGGAACTATTTGCTGATTATTCTCAGTTTGTCAGCAGACACGGGAAGAGATGGGTAGACGCACTCCAGAGGATAGTGGTTGGAAATTGCTCCACTGCCCAAAAAGCGTTCAAGTACCATTTAGAGATAATCTATTTTGGTACTGTCACATCCTTCCCTAGGTTAGGACTGCACTGGTTGCAATTCAGTATGAGGTAGTTCTGACAGAAATTGAGAAGAACCACCAAATATATCGGTATGCAAACTAAGAGAGAGAAATGCTGAAAGGAGACATGCAGTTAGATTCTAGATTATTAGCAAGTAACAAAAACCTCTTCCTTAGTACTCTTCCGTGCCCACAGAAACTAGGTTGCATGTATTTTTTTCTATGCCATGGATCTTATTAGCTAAATGTTGGTCAGCTCAATCGCATTATCTTCAATAGTCCGTGCACAGAAAAAGACATAGAAATGAAAGTAAATATAGTACGCTATGCCCATTTCTCAAGTATTAAGTCTTCAGCTAGAAGCGTATAGCTGTTAGTTCTTGAAGAATTCAAAGTCTTAGATTTAAACATCTACATAACATCAGATACAATTACTTGAGTAAGCCATTTTACCATAATGCAATCAAAAATTTCCTTTCAGTGGATGAGTCTGTGCTTTCAAATTTGTATTAAGTCACTCTTCAGTGATTAGAAAAAGCAACTTTCAGTACACAATGAAGGGTCCTAAAGCTTTCAGGGAAGAAAGGGAAAAAAAAAAAGAAGCTTTATTTCATCAGGTACAAGCTGTTTTATACCAGGAAGACCCACCAGTTTATTTGGAGCTTTACTGGGAAATTAAAACTTCACTGTACTCAGAGAGCTACATGGGTATGTTTCCATAAATGTAGAAGTTTTACCTGCGTAGATCTTCTAGACTGTCTTGCTTGCCTGGATCTAGCTTTTCTTTGGGACTCTGACTCTTCATCCCGTACTGGAGTGAGGTATGATCTAAAGAGTTAATTACAAACAACATTGGCAAACAATAATTTTTGTACAACTATATTAAATGGCCAGAGAAAAAAAATCCCACAACACAGTATGACTGAAAACGAAAGCAGTTAGAAGAAAATCTTTAACTGTATAAGACTGATTACATTGTAGACATTTCATCCGTATCATAATGATCTGTTCATCAAGATAGCGGCTTTAGAACTCAATTAAAATACACAGTGTTTTCCTACTTAATTTAAATTTCTTTTTACCACTTTCTCTAAATATAAATTAAGCTTTTTTTTGGTATTTCACTAGTCTATAACATAGGGATAGAAGACCTCAGAGATTCAGCCAGTTACACATTTATACATAAAATTTGTGTGTGTGTGTTTTAACATAACTTGTAGGCTTTTAGAAAAAAGCTACATGTACTGCTAATGCAGAAAAGCTGATTATACCATCTATTGTACCAGAGATTAAAAATCCATGGGGAGGTGGTTACCGTATTTTCACATGAATCATCCATGCTTTGAGTAATCCAACTCCCTTTGAAAAAACTGTACTTAAAAATAAATCCTTATGAAACCCACAAAAATCCTGTAGAATAATCAGGTAATTGAAATCAAAGCCAAAAGGCTACTAGAGTAGACATACAAGGTCTGAACTCTTTAAAGAAATTCTCCAATCCAGGTAACTGGGGTAAAAAAAAAACAAAAAAAAGAGATACATATACATACATAAATGTATATATTTTGTAAGTATGCAACACGTATATATATATGTACATATATAAACCCATCATTAAAGAACTTAAAAGTTTGGAATGTATTTATTGATTTTCTATTACAGAATATTCTGAGAATGCCGTTATAATTTAACATTTAAAAAAAACCCTTAGATTAGCTAAAAATTAGAAAATTTTGAAAAAGCAAAATCAGAAGGTTGCGAAAAGGTTGCTTAAAACACAAAACCTCTCTGAGCTTCTTTATACCCTAAAATTAGCTACATTAAAAACAGTAGAGTCAGATTCTGTAATATTTTCTGATTGTCTATGTTTTTAAAATGTCATTAGTTAAGAATAACTGGCTAATGATTCAATAATTGGCCAGTGGTTATGTTTTAAAAGCCATCACCTATTAACGCTTAAATCATTTACCTATGGAAAGAACAGTTCTTTGGTCACCTGATTATATATTTGTTAGCCTTAGCACATACCTAAAACAACTCTAAGTTTTAAAAATAAACTTCATTTACACAGACTTATGGATTACTGCCCATGTTCTATCTCTATTAAACGAATTACCCCCAAGCAGGAAAATATTTATAATTAGCCGCTATACTTGCAAATGTAGAAACATCTCCTATCTTACGACGCATCTTAAAAATCTCCCACTATATTAATTTGATTTCCCTATCCTGTTCTCTTGCAAACAGCATTTTTGATAGACTTTCCATTTTCCTAGAACCCTAGGCCCTATCTTTATTAGGAAATGGGTGCCTGTTAGCTGCTTTAGCTAACATGACCTGAAATATTACCTACCTAGGAGGTACTGATTGCAGAGCAGGTGTAATCTTTAGGGCTTGAAAATTGCTACAAATTAGTCCATATAACTTGCTCTTTAGTAACTGGTGTACATACACCTACCCTCCAATAAATCTGAAATACTTTAAGCCTCACTGAGGGAAAATGAAAACTCTCAACTTGCCAGGCGCACACTACAGCTACTGTCCGAGTAGTAAGTGCCCTTCCCTAGCATCCCCTGTGCATGCCACGCTGGTTACCTACGCAGTATTACTCATGATACAAAGATTTAAAGTTTGTCATTCTCTTCCCGGTTTCTCTAAACCAATCCTAAACATTAGATAAAGAATATAGTTTCTTCAGCTATTCCAAAAGGAGGCACCATTACATGCTTCATTACTAAAAGTAGCTTAGAAAGTCTTTACTTTTCAAATATTCTTTGAAATACTATTTCAAACATACTTTCTAAATACACACTTTCAGTCCATAAATACGTATTAATCAACTTCATTTCTTAAGAAAATATTTAGCATATATTTCATATACAGGCAAGTTTTTCATGTGCATATAAACATACATAGATACACGCACATATATATACGTATCTGTATATATACAGATAGATATGCATGTGCTGATACTGAAAGCACTACCTTCTCACATGCACGCAGTAATTATTCCAGTTTTGCCGATTTCTAAGATTTAATGGATATTTTAATATGCCATCAAGAATGCATCTGCAACAGTATATTACACAATTGGCCCAGGGCCAGACAAAAACAAGGAATTTCAGGCCAACTGCAGGTATCTAAAACGTATGTAGTATATGCGCATTAGTATACACACACTAGTGAGAGCAAACAAGACAGCAAAAGCCTTAATTCTAAATTTCCTTGCTTTTCTAGCTCATATGAGACTGAAATAGCATTTGCATTTAAAAATTGGAACTACTTTTGAAAAAAAGATGCATTTTGTAGGTTTTGCTTTTGATTTGTCAGGTTCAGTTAAATTTCGCTACGGAAAATGCAGGTTCCGACTACGGCTGTTACTGAAATGGATTGTAAGCACGTGTGGGCAGCTCCTGAATCATGGTGGGGAATTAAAAAAATAATCCCCATTTCACAGAAGTTCTTTCATCTCAGTTTTGCGTATGAAAGGAAGACTATGGAAAACAGACTATCCTAAATAGGCTTAAAGCTATGAGGAATCTTTAAATGTTGTTGCTGCCTTAAGTGAATCAAAAGAACGCAGGTTTCTTCTGTAAGAACGAACAGCTTCATTACCTCCGTGAACATACAGAGATACACACATCTGGCACTGATACAGGAGATGCAGTTTCAAAACTACTGCAGGAACAACACAGAAATCGGAGCTTGCATTTCAGCGGAAGTGTTAAAGGGTAAATAAACATTTATAAATATCCAGAAGAAGAACAACCCAGGGAAAGCTAACAGGTATTAACAACCTTGTGAAATCTTATTTTTGCTTCCATAAATAGCAGGTAACAACTCTTTACGGAAACATAAATATGCATGAATCTTAATTCACCCTCCATGTAACTGTAACAGAAGAACCACCATATTCTTAAAATAAGATTTACATCAGCTTCTTAGTCATTCTTCATACTGAATAGCTCTTAAACCATTGCATTTACAACTGTATATTCTGTTTCAAGTAGAAGAGACCCTAAGTGATGCAATGAAATAAACAGAATGTGTTGGGTTCAATACTCTTTCCTCAGTAGTGCCAGGCACACAAAATGACCAAAAAAATGCTACGTAGTAACTTATCGGCATACTGCCAGTGGCACAGTAGCTCAATCAGCAGCAATGTACTGGTAGTAAGTAATTAATTATTGATTTTCTTATTTTTAAT
The DNA here is from genome assembly GCF_000737465.1 of Haliaeetus leucocephalus. Taxonomy (NCBI): domain Eukaryota; kingdom Metazoa; phylum Chordata; class Aves; order Accipitriformes; family Accipitridae; genus Haliaeetus; species Haliaeetus leucocephalus. Next base: position 6,703,416 of record NW_010972587.1, read on the forward strand.
TCAGTGTTTTTACATAGTTCCATTATGGGTATTTTAAAGAGGACTCATTTAATCTATTAACAGAAATAGAAATACGAAAATATCACATACCAAATGAGAACCCAAGGCCAGTCAAAAATACACAATATCAAGGTTTAAATTTCATGAATGGTCTCTACCATTCTTGAATGGTACTAAGCTCTCAGATAAACTGAGGCACGTTGCTAGTTGTTTCAACACACAGCAAGCAAACAACACCGCTTTACATACTGTACTATCCGAATTTGTGGTAACCAACACATTCCTTTAAATAAGAAAAAAATATAACTTTTGTATAAGAGCAACATTACTCTTAGGACCTTTACACACCTCCGTCTCTCCCTGACCTCTGATGTTGAGGACACAGTGCCAGAAGTAGCTGTAGTCATGGCTGTGGTAGTGGCTGTAGCATTTACAACTGATGGTGCAACAGGAACGGTCACTGCTGTAGGAACATTGTCCTTTTCTTTCTCAGTACTATCCTCAGCCCACAAACGATTTGAGGTACTACAGCATAACAAGCAGCAACACAAAAAAAAGAGAAAAGGAAACAGCTAAACAATGAAAGCACTTTACTAAACAACTAGTAACATGTAAATTGAGGGATGGATTTTTTTTTAAAAAGCAAACTGAGAAATGTCTCTACTATGAAAGCTCAACTTGAGCTATTAAATTGAATAAATTAAGAATTGAGCAGTTCACAATAATCGAATTTTTATTCTTCATACCCTTCTAACATTGGATTTATTCTTTTATACCAACACGGCTGTCACTTTACAGTGGAAAGCCGTTCACAATTTTCAAGCCAAATTGTATAAAATCAAAACAAATTTAACAGGAAAGTGAAAAAATCCAGAGCCCCAGGATCTACTAAACAAGAACGCATGCACATACATAAGCACACAGTAGACCTGACAAAAAGAAAAAAAGAAATGTGCTGGTGCCATTACCTGCTTTGTACACCTGCTGAAGTAGAACCCGTTGTACTCTTTGTAGTAGTGTTTGCGCTGGCAGGCAGTGTTTTCTGAAGACCAGCAGAAGAGGTAACTGTTGATGCAGTACTTGGAACATTAGAACTAATCAAATCATCTTGTCTTCTACCAAAGGAGCCACTGAAGGAGAGACATGTGCAATGGATGCATTTGTATTACTTATCTTTGCTCATTAAAATAACACAAAGCTGTGAATGATCCATTAAATTCCCGTCCATGTATTCTGTGTCTCAGTTGAGTCTCAGAAAATTCTGGGGCAAAAGAAGCATTTTCTTCACTATTTCCTTGACTAGGACTTTTAATTTATGACTTCAGAGGGCAGCAGAAGTGTCCCTTAGTCCTGACCATTTCTCCACAAGAAAAGGAGATAAAGAATGAAATCTCACTGGTTTATGTATGACTGTCTTGATCGCATCTACTGAAGTATTCATACAGGGCCCCCAAAGTCCCATTTTTAAACTGCTGTTTCACCCACACTGAATACCTCATAAAATGCAGAATTTTACTCCACAGCTTGTCAGAAAAGAAAATGTCATCAATATCACTCTTACAATTTTCAACCAATTAAACGTACTGCTTTTTTTTAAAAAAAACCTTTAATCATTCCCAGAAAGATTAACCTCCCACTCAGGCTTTTCCCTTGCTCTTCAAGTTGTAAAGAAGATCCAGTGGTTTCCACATTTTTATCCATTGGTTCTGGCTGAATAAATTTGGCATTACCAAGTCAGGATGTTTGCCCATGACTAAACCTCAGAATCCAGAGTTAGGACAGACAGAGCATCCTATTACTAACTGCAGAAGATTTAAGGAAATTTTTGTCATGCTTTGTCATTCTCCAATTGATCATTTTTTTCTATTACTGTCAATTCTATAATGACAAAGAAAAAATAACTGCACAAGAATGACTAAGGAAATACACCATTAAAGCACCACATGCAATTTAAAAGTGATTAATACATTTTCTTTGAAGATTGGAGTGTAAATAGTGATAAAAGCTAATATGCAAAGATTATTCTAACATATCAACTGCTGACATTCTTCCATCCAGAACAGGAAATCTGTGCAACATCTTTCCTAAACCTAAAGTTAGGAAAATTGAGTTTTCTTTTTAAGGAAGGAGGTTAACAAAGATGTAAGATGTATTATGCTGTATGAAACAGCCTGACTACATGCCACTGACAACATCAAAGTCAAGACTACAAAACAGGTTAAGTACCCATCACCATGTATATCAGCAGCACATATCAATACGCAGCTTAGCTACCCGAATCTTTTATTTTGATCTATTCATTTTAGATATTTGTTGCTCCACTGATTCCAGTGAAGAACTTTACTCAAATAACTACATTGAAACTACACAATGGAGTAAAGTAGATCATGTATATATTTGCAGGACATCATTCCGAGAAAATCCTGCAAGACAGTAACCAAGCACACCTGAAAATTATTTTCACATTCATCATCATTTACTCTGCATTCAAGTTAGTTTTACATATGCATTCTATGATGCTGATACTCAATGTAGGTATGGCCATAATCTACCATTATGGAGAGCAGCTCAAGGCCTCTGATATTGTCATGCAAAACCCAAAATTCAACAGAGACAATATTTTTCCCCTTTTCTTCTCAGATACCAAGCAGAATTATTTCTATTCCAACACTTAAAATAGTTATCTTTGGCTACTGAACTAATCCAGAAAGAGTCAAATGAACCTCAAACTGAAATAAACAACAGAAGAAAGCAAGTATATAATTTTAATTATATAGCAGCTGCTGCAACACTCCAAGCTAGTAAAAATCAGCACGAGCATTACATCAGCATAAGTACATACTTTGCAATTATTATGAACATTTCAGCATGTCACCATTCAACTGTCCTTACAAAGTGATTCAGTACTTAATTTGTTTCTTTTAATTTGTAAGCTTATTTTGATTAAAAAAAGATAAGAGAAAATCCCACACCTTCTTTGATAGCTTGTGTTTAATGATGTAGGACCTTCATTCAAACTGTTTTTCTTGACGTCCTCCTCCCATTTTCTCCTGGTGTAGGAACTGCCACCACGTATTGAGCTAGCAGACAAGTCCCTGTAAAAAAGATTTTAGTTTAGTTTAACTCGTATTAAAGGTTGTTCTTGATGTAAGCTGAAAAGCAGTTTCAAATTAAACATTAAAACCCTGGATAACACACTTAAAATAAACATAACCGCACAGAACAGGAATAAAATGACCCTTACGGACAATCATTTTCAATGATTAGCTAAATACTGGAAAAATACTACATTCATACTAACACCGTTAGAAATATAATAGAAAAGTAGCATCAAAAGAAAACTGGTAAAGGGGTTTTAATCAACATGAAATCAATCATCAGCTTTTATCTGTGACCACTGCTGGCTCTGTTTTTCTCAAAAAAGGAACAAGAGTTTTTCCTATTTGCTCCTGAGATTATCCAGTGCAATAAAGGGAAAACTACTCGGGTTTTTGAGAAATTGATTTAATGTGATTTTTCATTCTTGGATGTTATAAGAAGAATTTCAAAAGCTGACTAGCCTTTAGAACTCATGATACTGTAGACTAGTATAAACAGGCCTGCAGTAGCCATTCCTGAGTGGCCTGCCACATATCACTAGCTGACATTACTTTAGTCATAAGGAATTTCCAGCCTGTTGTTGCAGTTTATAGCAGCAAGAAATAACCTTGCAAAAATCTACTTAGAAAAACTACCCTGACAACTGATACCAAGATGCAAAACCCTAAATTTCTAATAAAAATGTCAGCTCAAGATTGGAAGTAAAGTTCAGATAGAAGGAAGAAAAAAAAAGTCTTTCACAAAAGTATACATAAAAGGCAACCAGGTGTGCGAGGGAAAAGAAAATTTTGTAAAGGTACATTTTATGTTCAGATACCTTTGGCCTTCATAATGTACCTCTTTTTGCAAAAAAATTTATGCTAGCACTTCTGTGGTGAGAAACAACTTTAGTAAATTATCAAACACTGGCCAATGCAGTGTTATGTCTTACCACCAAAGAGAAACACAAATTCTGAGATACCATCTACCACAGAAAGGTCCCGATACATGACAAATTTTTCATAATTGCTGAAGGTTTCACATTGCCAAGACACTACAGACTTCAGCACTTTCGTTGTAGCATTGGCTACTCAATTGAGACTGGATGTTTGAGATTTGTTACATCTAAAAGCCCAGCTGGGATTCATCTTTAAGTCTTTTCCATTACTCACAGTAGGATGTTAGCTGGATTACACTACATCATCGAGAAGCTAGACGAGCAGGTGTTCAGAAAGGCAACAAGAACCCAGCATTAAGCTAAGCAACAAGCACAAAGATCTGTGACAAAGGCAGAAATCTTAATAATTTATTAAGATACCTGTAGGACAGATGGTTAAATTCTACATGTAAAGAAGGTCAGACTAAATGTCAAAAATCTCTTATGGCTTTCAGTAAGCTGGGTTGTCTGCCACATCATACACTAGGCAAAGTACTGGTGCCTAAACAGGCTGCCCTAAAAGCAGTCATCATCTCTGGTACACCAAGGAATACAGAAAGTTCTCAGCTTAGTTGTTTGGTCAGCACTGGGACTAGCAAGACTGATGACCCCAGCTCACCCAATGCACATGAGGAAAAATATTCCCCACTTTGGGAACTGTGTCTGTGAATAAGCTGTGATGGTTAAAGCCTGGCATGTCAAGGACACAAATAAACCTCAACACTGAAGCAAAATTTAATCCCTTTGTTATAAGCAATAACAGTCTCTAAGAAATAAAATTGCAATGAAATATTTATCCCAATCTTGACGTACCATCTAGTTAAGACACTTTTGGAGAACAAGAGTTTTTGAGAAGATCTCAAATGATTAAAAATTGAAATAATAATAATCTCTCTTATAAAAAAATCAAAACTGACAAACTCAGCTTCACACAATATAGCACTCCAGAAGAAGATAAGCACAAACAGAAACTCCAAGCTGCCCTGCTACAGAAATACAGATTAAAAAAATCTGGCCAAGTAACATGAGAAATGCTAACAAACTAAGCTGAACTTTAGGGGAGCATGATAGCTGGAATATTCCTGTTTTGAAACAGAATTTGTCACCCAGAGACTAAACTTAGGCAACAGTATTCTGCAAGCATAAGAAAAGTCAGTATTTATCTTGTGTTTGCACTGAAATGAACCATTCTCAAGAGCAGCAACAAAGAAGCTCCTCTTCAGACATAAGGAGATTTATTGGTCTTACAGGCAATGATTATAACAGCACATTTTGAGCAATGAGAGGAGTTTCAGTTCAGGTCATCCAACATTCAGCTATCTAGATACGATCCAACAAAACCAAAACATTAGGGAGTCTTCTAAGTTTTGTACTATGCATTCTATATTAACTCAAGAAAATGTCTGAGTAGAACTTCAATAAATGAGAGAAGTGAAAAATGAGAAGGTTCTGACAACGTAAATATGCCACGAAAGTACCCCTATCCTAACAGGTAACAAGCCTATGCACCTAAACTTTTTGTTTCTTTTATACTGAAAGCTACAGAAGAAAGATCAGCAAAGAAAGTAAAAATCTCCAAAAGAAGATGAAAGGTCAACACGTAAACAAGAAAAATAGAAGAATTGCTTTTGTAACTTAACTATGATTTTTGTAAATCATTGCTGCTGCATGATATGGTTTTAAGTAAAGGCAGCAGAGAAACACAGCATTTTATTATTATCAAAAGTAATAATGGAGCCCAGTAGAAGCACTCCGTGGCTCAAGACAAAGCAGTAAAATGCTTTTAGCACCCTTCAGTAGATTAAAGTTTACAACTTCGTATTTTGGATTTTATTTATTTTCTCCCCCAAGAAGACAACACTTATGGCCCAGTTCTGCTCTTGTCATATAATAATTTGGATTTTAAAAAGGGTCATCATAATTTACAAGCTCAAAACCTTCAGGAATTGGATTACCCTACAGATTAGCATAATGTATAGAGCTATAAACTAGCATTGTCTTAAAATCTCTAAGTTTGTCAGCCACTCTAAAATCAAGTAATTTTATATTTAACAGAAATTATAACTTCAGAGTCACCTGTTTTCTTTTTCATCAATGTCAGAGGTACTGGCCAGTCGTCTTGGTATTGTAGGTGCAACATATGCAAGTCGGGTTCCTTTTCCATCTTTCTCCTGAAAGACACGTATTTTTTTATTAAGTGTAACTATTATTGATTTTACCGCTATTGGCTGGAAAATCATCATTATGACAACTTCAGCCGTATTTGTTGTAACTCAATTATACTAAAGAGTTTTAAGCTTTAGTTAAATATCACAAGGACTACAATAGGAAAAGGAAACTGTTTATGTTTTCGTTCTAGTGATGCAAATGACTTGATTCCTCTTTTTCTGCTTTGCTGCAGTACAATTCCAACACTGATTACTAAAAGCAACTCTTTTAGTATTTTTAGATAGTATAGTATAGTATTATTCTTAAGCCTGAAAACATTTAAATATTTGTATTTGAAACAGAACCACAAGTTCTATGCTGCTCAGTTACCTGTTCCAAATTAGTCCTTCATTTGGTTCAGTGTATTCATGTTTAATTACAGAACTAAATTTTTGTAAATAAAAAGTGACTATGGAATACAAAGAGAGACTCCTTTTTTACAAGATTCTTTGAACATCACTCTCCAAGTGATGCCAAAATGATCAAACCTCTGATCTCCCTTAACCATAAAAACTACTACTAGCTTTGCAAGTCCCCAAAAAGGAAAAGCCCCAGACCTATGTACCAGGTCACCAGACAATGAAGGTGCATACTACACTTTTAAAGAGACTACACAGAAGCTGCATAATTTAACTTCTCAGAATTTTGGTGAAGAATAGATGTGTAGTACAGTCTTACTTCTACAATACATCATAAACATCTCTATAAGTAAGCTAAATCAGTTCCTCAAAATGTTGTTTCACACTGAAAACGATTACCTTTTCTTTGTTGTCCAATGAAGAGGAAAGTCTAGGACTTGAAGCAGAACGCATAACACCTGCAGAGTCCTTTTCTTTCTGAGCTTCTTTGGAAGCAGTAATCTCTGCAAGCGCACCGTAACTACCAGTTTTCCTAAGACCTAACCTCCACGAAGCAGGAGATTCATCTTTCCTCTCTTCCTCTTTGGGAGAAACCTTGGCTGTAGATGTTGGAAACTATAAAACACATGTAAATGAATTTACATTATTAATTTACATTACTTGTGGTAATCCATGCTCCTTGCAGAGATTTAAGAACACAACTGGTTTTAATAATCATAGAAGCGTTGAATTCGTAGGGGAGTTGTGGTGAGAGACAACCTACACACTCTTCTCTTAAATTAGTTAATGAGATAAGAAATGTAAGACTGGTCAAGGTATACTACTCCTCTAAAAGTTAGCTTAGGAAAACCCACACTTTGTAATACACACTGTGATCATGAGATGCAAACTTAGAAACATGCAAATCCAGTATCAACATTTTGATTAAATATGTTATTTTGCAACCTGTACACAAACCTGTGCACACCAGAACCTCACCAGAGATTTTTCACCCTTATTGGGCACAAGAACAATGCCAGTTTTGCGCAAGCCCTGCCTCCATGATGCAGGATCTACTGACTCCACGACAGGCATGATAGGAGGAATGAAATCATACTAAAGCCAATTAAGACAAGACAAAGATGAAGATTGAAAGAATGGAAAATAGAAACAAAAGGTTGTTTTAAAACCACATAGTTTGTTCCTACGTTTATGTTATGTAGCTCTTCATTACAGCACAAAATACCAAAAAGCAGCAAGAGACTTATAACCTTAGTAACAGATACTTATTAAACACAGCACAGCATGTTTAGCTAATTCAGAGACAGAATTACAGTTTGCATAGAAGAGGACAGCAAAGCTTGCTGACCTAACAAGGTCCATGGCCTAAATCCTCATATGGTTGAGAATACTGGAAGATTCACCTTAACATACCTCTTATCTTATTTCATTCATATCCCTTAATCACACCCCATGCTAGCGTAGCTATCAAACCCATACCTTCACTCCCAAACTCGCCCTACTTCAGTGCCCTCAGAGAGAAAGCAGCATTACTGAATGACATATAGACTGAAGAAAACCCAAATTCAAGCTTCGTACACTGCATCTGCACCGCTTGTGAGCAACATATAGTTTGGCCATCTATGGTGTAAAAGCAGAAGAGCAGCTGCAGTAGCACAAATAGTGCAAACCTGAAAAGGTAGGTGCAAGATCACACATAAAGTGCAGTTTTACCTTCATTAGTAAAAACAGTTTAAAGCCTTTTTGTTCATTGATATGAGCTGCAACTGCTTCTCTAGATCACACATATGTGCTATGTTACAAGATGATCAGTCTTGCTATAAATGTGCCTTTATTTTGTAGCTACAGAAGGCCCTGAATTTTTCACATATAGTATTACTTTTAACCTCCACCTTTTACCTTTAAGACCCAAAGATAAGCCATTAATTACTGCATAATAAAATCAGAACAAAATAAATGCCAGTGTATTAATGATTTATAAAAGGTTATCATTCAGCTTAAAATCTTATTTCTTCTTCTTATAAAAAAGTTTTTTCCCTTCCATACATCATCATTTAATCACATACCAAAAAATTATGTCTATTTGCTCATTCAACTCTGGAATATCAAGCCACACCCCAGCTAGCAACAATTTGGTAACGTCCTATTGCTGAAGGTCAAATAGTTTAGAAGGCTTTTGCACAATACGAAATAAACTCATGGGAAGAGACAAGCTAGGAAACTTTTGACTTCAAGATGAAGTTCAGACAATCACAAGAAAAATTAAGTGTTTGAAGTGTTAGATATCTTAGAATCTCCAGCGTGCAAAGGTAATTAAGTGTAGTAAAAAGACTTGGTGGAGAGCACATCAGTTAATCATATCGTATCATAACGAGTAATCAACTGTCACAAATGCTTGTATTATTGAAGTGATTTCAAAAAATAAACTATATAAAGTAGGCCTATTTCCTTGCAGTAAAATTCACACTATATATTTGAATTAATTCCAGTTAGGCACAGTTAGCAAACCAGCAATTACTTGCAGTGTCTTCCCTCCCTCATGCATTTGCTGTGGTTTGTGTGGAAAACTTGTGGCTCTTGAGTTCTGCACAGCTCCTGAGCAGTGCAAATGCAGTTCCCATGACAGAGAACCGTAATTCCTTATTGAGCCAGCAGGAACTGTTTAGATTAAGGTCATAAAATCACCCTGGAATCTAGCTGTCTGCCCAGCCACAAAGATCAGTGAGGGGAAACAGTAGTCATTCCTGCTGGTAAGCCGTGCCCACAATTCACCTTTTGGTCTCATGGATTTTTGAGATAAATCTCGTGGACGTCAGTCACAATGATTTTTGTAAAGCAGCACTTGGGATCAGGGAGGTTGTACAGTATCCTGTACTCCTGTTGTACAGTATCACATGATATGATGCAGTTGGGCAATATATTCCCTGCATCTGCTACATTAAAGTATACTTTGTATGATGAATCGACATTAGGTTCTATTGCGAATATGAAAGTATAACTCCAATAAGCTGCTGGGAACTAAATGCAATACATACTATTCACCCAGCAGTATGTCTTCTCTCTCTACTGTGGCTTCAGTATATCATGGCTACCATTTCTCCTGAACACACTTTTCAGAAGCATCAGTAGATGGTTATGCTTTGATTGTGATTTGTATAGAAGAATTGTAATGTTTGACAAATGAAGCCTTTCTGGCTTACTATCCAGTTTGCTTTGATATTCTAAAAGTTTCACTTGTATACCACCTTCTGACTATGCAGTATCTACTGTAATTTTTTTCCCCAGGCATACATATCTTCCCTTTGACAAGCAAAACTAAATTAATTCCAATTAACTTTTCACATCAAGCTGTAAAAAGTTTCTTGCATGCAATATGGCTTCACTAGGTGTGTTTCTGCGTGGTGCATTGAGTAAGTCATGTGTCCCAACTCTCTAGCTCTTCCATAAGGTCCTAACCATACTGAAATGAGGGTTGAGATCTACAGCACTTTCTACTTGTTATTTCAGGTACCATTTTCAACTTCTGCACCTAAGCACTAGCTGAATGCTTCTGAAGACTCCTGAAAGTACCTTAGTCACACCTGCCTCCCTTGCCTTAAGTGCATCACAAATATAGGCACAGAGAAACACTAGAACTGTAGTTTCTAAAAATTTTGGAGCAGTCTGGCATAGAAAAGACTTTCAAAAGATGAAGTTTAGCTTCAGAAAAACAAGAACTCCTTCACTGTGCAACAGATTTTTGCTTTTTTAATAGGATCTTATGTTCGGCTCTTCTGTAGTTCTGCATTTTAAATCACTTGTTTAGAATCAAAACCATTAAAAACTTAAAAAAATTGAACACAGTTTCTGTAGAAAAACAAAATATTCTAGGAATCTGTGCATATTTTCATCAATCCACTGGATAACCCAATCCACTTCTTATACAAGAATCAAAAAAATGTATGCTTACACAGAAGATCAGAAATCTAAAATCACAAGAAAGGTATTTTATTTTACCTTTTTAACAGGTGATGTAGGTGCCCCTTGGCCACCAGCTACTGAAGGCGCTGTCACAGCTACCGACGCTGATTGTGTACTTGTGGTATTTGCATTATTAGTTACAGCTGCCAAGGTTTTAGTTTTATCTGCAAAATATTTACAAGATTTTAATTTTCATTTTTCATTCACAATTTCTTCACTCCTACAACACAGAGTTGAATTTCTTCTGAAGAAATTTGACAGTCAACTTTCTGAACAGCATTTTATTATTTATTCCTCAGTGTTTTCTCCCTCCCTCCCAACCTGTATCTTAGTTAGGTCCACCTTTTTTCCATAATGGTCATGCATGTAACTTTTTTTCCTGTTATTTAGCAAGTGTTGAAACACTCAGAGATGCAGAGACAGAACCACAGAACCATTCAGGTTGAAAGTGACCTCAGGAGATCACCTAATTCAACCTCCTGCTCAAAGAGCATCAATATTGCTTACAGACAAGGTTGCTTGGGGCTTTGATGAGTCAGCTCATGAAAACCTCTAGAGACAGAGATTCCACAGCCTTCCCAGACAGCCTATATTTTAGTAGATGGCTAATGACCACAAAAATTTAACAGTAGGAGGTATGTTGGCATCTAATAGTCAATCTGAACTACAGAAGATGCTAATTCAAAGTAAAACATTTATTCTCGGATAACTGTGTATGTTAGGTGCAAAGAAATAATTAAGTGCACAGAGAACCCAGCCAGGGATCCTGGCCACTAGAATGAGCTGAGGCAGGGACTTGCCTTCCAGAGCTCTGACTTTCCATTTCCTTCATTCCTTCTCTGTCCCTCATTTTTCCTACCTAAGTTTCACTGTCTACCTACTCTACCCACCTCTGCTTTGTCCTCCCTGCCTACATTTCTCCCTCTGTCCTTTGTCTGTGTACCTTAATCCCTCTTACACAAACATAAAGAAAATGTCGTGGTTGTGATACAACTGTTGTCACTGCACTTGGCTGAGCTTCATAATCTTACACGTCACTTCTGTTTTACTTATTCAAATTGCACATTCTTTGACGTGGGATGCTACATCCTATCTGTGCAGTATGGAGCAACATGGGGTTCGATCCCTGTTGGTTTTGGCCCTACTATAAACACACCTTTATGTCTACACTACCCATACAGCATAGGAGCAGTTAATTTAGAAAGTATGCAATGTTTTCATACAGTGTTCTCTCATCTAACATTCAAATTCCACAAAGTACCAATCCATGATTGGAAATCGTGTAATTAATGGTATTGCTGTTACACACTTGTTTTAGTTATGGACCTAGATGAACAGATGTTTTGAATAATTACTTATGCAGTAATCAAATACAAATATAAAAAAGTCAGCTTACATGACTAACTGTGCACTTAATGGAAAGCTCTTTTTAAACACAAGTGAAAATAAATCGTGGTAAACTTCTAGGTCATGGTGATAAAAAGTTCAATAAGGCAATGAGGACTGACAGTACGATTTGAGATGATGCACAGGCATATCTGCTGGAAATTTGCAAATGAGTAATACAGCTTTAATATATACAGAAAAAGTTTTCAGGAGTGAAAACATGGAAGGAGAAAAATGAATTTTTCACAACTGTATTCTGAAATTATTTCAAGGACAGTGAGAACATAGCTGTATGCACGATTGAGCTAATATTGACTAACTTTCAAAAAACATCAAACTACCTCAAACAAAGTAAGTTAAAAAAACTAAACTGCTGAAAAATTTCTTTTTCAACTTGTTTCCCTGTCCTTTAGGAGATGCTAGCTTCATATTTGTATTTCCCTTCTTGGTCTTACAGACAGAAATATATTTATTTTTAAACTGTATTCTCACACAATCAATGAAACAGGATGTAAGTTTTAGGAAAACATTTCAAATAACCCAATAGATTAGAAATCACAGTTTCCAGTACTTCAGAATATTGAACACTATTAAAGTATTTTACAACCAGAATGCTGCCTATAATCTTAAGATTTTTCACTAGAAAACTACCTTAAGCTGAATAATGGGAAAAAGGGAAAGTACAAGCTTGGAGCTTAGAGATGCAGCTCTACAGGGAAAAGCTTAAAAGTCTAGCTTGCCAAATAAAGTATGATAAAGTCTTGTTGATATTAAAAAACCCAAAGTTTACATAAATTAATTCTTGTGTCATAGTCAAATTTTCCTGGCACAAACTATCTACTGGTAACGAAGAGAACACAGTTACCAGAGTCATAAAGTTCAGGAGACATTACAGCTGGCTCAGTGACTGAGAAATTACTACATGTTACATATTACAAGTGTTTTGAGTTTATCAAAGCTCAGTCTCTGTACATAAGGGATGCAAGCATACTAAGGTGAAAGACTAATTACAAAGTTTGACAGACGGTTCTTCCAGCTTAACACTGAAATGCTGGTTTATTTCAAAATAAGAAAATTATTAAACCATAGTAGACAGTTTGGTTTCGCAACTTATTTTTATTTCTGCCTACGTTAAATATTTATGATATATGGGTTAGCTCTAAAATCCCTTCTCAGTCTTACCTTTTCAGGTGAAGAAATCAGAAAGAATGTTTTAAAATGAGAACTGACAGTTCCCTAAAAAGTGTTACTTATTTTAAAAACTGTAAGTATAAAATATTAACAAGATATTTCTAATGACATCTGTGTCTATGTATTGTATTGCTGCACTGTAATTCTAAAATTCTTCATTTGGATTGAACATACATACATCTTTAAACACTGATTATCTGACATTTTCTGATTTGAAAGAAGAAGATGCTATGCTGTTCTTACATCACTACTTGCTTTAAGACTCTGGTAACTCTTCAAGAAAAAAAAAAAATCCACTGAAGAGAGAAGTATGGAGTAACATGTTTCTCTGCATAGAGTTCCAAACTTTTCAAAGAACATTCCTTTTGAAATGAAGTTGTATATGAAGTAACTGTTAACATTAAAATAGCACCTTTAAAAGTTTATTTCAGTACACACTGAAAACATATGCACCATTACTTTATGACTACCTGAGCCAAGATTGCCTGATTAATTGGCAATTACTTCAGGATGGCAAGAACAAATGAGTATGTTTGCACTTCTGCTATTCCAATCTGTCTACCAGTTCTACATACAAACACTGCTATGAAGCCTTAATTTCTGATTTGATCTTCTAACTTCTTCAATGTTTTCTGACACGCTACTTAAGGCTTACTATTATTCCAACTAATAAATTTAAAGTATCAATTGTTTAGTAGCCAATCAAATAAGTAATTTAATAGCTTTAACCTAAATAGCACCAGTGATGACATCTGTTTGATATCTCTTGTTATGACGTGACTTCAGACATATATAAACTTGCTTTAAAATGATTGGAAGCTTAGGGAAATGCAGAAGAATAAGTGAAACTTAAGATACTTAACTCTGTATCATGTGATATTTAGTAAGTAAATTTATAAAGCAAAAACTTAAAGAAAGACAATACTCCAAATAACGCACCTGTCTCTGCTTCAGATTCTGAGTCGTCATCCTCTTCCTCTTCACTAGAACAACTGGATTCATCCTTCTTTCCCTCTTCTTCCTCATCTGCTTTTTCTTGCTCCAGAGACTCTATACTAGATGCATTCTTTTCTTGCTCCATAATCAATGTCTCCTTGCTAAGTTTGAAAAGAAAAATACTTACTAAGTCCAGAAAAATTTACTAAAGCCTATCAAGTAGGACTTTATGACAGCTTGTAAAGTTATCTTTTTTATTAAGAGCTTATCATTTTTCCTAGTTTACTTACTTTTTGAATGTTTTCTGTGTCTGATTATTATCCATGTTGGCTGTGGATTCAATCAAAGGAGATTTCTTTTCCCGTTTTTCACTATGAAGCTTCAAAACATAGAGAATGATGCAGTTAAATTGATAGAATGGTATCAGTGTGATAAAATTATAAATGGAGGGAAATCTTCACTAACTGCTACAAACACTAGAATATGTATAAGCTTTCAAAGTGTTAAAGTTCAAAATTCTAAAATCTCAGAAACTGTTATTCCAAGTAAGTTGCTCATTGTTGATGCTTCAGATCATAAAATGCCAACTGGACAAGGCAAGTAGAAGAGCACCTTCTTTCTTCCAAGGCTTTATGGTCACCATAATTGACCAAGTAAGGGCATAAAAGATCTTCTGAGATGACTGTGGCATTACCTGAATTGAAGCTCCAAATCAAACCTTTGTTTTTAATCTATATGCTGCTCTGATCTGTATACCATAATCATTTGTACAATAAAGTATAACATATATCTATATATCTCTTTATATGCAAAAGGCCTACCAGATTCTGCTTCTTTTGTAATTCTTCTAAATATCCTAGAATATCTTCATCTGCCACATCAAACGCTGTCTGCCCCTGGAGAAGGGGAAGAAGTAAAACACCGTAATTGTAGAGCAGAATTTAAATATAATGAATTATGATGCCTTGTCACATGATGATACAGGTAAGGAGCACATTCAGAGAGAGTATTTAGAAAGTATAAGCCAAGCTCTATTACAAACTGTTAGTCTGTCAGTAGCTGAAAAGAATTTTGCAATATTACTTCTTTGGGGTAACTGAAACAGAAACATCTATACCTGATGAGTAAACACATTTTTTAAGAGACAAAAACAAGACTTCAATAAAATGTTGCTGTCCTTTGAAGGAAAAAACCACTATCAAGGAAAAGCAGATTGAAAGAATATGATTTTCACAATATTAGTTCCAAACAACTATTCCAATGGCAGTTGTATGGATGGATCCTGAGCAGTTCAGTATCCTGTCCATCTTAGACTACCATAAGGTTGATTTTTTAAAGTTTAAATTATTTAAGCAAGCTATACTAAATTTAAGTAGTCGTGCTTTCACATTTTTACAGTAAAACTGTAATTACATTTTACATTTCATTTTAGAAAAGATCTGCTACAACCATTTGTTTGTATCCCCCCTTAGTGTATGATTTCCATGGGACATGTACAGATCATCATGTGATTCATTATCACAGAGCAATGCTGTCAGCTGGAATTTCTTCAGCTTGCCACATCTTACATCTACATAGTCGCTGCAATTCTTGACTAGACCAGATGCCCACATGACATAAGATGAAGATTTTGAAAATTCCCTTTCTTCGTCTCTATTGAAGACGGGAAGGGCTGAAGCTCACACAGTTTCACAAAGAAAGCCTAACTTACTTTGATACTGCAAGACAATGTTTTGTATTTGGAAGTTTGCATTCAAATACAAGAAGGCTGGAATCTAGGCAAAGTCCTAGATCCGCTGGTATAAATGCAGCTGCATCAACACGCTGGGCGGACATACTGAAATGTTGGGAGGATCATGACAAGATCAATCCTGTAAGTACTTCTGTACGATAACCAGCAATAAAGACAGAGCTGTCATTTAAAAGTGGTCACAGCAGCTTATAAAGATAATCAAAGACAAATCATATTTGTGTCTGCTTATTTCAGTTTCTCGAAATGTTAACTAAGACAAACATATTCCTAATTACACTGTGAAGGCTATCTTAACTGGTTAGAAAGGATGGACCTTCAAATCACTAATTTTCACATCCATAAAACTTCTGACCGTACAGCAGAAGCACGTGCACCTTTCAACAAGCATTACCCAAAACAGCCTGAGGTCCTCTGACATTTGAACTATTCCATTTAGTATTACACAGCACTAACCTGGAAACTAAACAAAAAAATCTCAAGTTTGTATTTGCATTATAACTACAGTTTTTAATCTGGCCTTCTATTTTTAGGTAGCTATTAAGTGGGTTTATTTCCAAAAAATATGAGTTAGACCTACTTTGACCACAAAAAATCACTTTGCAAAAAACCTGTTATAGTTGGAAGGTTATATCCAAATCCAATCTATAAAAGTTAATACCTAAAGTCAAGTGCTGAAATAATAATGGCTGAGTTCTCTGAGAGACTAAGTACCTACAACTGAAACCAAATCCAGAGGAGTTTTCAATCTTCTTATCTCCAAAAGCAAAAACACTAGCTTACTTAAGAACACAACAGGCAAAACTTCCCTAGCTTGCACAGACAAGCCCATCCACCAAATAAAACAGCTTGTGTCTCCCTGTACCTCCTTTATTCTTATTCTTGC
This sequence comes from Haliaeetus leucocephalus, assembly GCF_000737465.1. Lineage (NCBI taxonomy): Eukaryota > Metazoa > Chordata > Aves > Accipitriformes > Accipitridae > Haliaeetus > Haliaeetus leucocephalus. The sequence goes on from NW_010972587.1 coordinate 6,720,107, forward strand.
CCAAGATGAGTTGAACATACTTTCATGAGAGTGATCTCTGATATACCACCCTCCACATTTTCACAACCCCAGTAAAAAGTCTAACAGACAACTTGATAAACTGGCTTCAATTAATTGCATCAGGTTTTGACTGCCTGATACAAAATGCAGTTATACAGCTGATACTTGGAAGTTCTCTAAGCATTACAGAGAAACAGTGTTGAAGCTATTTCAAATTTAATTGCAGATTTCATTGATTTTATTACAAGCCACCTCATTTTCTAAGGAAGAAAAAGTCAACAAGGACTAAAAATGTTAAGCAGCAGTAGTTATGCCCTTATGTGGAGCATATACTTGCTAGTTTGTGATCCATATCTGCATATTGTCCTAATTTATTTTAAAAAGTTTATGAAAAAAATCAAGGAAGAATCCATCTCAAAAGTTGGGCAGGTAATTTACATATATAGTATTGACAGAAATTGGAAGCAGATCAGAATCTATCTGTAAAACATACTGCAAAGAGAAGAAAGAGAGCTTCAGCACTTACACAGTTGAATGAAAAGTTTTGGATCCTTGTGATGCCTATGTGAATCATGAATATATTTATAACTGTTGGGAGAAAGATCTTGCAAAGCCAGCAAGCTATGCAGGCCTCTGTGTCAAAATTGAGGAAATATAGCTTAGGAAGCATTCAAGTTATGTCTAGGGAGTCCAGAGATGCCTACAAGTTTCTTCCAGCACACCCAAACCAGCATATAGTGATAACTCTTTAGTATGCCAACACAAGCTGATTTTAAGAGTTAAAACACTAACCAAAGGCATAATCATTGTTTTCAGTGATCAAATGAAACCTGTATACAATCCCTCAAGTCACTAATTTTGTACCTCTGAAATGTCAATAAACTCATTCTATTTTGAATTTCTGTGTCAAAGATTATATGGATCATTTAATGTAGAACTAAGCACAAAGTGGGCCTAGAAATTAATTTAGGCAATCAGAGTATTTAGTTTTGAACACAAACATGCTGTTTTGACAAAACATGCATTATATAAAGCTCCACGTACAGTAAACAGCAGTTTATCATCACTTTTCTTACCCTGGCTTCTAAAGTCACTTTAGAGACCAGAACTTTGTATCTTGACAAGGATTACATAAAAATCCTACCACTTTGTTGACAGCCTCCATATCACATAGGTTTTCCACTAAAATGCGACATGCTTCTTCTTTACCCCAGTGAGCAGCAGCATGAAGTGGTGTCCAGCCATCATAATCTTTAATATTTACATCGTAGCGAGCCTGTATTAAAAGCCTGAAGAAATTAATAGAATTAGATCTTGACACTGCTGACAGGGATAAATAAATTGTCGTAAAATTATAAAATTACAATAATATCCTCCTTCTTTTTCATCATACATATTTTAGTTGGGCTTTTGTCAATTGATTAATTTTATTTCCTCACAGAACATTTGCCTTTTCATTTTTCAGTAGGTATATATATATTTAATGAAAATTCAAGAAAAATAGCCTTTTCCATTTTCTTCTTTATTCACTTCCTCTTCATTCAAAGTCCACTGTTTCTATACAGTCAGATATTTTTCTCTACATGTGAAGTAACAGAGAAAAGCCCTTTTAAGGAAAGGAGAGCTGTAAAATGTCAAAAATTGTTACAGTGTTCTTAACTAGTAAATTATTAAAACCTCCTCCTATTCTAACATTAGTTGCTTGAAACTTGCACCTCCTCCTGTCATTAACATTTGATGTTGTAACGATCTAGTGTTCACATGCTTCAACTGCTCTCTGAGCAGGTCCTGAAACAGAGGACCTGCTTTTCAGCCTGCATCCAACACTCAAATTCAGCATGGTTCTGATGTGAGTGTCAAAGTGACAACGGACACTTAACCTGACAAACAGTTTTGTGGAAAGGGCTATCAGCTCTCCGAAACACTCTCCATAATTATTAAAAATCACAGAATGGCGAAGTATTCTTCTCAAAAAATTCTCTGTTTCTCAAGATCCAATAAATGTATAGTAATATCCTCCAATGAGTCAACTTTCACACATGCTCAGCTGCAAAGTCTTGCAGTCTTGCATCCTACACAGAGCACACATTTTTGATAATTTGAAGTCATCATGAAAATTGCCTGCGCATATATTTTTCCCCTCCTAGGAAAAGTACATGGACTGGACTACAGAAAAGACACCAACTGAGACAGCTCAAAAAGCCCCAGTTATAGATAAAACTCCTTTACAGACACATGCTATTCAAAAACAAAAATTATTCTTTTCCAGCAGAATAATTTCTCTTCATTATGTTGAAGCATCAGGGGTTTTTGAAGCAGAACTCCTATTCAGTACATTGTATGTAATGGTTATAATGATTAGAAAAGCTCTGTCATTCAACTTCTGTGTTGAAAAAGCATTACAAGGCTCTGTAGACATTAAAGGTAGCAATACTTACACAGTCGGGGTATGCGCTCATTTTCATTCATGTTACAATATGTAAGTGTTCCTTGAATTGCTAAAGCAGTCAAATACATTTACAATCACAGTAAAGCAATGTATTATTAAGTATGCTTTACTTCAATAAAAGCAGAGCTTTGGTTAAAAACAAATTAAACCTCTGTTACGGTATATACTTGTACTGTATTAATGAAAAGCTACCTGTGAATTAGCAGCCACCAAAAGCATGAAGCTTTCCAGGAAAGATTTCAAGAGTCATGATTTTCAACAACAGTATCAAAAACGCAAAATTAAATTCTCCGTTCTTTAGGTCTAAAAACCTTTAGTCTGGATTACTAGACTCTGGATTACTAGAAGCATAAAACTCTGCTTTATGTATGCAAATAAATATGGTGTCTTGAAAATATGCATCAACGAGAATGCTAACTGGCATTATAAAAAAGTATGAAGCTTGTTTACACAGTTGGCTTCAGAAACAGGGCAAGTTTTTTGTCAACTTTCTTCTTTAAATAAGTATTCAGGCTCAATACGTACACTGTGTTCATATTTTGAATGACTTCACGTAGAAAGCTAACAGCATCATGATTTATGAGTGTTTGAAAACACAAAATCAAGCTTTGAGGAAAAGATAGTTCCAGAGATTGTCATTTCCCAAGATACAAGCCCTAAAAGTCAGAAGTGTCCAATCCTATCAATTCCAAGCAGCATTACATCAAGTCAATCAAATATGAAAAACATTCATTTAAACCACACTTACTTTAAGACTTCTGTATAGCCCTTAGCAGCAGCTACATGAAGTGCTGTACCACCAGATTTTGCATGCCTGACATCATTGATATGGCCACTGTTGAGCCACTGTCTTGCATCTCTTAGCATTATTCGTTCCTCTTCTTTTCGAGCTGCCTCTATATCAACCCCTAATTCAGACAGGGAAAGAGGACACAAAATATTTTAGTTCAAATACTTCAATTATGTAACAAATATGTATATTATGTTTATGTGATACAATAAAATAATAGTTAAACAATATGAATAATGTTCATGGTTAGATATAAATATCTTTTTGAAGATGAATACCAAGAGGTTAGGGAAACATCCATTATTCCATGACACTTTGCATCCACAATGCATTTTTTTTTCCCAAAAGAAGGGGGGGGGGGGGGGGGGGGGGGGGGGGTAG
>NW_010972587.1:6723736-6786678 GCF_000737465.1 Haliaeetus leucocephalus
GGTGGGGGGCGGAGGGGGGGGGGGGGGGGGGGGGGGGGGGGCGGCAGTAAGATACTAAAACTGGCTCTTCAATTTTAAGAATGTCTACCAATACAGCAATAATCCCTGAAGTAACCTGTTAAAAAAAGAGAAAATTATATTTTAACCTTCTCAGCACCAAAATACAAGTCTTGTTTGATATATCTGTAGAAAGTACAATTTTTTTACAAGGAGATATCTATGGGAAGAGGAACAGCCTAGCTTCTCAACACTGATGATAAGAAAGAAGGAGCTATATTTTTTTATACTTTCTAAAGAATCTCTGCTTTGTCTTCTATCACTCTGAAACACAAAGCTTATACTCAAATAGCCAAGCCTTTCGAAATCTCCCTTCATATCTCAGGAAAAAAAAACACACAAAAACACGGAAAACTTTTTATAGTACATCTCACACAAAATGATCATACGCTGATGAAAAGGGAGGAACACAATATAACATTTACAAGTATACACATCAAGTTAAAGAGACTGAAAAATACCCAGACCCTGAATGGGCAAAGCAAAGCATGTATTTGCAAGAATTTTTTAATTAGTACCACATGGAGCGATATAAAGAACATAGCAGGAAAGGGGTCTTGAAGAGAACTATACATAAGCATTGCTCTACCTATGCTGACCTAACAGTGACAACTTTGTGAGGAAAAGAGACTCGGGAATTGTACTCATGAAGAGCACAAAGTGTATCTGGGTTGACCTCTAAGAGAAAATCAGTGGGCCAACGTTCAGCAAAATTATTTTATGTATATGATTTGTCTACTCTTAGACAGTGGTATGCAGAGACTTGGGAAATACATATTGTTCTTCTGCCTTCTGAATTTTTAATTTCTCATGGAGCAAAGCATTAACTCGGACATAATAAAACCAAGTGAAATCTAGAAACAGGTACTGATTTACTAGATAAAACCACAAACCTCAACAGCCTTATAGCCTATAAAACAGAAGTTAAGATGATTTTTAAAACACTTGAGATAGGTGCTCCTTGACTCATACCTAATTCTGCCTTGTTTCAGTACATCCTGCTGAAGTTTCATCTGTCTCCAAACCGTTCTTCTCCAGCAACCTTGCTTCTATCACTTAACTCTCCTAACTGTCCAACTAATCAAAGCACAACAATATAAAGCAGACCGCAAACAAGACTATGCAAAGCTAGGACATCTCTTTTCAAAACTACTCTACATAATTAATTAATTTTAATTAATTTTCAAAGTCTTTATAATGAACAGCAATTTGAGGCTCTAATGTCTTCAAAGAAACTGTGAGCTATTAATCCTTTACAGGGTGAATGAATTTCCAGAATATGGAAACCAAATGAAATACACCTTGACTGTTGCCCATTTAGACACGCAGCAGAAACTGAGCTAAGGGATGAAGTGGCCTTCATTAAAGAAATTATTAACATCATGAAATGAAAAGACATAGATAACATAGAGATGATCATACGTAGTGCAATGCATCATTCTACTGTGTAAAATGTGATAAAACAGATTATAATAAAAAAAATTCATCAAGCTCTTATCAATCCACTGGCAACTAGAAAGCCAGAGCAACAAACCGGCAAACTGAAAGCAATTTTACTGGCACTGCTGAAATACCCTTAAGGCAGTGGAGAGCAGACTGATATATCTATTACGTTACGTATGAATTAGTATTTCACAGATGCTGCAATTCCCCAATTATAGAGCAAGAAAACCCTTGAAAATGACAAGCCCAAATCAAAATTTCCTGAAATGCAGAAAGAAGGAATGTAATTACTACATGCTTTTGGAAACATAACATGCCATTTGTTTGGTTTGCGGTAGCATATGACAGTGCTACAACAGAGTTCACTTCTTTGTTATTCTTCTTCCGTCAGTTCACACCATAACGGATATTCCCTGTCTACAAATACAGCAGGTTATACATTAAGTGTTCTAAGCAGTTGACCTAACTCCTAGACTCATCCACTTAATCAATTAAAACAATCATTTCAGTCTTGGCAATTTAATAGAAATTAATAGAATTACATTTAATCAGAAACTGATGAAAACCCATAATCTGGAGGCTAAGTCTGCAAGATCAGGAAGATACAAAAGATTGTTGAAGGAAAGGAAGCAGAGGAAAAAGCTAAAATGTGCTTGTTCGAAAGAAACTGTTGTAAAAATTAAACACATGGAAACCTCTAAAACTGCCTTGCTCAAGACAACCCACGACTAAATAAATCTGAACAGAGATTAAATTTTACATATCTAATAACCTTTATAACTCTGACAGATATGAAGAATGAAAACCAGGAACTCTGAATCAATAATGTATGGATAATCACACATTCCCATTCCTCCAGAAGGCTCCTACATACTGATGTGTGAACTACCACAAACTGTAACTTCCTCAGGCCTTGGCATCTGCTTGCCTTTCAGAAGAACACAGCAGTGCAGATCAGCAGATCCTGGGAAAATAATTCTCTACAGTACAGTCATTTACATGTCAGTGTTGCCTGCAAAACACTACTATGCAAATAAATAGTTTACATATCATCTGTTAGTCACATTTATGTCGATCCTCTTCTTGCATGCCCAAGGTCTAACTGTGAATCCTTATCAGCATGAGTAACCTTCTCCAGCTGAAGAATCCGATGTATATTCCTGTCAGTGTAAAACTGTTCATACGTGTGGCTGGTTGTTTTGAGGCGCTTTTGTATAAAAGAAGAATAGAGAAAAAGTTCCTTCCAAACCCTGACCGCGGACTTCTAACGGTTAATGTCTACACATACTTGCCAGGTATGCCTAAAGGCCTAGAGAATTATGATAGAATAGCAATGCTTTTGCAGAAAAAGTAACTAATACTGAATATAGACTTCTGTGAATATCACAAACGATTGCATTTCTGAAGCCCAAACAAGGTATAATGGCTGCAGAGGACTAACGGCCGCATCAGTACATTATTTTACAAGACAGTAAATTTCTGATCATACTTCAACAGAAGAAAGTAGAAGAACCTTGCCAATCTAAACAAAACGTCCCCCATTAATACCTGGCACAAAAACGGGAATTACACTTTGTGTCACAGAAAAAAAGCCGCTCTCTGAGGTAAGCTAAATACAATTCCCGTTATCAACTACAGAAAGCGGAATGCAAGCAGCCTTTATTATACCTTGTAGGGACCTTTCTCCTTGCTTTTGTTTTCCAGACTCTATTAAAGCACCGGGGAAGAGGAAAGCGCTGTCACGGGTTTCTCAGACTTTCCTCAAGCGGCCCATAGATGGCAATGCGCTGCCTCCCAGCTCAGCTCCAGCCCCAGTGTTCCCTCCCTCACACCACCAGGACACTTACCCTCTCTGGCAGCCCAACAGCTTCCTAAATCATTAACAAGTTAGTGCTAAACGCTTTCATTTTTTTCTGATCAACAAGCGTTCTCCAACGGTTCCAAACAGGTCTGAAAAGAGGGTGTCGTTCAGTGAGCATTTAATGAAATTCAGCATAAATTTAAATGCTGAATCTTGTTTCAGGACTCCTCAGCCATATAAAGGCATGTTTTATAGATACTGCACGGAAGATCAACCCACTTTTTACTTCATGTAGTGAATGTTTATATACAAATGCAATAGTTCGCATTTTATCCACATAAACAAAGCTGAGTTAAGCAATACATCTGAGAGTCTCATTACATTTACCTATAATTAAGAATGAGGAACATTTGCTTCTCCTTGGAAAAGAAGAAGTGATCTCTCTGGTAGTTACTCAATAGCTACCACACTGTATCATTAACTCCTGATTCACCTCACGTCACCTCCTCCCCACTAACTCGCCTCCTGAGAATGTTTCCTATAATTCAAAATAACTGCTCAAGCAGTTAAAAATAATTTTAAGAGGACGTCTGATGATAAACAGCTAAAAAAATCGCTTCAAACCATTACACTTAACCACTTAACCCTAGTCGAGACCTGAAAAGAGGCAACATTTAAAACTGGCCAGGGCTAGCTGGGACTAAAGCCACATCTCTCTCAAGTCCACTAGTTTTCGCCAGTGCAAATGAAAACTTTACACTACTGGCAAAACACAACTTCCACAACTATGGTATGTTGAAACACTGCAGAGTGGAAACACAAGGGATCATACCAAGAAACTGTAAATAATAATATTTTTAATGAAGATAAAGAATTATGTGGATTGCAGTGGCACCTATATACATGGGATTGGCCCATAACGAGAAACAACAGAACAGGTCCTAAGAGAAGTTTTTTTGTATAACACACAAAATAGTTAAAACACATGGCATGCAAAAAGAATAGTTGTTCAGCACTACTTTGGAATAATTTCCATAAAACAGCTAGTTTTGCTATTTGTGAAGTGTTTGTAACTGTGTCAGAAAATCTTTATAACTCACCTGAGTGCGTGTGTAATTTATCTTCTCACAAAGAGAGATATAAATATATAGTTATAAAACTGAACTAGGTTTTAAGCTTAAAAAATAATTAAGTCAATAATTTCCCTTTGACAATTAGGGTAGAAAAATGCTTTCCTTACTATCAGAGTGCTACGGCTTTGCCTACAGGACAGCTAGTCCATTCGTTCAGAATTACTGCATAGTCCATTCGATCAACAGGGTCCCACTATGCTCAGCAGAACGCTGGTGGCCTTGACTGGGGGTCTGTGGCCCACACAAGAGGACACATGAAAAGATGCCTGAACCAAGGGTCACAATTTAGAAGTGTCGCATATGGAGTTCAGAATAACTGACAAAGATAGACATCGGATAATAATACTACACAAGCTCTCTTCTTTCATGTGCAACGCTCCTTATGACAGAACTTGTAAATCAAGGAGATTAATTTGGATCACCAACCATCTCCTCTCCAATTTAGCACCGGAGTCTGAATGCTAAAATAGGATGAGCCAACACTGCAAATCCTTCTTTCTATTAAGCCTGTAATGTCACATAGAGCTGAATTTTGTTGTATTCTGCAATGTGAATTTAGTGTCTCCAGAGGCTCCCATTTTTTGTCCTATAGTTAGACATATCCTTAAACTATAATTCGATACCTGTAAAAACTGGGCATAATTACAAACAAACTGATGATCTGTGGAATGCTGAATGGCTGCACAAGTGGAAGGCTCTGTCTGAACTTCTACAAAGACTGAAGGTCTGCAAAAGCAGCAAAAAGGGTGAACTAATATGGTGATTCTCCTCAGATTTCTAACAGAAACAAACCTCAAAAGTCATCACTTAAACATATCTGAAATCACCACGAACCTGACTGATCCTTCCAGGCAATCTTTTGCCACCAAACGACTCTGGCTGCTGCTGTCAGTATGTAGGAAGCCATACTCACAGCCTTAACTGAGCAACACAAAAATGAAACTATAATGAATGCAGGAATAAATACACATGGAAAGGCTGCAAGGCAAGAATGTTACAGAAAACATCTACTCAATTTTCACACTGCATGTTTTACCTACACAGAGGTAAGATTGTTTGGCACCCAGGTTTGTTTATTTCCAAAATAAATAGTCTGATCTTCTACTACCAGTAACACTGAGACAGGGCTGATCATTCCACAGACCCCACAGTCAGCTTGCATTATCAAAACTGCGGCACTACTTTATTTTATATGAGGAGCAGTGCTAAAGCTGGAGGGATAATTGCATTTGGCCACATGTATAATCAAAGATGAAACTGTCACAATGCATCAGTGTTAATTCCACATTAAGATAAACAATTAAGTTCCTATTTTAGAGCTATTAACTTCTCTAGCCACATCATACAAAGAATTAGGCACTTTCCAAGTTATCACGATGACTAAATAATTACTCTGTATATAATATTAACTTTATATGCAAGTTAAGGATGCCATCAAAAGGACATGATTAAAACCTTATTCCTGAGACAACTGCCTCGTGATCTAGTAAGACATACACTACAAGTTCACATCCAGATTCCTACCCTTTCTATTCCATTCTCATCCACAATCATTAAATATGATTTCATCCCTGCAGGTAAAAGCATCTTCAGACACAAATTCAGAAGGAGGGATGATGCATGCTTTCTTCCCTGCTTCTGTGAAACTGAAACTCCTAAGTGGTCTAACAGTAAAACAAGCTAGGTAGAATAAATATATATAAATGCATTCATATATATATGTGCGTGTGTAAACTTATATATAAATATATGTAAAATAAAATAATATATATAGGAGATATATATAGAGATATATATAGATATATAGATATATATATAAAAATAAAACCATAGGCTTTAGTGTCCTGTTAAGACCAGGAAGGCAGGAATGCTGTCAGGGATGTTCACAGTGTGGTCACTCTTCAGGACAGCATCCAGTTCCTGTTCTCCACAGAGGGAGGTCAAACCACTCTGAAGCACAGCCCTACCAAGTTGTTTCTCATCTGACATGGTGCCTCATTCCACCAATATATTTTTCAAATAATCCGAGAAGACCAATCTTCTGAAAATCCTTTAGCTAGTCAGCAAGCCAACTGACATAAAAATGTAAGAGGAATGCTTGGAAAATAGGTTTTCCATAGCAAGTGAAACTTAGGATTTTAAAACAACCTGAATTATCCCTTTAGAAGCTAACAGCTACAGTGTGGGAACATCTACACTCTTCTCAGACTTACGAAGACAGTACCATAGACAGCTTATTGTAAGCTGTAAATATGAAATATGTAAACCACACTGAAATTTTCAGTGAATTGTGGCATTTAGTTTAGGTTGTCAATGCTAATTTTACAATTGGGCTGTTTCAAATAATTAAACTTGCAAAAGAATAAAAATTAGCATGTAATGTTGAATCTCTGCATTGTAAAAATGTACATAAAAAACCCATGTAACAAATAATAATTTTTTTTAAAAAGCAGTAACATATAAATAAGAGATTTTGGAAGAGTTCTTCTCTCAAATAATGGCAGTTTTACAAAGAACTACTAGAGGCAATTAGTATATCCCATCAGTAAAGCCAAACATTTCAAAAACAACCTTGAAGAATTTAGGCTGAGGCACGTTCCAGAAACAACTCTCCAGCAAAGATTGACAGTACTGTTAGAAAAGAGAACAACAACTGTATTTTTTCCAAACTAATTAAAATAGACAAATGGTACAGACAAAAAAATATTCACAACTATCTAATCTGATGGTGTCTGTGTGTTAACTATAAGAACTGTTAATCAAAATTCCGTTAACACTATCAAATAATTGAATCAAAGCCTTTGTCAAATCTACAGCCTACTTCTGTGTATCAGCAGGTATCTCCTACTTCCCTGCATATCATGTTATCCACTTTCTTTTTACAATTTGCTTTGGGCATTAAATGGGTTTAACCGTACAAATTACATCAGGGTAAAGCCTGAAGCAATTACTAGTTTACTGTTACTGAATGTCATTTTCCTTCAACATATATAATGTAACTCAGAGCACAGCACCCCTGTTCTTGTACCGGGAGTTCTGGGATAGCAGTGCATTTCTGTTGGACTCAAGGTGGTCAGCCAACAACAACTGAATATTCTTTCCTCTGTGGAATGGAAAACCCAGAAACTTTCAAAGGCCTTTCACTGGAAAACCCACCTGAGGACCTGAACATAGAAAACAGCAGTGTAAGGAGGGGGAAAAACAAATCAATACACCTTTTCAAAGGCCATTTTCTCTTGCAAAGACACCCCCTGCCAGGACTAGCTATTTTCTAGGAGCAAGGTGCATAAATTTAGGGTATACGTTCTTAAACGATACTGTCAAAACTTGATACCTATCCAATAACTATTACATGAATGCTCACCTATATTGTGCTCTCAGAAGAGTATGCAGAACTGTGAGGAACTTGAAGGTTTGTAATAGGTTCTCAGGCCTAAAACAAGTGCAATCTAAGACTACTTCTCCCAAGGAGTATTTTCAGACATTTGGCATTGTAGAAGGGCATTCAAAAGGTCAGAACTAGACACAAAGGGTGATTTATGGGATACAGTATATTTGCTTACTCTTGTTTTAGTTATTCTAGGCTTTCTTGTAGTCAACAAAAAGAAACAGTTACCTTAGGGCTTGATTCACCTCATCCTAAAACTGACATCTGAGTCACCCTAAAAGTGCCTATTTCATTCCTCTCTAAGGCAGGAATCTCTTTAGACATGCTCTAAAGCTGGGATATGAAGTCTATATCCCAGATGCACTGAACACCATCCATAGTATCTGAATACCACCTCAATTCTGTTGAGTTAAGTGAATGCAGGAATCCAACCCAACACCTGGGTGCAATACTTTCGACCTCCTTCTTCACAAGAGGCTGGGCTGAGTAAAAACACCTAGAAGACAGCTCGAACACTGCACATTGTATTGACAATTCTCTTTAGAAAATAAATTGATTTAGCGTAAGTTTTCAAATATGTCTTTAGTGTCCAACAAACAACACCACCCTCCCATATTCAAAATTACCTTGTCTATTTACTTCATTCTGAAGCAACTCTTCCATTGCCTCTTCTTCAGCAATATCTAATGGAGTGTCTCCTTCACTATTTACAGCTCCTACATGTGCTCCTTGACTAATTAAATACCTGCCAATAGAAAAACAAACTGTAAGCAACATAATAAAGCTGATGCAAAAAAAAAGCAGCCACTAGGATATCATATGCAATGGGTATATACATGCACACATACAATTAATAGAAACAACTGTATTACATACAAGTAAAAAAACCTCATGACTGTTTACAATCCCTGAATACCTCTGCCTTTTCCACATAACACCCATTAATACAAATAGCCCTCTGTTTGCTCTTCAGTTTGCCACAAAGACTCCTGACGTGTTTAAATACATCTTTGCAAGAACCGAAAGAAGAAAATGGTTATATGATGAACAAAAGCAAGCACAAGGTGAACAGGGGTTAAACCACCCGATACCCATGAGCCCCTCATATTAAGCCACTCTTCCTAGAACTTCCAAATTCAGTGGCACATTATGTTTCTGCACTTTGTCAGAATGATGACTCTTGCTCTCTGAGGCAGCTTCATAAAGTTAATAAAACCAGAATCACCTCTGCTCCTAAGTATGCATAAGGTCAGCTTTCGGTGGGGAAAGAGGCAAGGGGGAGAAAGGAAGCAGTACTTTAAACTCTATTCGAACCCCACTAAGTGTTTTCTTACTTAAAGTACTGCTGTCTCAGGAGTCAACAAACCAGACTCAGTGGAATTTGTTTCTGAATTTCCAATTAAGTCAAATGGATCAATTCCAATAATAAGTCACAAAAGGATAAGTTATTTCACTGTATTAAACCATAAGCATGTAAAGTTATTGAGAACCTACAGCTTAATACATAGTCTGTTTCTAAGTAGGCAATGAACAATAATTAAAACATCAATACAGATCAGTCTTACGCCTTCTGAAACAGTCCCACTTCCCTAACAAATTCGACAGTTTGAGCCACGATAGGACTCAACAGAAGCAAAAAATTGCAAACGTACCTCCTGCCTTGCAGAGCTTAATTTACATTTCCCATATATTTGCAAAAAAAAAAAAAAAATCAGGAAACACTCAGACCTGAAGAACTAGTTATCCATTCGGTAACGGGTGTATGACATCAAAAACTCTCTCAGCCTATTCTCACAGGGGAAGTGCTCCAGCCCTCTGACCATCCATCTTTGTGGCCTTCGTTTGGACGCGCTTGAGCAGGTCCATGTCTTTCCCGTGCTGAGGACCCCAGATCCGGAGGCAGTACTGCAGGGGGGGTCTCACCAGAGGGGAGCGGAGGGGCAGAATCCCCTCCTCGACCTGCCGGCCACGCTCCTTTTGATGCAGCCCAGGATGCGATTGGCTTTCTGGGCTGCAAACGCACACTGCCGGCTCATATTTAGTTTTTCACCCACTAATACCCCCACGTCCTTCTCCTCAGGGCTGCTCTCAACCCACTCATCGCCCAGCCTGTGTTTGTGCTTGGGATCGCCCTGACCCACGCGCAGGACCTTGCACTTGGGCTTTTGAACTTCGTGATGTTTGCACGGGCCCACCTCTCAAGCCTTCAGCATCAAGTACTCTCATACATTCCTACATTTCAATGTATGATTTAAATAGCACTTGTTATTAAACCCCTGTAATTACATCAAGAAGAGGTAAGAACTGACAGATCACAAAATGGACATTAATTCCCAAAAGTGTAACCATATCTCCTGGGATATGCATCCCCCGTTGCCACCACTAACTTTGATGCTGGTATGCGGTGCTGTTTTTACACTGTTCCTCTTAAGAGAGTGCTGCTGTGACTCTTATCTCTCTCCAGTTTAAAGATTTAACTTCTTCAGGAATGAAAAATTAATACAAACTAACAACATTTCTCAACAATACCAGTTGTACTGTTTTAACAGCGACAAAGTCTTCCTTCCATGTTACAGATCAGATAATTGCTATGCGGCGTGTCTGCTAAACAGGCAAAAACAGCAGTGGGGAAACTAACTTTCTTACAAAGTCAAAATGTTGATTCCAAACCAAAGTCAACCACTGACAAAAATATCTTTATAAAAAAAATCCCAAGTCAACATTCATTTTCTTTCAACCTGTTTTTTCTAATATAGACATGAAAAAAGTGATGCTTAAAAAAACCTGAGTTTTACCTGTTTCCACATAATACCTACAGGGAAAAATTAAGCTACTTTTATAAGGAAAACACATAACTCATTGAGGTGGTTGTATTTGGTCAACTGGTCAACAACTTACAGACCTGATAAAAGGAGCAATGCATAAGAAAGTGTAAGGAATGGACAAAGGCTACAGTAGCATTTCAGAAAGTTATTGTTTAGATATGTGAACAAGTTCATGATCAAATGATCCTTTAAAGTAGACTCCAAAAATGAAGCTGCTTACAGACCAAAATCAGATCAGCAGAGCTGGGGGGATTAGTAGGGCTGGAGAAGTAGAGTTATCTGAGTTGCCCTTTGCACGTGCTTACAGGGCTTTGGTTTTCCTGGGTCAGCGAAGGAAGGATGGGTGAACCTGCCCTGAGTTCACAGGATTTAAAGGGATGGGAGAAACACAAGAAAGATGAAAGGCAGCAGGCTCCTCGCCAGGGAAGTGAGGACAGTCCTTTCCCAACCTTCTTTCAGCCACTCTAACTAGGCCTCCCCTCTGCTATTCCCACCAAAAAATTCACAGTGATCCCCTCAAGTAAATTAACAGTGAAAGAGCAACACTCAGTAGAAACCTAATTACTCAGAATCCAACTATTTCAAAGACACCTTTTAAGCCCGCTAATGAAATCCATGTTTGTTCTGTTCTCCACATCATTCAGTAACAGATGACCATGTCCTGAAAAAGTTTATGCACTTGTTTATCTTCATTTACAGTAAAAATAGTTTCAGCAAAGCAATGACAGGGTTCAGACGGTGCATGAAGTCACCCTGGTGCTTACGGGATTGTAGCTTTCATTAGGAAACCTAGCGCTACCAAGGGAAAGGACAGCAAGCATTTCAGACATGTAGGTAACCTGACTCTGCATCACATACAGAAAGGGAACAGATTTAGTAAACAAGACCAAGAGAACGATGCTCTGAGTTTGTAAGGCGTAGCTGAGCAGAAGCCAGTACCAGAATAACCCTAAAAATCAGAAGGTTTTGTTGTTTCTTTTAAAAATTACTTTCCAAACAAATTGTACTTCAACCTAAATGTTAATTAAAACTTACAGCATGACTTCAAATATGGGGGTATTTGACATTTCAGTTATTCTGGTACCATATACTAAAATCTTCACATGCAACAGCATATTATTGTGTGTAGGTATGACTGTGTATTTTAAAAGTCATCCATGTTTGGAAAAAAAAAAACAACAAAACAACCTGCAAATAATTGCTTGTATTTTACTTTATTAAGTAGATGTTACCTTCATCTTGAAATGTCATCTTTCTAAAGCAAGTAAACATAATATAGCTTTCATTTCATCAGCTGACATTTAACTGATACAGCTACACATGTGCAGTGAAAAAGAAATTGGAACTGTGTAACAAAAAGTCCAGAACCATGCCCTTTGATAACATGCCTTGAAAAAGGTGCTTTTTGCAAACATGGATGCAGTGGAAAAGTAAAAACATATAGGACTCCCACCATCATCTACTTACAAAACTTTTTGGTATAGCACTTAAATTTGTGTCTTTTGTAATTCACTTGCTGCAACATGGCCATGTTCAACAGACAGTTACAGAAGAGTAATACAGAAAATCTGATGATAATCTATATAATATTCTGGTAGGTGCTAATTCAAAATGTAAATAAATGAGAAGGAAACAGTAGTTTGATCCATAACATGCTTATTTTTGGAGCTAAAACTTTCAAGTATTGGTATTGAGCTAAAGGTACCTCTTTTAGACACTCTTGTGGTCTAACTATAGAGAATTGCAAGTATCCCAGGAATACTAGGAAAGACAACAGCAGGAAAATAAAATAAAATCATTCCTGATACTCTTGCTCTGATGTTTCCAAGACAAGCATTACGCAGTCTGCGTAAGACTGGAAGAACAAGTTTGCTTCATGATACCACCGTTTTATAAAGGCAAAAATACTTCCATTTGAAATTTGTCTGTTGGGAATCACTGCTGTATGTTCCTCAATAGCTATTATAGACTGAAATTAACAACGTTGAAAAAAACAAGAAACATTTATTTTCTACAATTATTATGAAACCCAGATTCTTTCCCATCATTTTATGAAAAATACATTTCAATACCTTTCATAAAGGGTTGGAATCTCAGTATCTCTGCAACAATAAATAACAGCCCTCTCAGATTACTGTACAAAAGCCAAACAGTCCACACCAAAACCAAGCTCAGGAACTGGAAGTTAAAGATTTTAACTAGCAACTTGGCTCACACTCTGAATTAAAAAAACAAACCAACAAAAAACCCTTACAGCTAACTTTTTTTTGGTGTGTAAGTCTATTAACAAAATGCATGTAGAGACACAAAGTAAATGGAGAAGACAACACCTCTCTGAAGACAGTTATATACAAACTTGAGTCTTATTTTTTAATTTAGAACTTAAGAATCTGGAAGACGCTCGAACTTTGGCTTCACTAAACTTTGTCAGCTGCAGACAAGATCTGCCGCAGATAACATTTTAATATTATTTATCTCGGCAACAGAAAGAGGGGCATATGTTTACATTCGAACCTTGCCCCAGTTCACAGTATCTGGAAACAAGTTTGCGAAGTCATTAGGGATATAATTAACTTTAAGTACTTGCTGAACCTGAAGGTCACCAGAAGGGTGGCAAGCACAAGGCAGGGCAGAGAAGTGGCCACTGAATTGGTTCAGTTCATTAAAATTGCTTACTGAGGTCACTGGAGACTCACTAGTGAAAACAAGAGGTCCCTTCAACTAGTTAGAAGACTGGACGGCAGTCTCTAACTCCTAAAATGCGAGAAGAGGGACCCTCCTAAAAAATCTGTTACTGAGTAGAGGTTCAACATACATATACATTTAAAATAAATATATTCAGTGTGGCCTTCCAGGGAAAACATGGCTTAATTCCTAGTGGGGGCACCAACCAACAGCACAACCCACCTCCCAACAGCTGAAATTGGCAATTTCAGCTAAACCCAGCTGTTTTTTTCTAAATACATAGATGGTGGCATTCAAATTAATTCCATGAGTGTCTTAAATGAATGATAATAAGGAGCCAAAGACAGAAAAAGTGTCACGGTGTTCAGGCAGCTGTGCAAGCCGTCATTTGAGGAAACAAACAATGTAAAAAAAATCTGCCCCACAGTCCACGGGATGTAAAAACAAATTAAAAACTTACATATCTTTGGAATGTGTGTTTTAATTGCCTTCTTTTAAATGCCTTTCAGAATTATTTCACTGATTTTTTTAAAATATAAAGTACCAATACACTTTTAAAAGTACATCTTTGTAAATCATTCAATTTACTAATAAAAAGACATCCATAATAAATCTGGCCAAACAATTAGACCTTCAAGAGACATTTAACAAATAAAAAATAGAAAATTTTAACATCGCTGTTTCCAATTTTATTTTTTTTTTAAGTTCAAGTACACTAAAACTGTAACACCTGATCCTTTTCAGACCTTCTATTAGCTTGAGTGTCTTGGAATATTTCTTTAAATATTTTCATAGAATCATAGAATGATAGACTGGTTTGGGTTGGAAGGGACCTTAAAGATCATCTAGTTCCCCCCCCCCTGCCATGGGCAGGGACACCTTCCACTAGACCGGGTTGCTCAAAGCCCCATCCAGCCTGGCCTGGAACACTTCTCATTGCAGAAGAGTTTCACTTCAAATTTAAATTCTTAACAATGTTGTTATTAACCCAGAAGTAGAAATGCTACCTCAAGCTCCCTAGCCCTTCTCAAAAGTGGTTTTGGTTTGGGTCAGGGTTTGGGGTTTTTTTTCCCCTTTAAATTTGCAGCAAAAAATAATATTTAAAGGCCAGGCAAGCAAAGGTATACCTACCGGCATATACAATATATCAAGAGATAAAATTACAACTTCTTTGTGATTCTTGAATTTCTAAGGTGTACTTCTCAAAATAACATACTAAAGAAAGGCCTGGCCTTTTTCTTTTCTTAAAAAAATCTTAAGTAATACAAACTTGAAGCAAATACAATAGCATTAGAATAACATTGTGCTAAATTCTGTTGTGGTACATAGTACGCATATGTCCTGTGTCAGTGGGCAAGTTTCAAGGAAAAATGTACCATCGGTTGAATACGAGTGAACAGCCAGTACCCAAAATACTCAAATACTCTCTCATGCATCCTCACGCTGTCACACTTGCTTTTGAACACATTATTCAAAAGCCATATAAATGTAACGATAAAAGCCACAATTTCACTGGTTTTGAAATATGTATCGTAACCCTTGTAAGCATTTGGCGGAGATGCACAACACAGCATCTCCTCGCCCTCTTTAGCAACAACCTACACATAATTTCCCTCGTCCTCCTTTCCCCACAGCTGAGATACCCCTGCAGTTGTCTTTTCTCCTGAATCTGTGATTTACAGAAGAAAATGAAGGCTCCATGTTCAATACTGGGACCAAAACTGTACAAATTCAATTGGGCCAACAATACTTTCTCCTGCACGATTTTAAGACCGATGTAGAATAAATCAAACGACTTGAAAAACAATTAAGTCAAACTCATAGGGATGTCTTATTCAGGCACTCTGCAAAACGCCATCCCACGCTGTCAGTTGCGGCTGTGCCTCAACCTTCTGCTTCTAAACTTTTAGAACCAAATAGAGACTGACACAAGAAGACAGGCTTCTGTGTCGGCATTTAAATTAAAATCACATCATGATAAAACTCAGGCACTTTCAAGGTTATGGTTCTTTGCAAATTCCAGAAGATTCTCACTTGCATCTCTCGGGGAAAAAAATGCTGCAGGACTTCTAAACAGGAATGCTCCCCCTATGAGCAGTATCATCAGCCAGCAGCTACACAAAACACCAAGTTAAATAAGGCCAATTAGGATTATTTGGCAAAACTAGATATTACTTCTCCTGAAATACATGAGTGATGATTTTAAGACAATTGATAACAATAAGAGATCTGAGGTGAATTTATGATTTCCTCTTGCAGAACACAAAAGCTGAGAATTTCAGATAGCTAGACGTGTTTAAAAAAAACAAACCAACAATAAAAAAAAAACCAGTTGAGAAACAAATGGCCAAATGATTTTAACCAAATGGGAAGGTACGCTTCTTTTCAATTTTCACCACTCTAATCCAGATTTCAGCATATGTGTTTTTCTAAATTACGGACCAGTTTGAAAAGACTTTTTTATATCCTTCAATATGCAAGAGCTCCTCCAGACAGCACCAAATCCAGCTTCTGATTCTTCCTCATGAAGCTGTTATGAAAGGCTTCTTGGAGACACACACCCTTGCTTCAAAATTGTCAAATAGTCCCAAAGCTATCAAAGTAGTATGCCACAGAGATGAGAAAAAAAATTCTGCCTACGCAAACAGCACTTTCTATCAATTCTAAATACTGTACCTATACGAAAAACATATTTATGTTTATGAAGCAAACACTCCACAACGTACACCACACCACTGAGCTCTGCACATAGCTGGCTGTCCCCAGCCTCCACTGCAACTTGCACACCCGAGGAAGCACAGTAACTAGAATCACATCTGTTTTCCTTCTAGGTATGCAGGAGCATAGAAGAAACAGTGTAGATAACAGTATCTGGTTAGTCTTAGTCCTCCTGTGTTCCAAGAAAGCTCTGAAAAAAGCCAGCAATAAGATCTAGAAATATGTGTACATAGGCAGACACCTAAACATTAACAGTGCAAAGATGGAACAGGAATAATTCCTACTTGCAGCCTACGAAAAGCAACTAAGCCTTCATATTTTACTGTATCCATATAGAGGAAAGACATACGAGAGGTGGCAGAGCAATGTTTAGGTGAAAGTAAACAGTGACTGAGAAGAGGAAAGTAGGAAACATGAAGAAAGCTATATAGGGAAACATATGCTATAACCTACTTACAAAAAAGAAAAAAAACAAAGATCTGGAGCCTGGTAATGTCAGGATGGAATACAGGGCAAAAACTTCAGCAGGAAAGAAAGCGAAACAAAACATATTTTTAAAGTGTATATCAAATGTTAATTTCACTACGCACTTTGTGAACAAGTGTTTCTCTCCTTTACTTTGAAGTCTGCACCCCTTAGCGCAAAAATGAAGGTTAAGTTTGAAAAATATCTTGTTGCAGCTGCAGAAGAGTACATACAGTAACTCTAGCTCACGACACTCCCTGTGCTCGGGATGCTTTCCTGCAGCAAGTCTCCAAGCGTTTGTGGTGATTTACGCAAGTGGCATCAAGGTCAGCATTTGGGATTGAGTTGCACTGATTGAAAAGAAGAGGTGACAACACCATGGAGGCAGAAAAGGAGGAAGAAGTAAAACCGTGCTGCTGCCTACCTTCCTCAGCTAATTCCTCACCAGCAAAACGTGATCACACCACTAGCTCACTGTCCCTCCTGCCTTATGCCAAGAGTAGCATTGCTATATTTGGATATAGTAGCACCAAAAATTCTGATTTTTAACTGCTGGTTTGTATTTCAGTGGTAGTCATGAGTGTGGACCTAATAATTAAGAAGCATATTTTCCTCCAAGAGCCACATGTTGGCATTTGTATCAGAAAAATTTAAACCGAGATCAATTCTTTTCTTGTGCTTAAACACATATTAGCACAGATATAATCACTACATCACAGAACTTATCTGGTTTGTAATTATATTATGCAATAACATAGTGATCAAATGTCTCTACAAAGCAACATTACCATCACAGTGCAGCTTTTAGTATCACCGGGTAGTACTGAACTTGGTCTGAGTTGCAATGTGCAATTCAGAGCAGTTGTTTACCTGTCCAGTCCACTTTGAACCTCCTTGAAAACACATTTCTTCCAAAAGAAACTCTATTTATTCAAATTTGATAAGCAGTATCTCATCTGTAATCAAGAGGTTTCAGTTAATTCCTTTTTTATACTTTTTTCCTGTCATACCTGCTGTGTATAAAAACCCCTACATTTTTATGTCTTAATATCTGAATTGTATCCCAATAACTCTCTCTCAATGCACAGCAGCCTTATGTCTCTAGAGATACCACACTAGATTTACACGGATTCCAGAAGAATTCAAGCAGCTTTTATCCTGCCTCAGTCAGGGATAAGACTAGAAAAATACACACAGATTAGGATCATTTGCACCGAAATGACGTAGTTTAGGATATCCAACAAAAGACACAGCTGTAAGAAAGGGTAAGTAGGTCGTAAGTTGCTTTAGTGTCATTAGAAAGTCTACTGTATGTGGCAGAATAGGGTCAAACTCCCAATAGAGAAAAACGCTCAAGTAAAAGCTGAAAGAAAATAAAAACTGAGATGCACAGAAGTGCCAATCTACATCACACCCATGTTTTCTCCTAGAAAACAACACTCAAAACCAACTTTACTATGAATTAAATATTGAGTATAGTGTTTATTCAGTTACCGGATATAAAAATAATTTAATGGCACTGACAATTCCACAGATTCTACAATCTAAGAAGAATCTATCAGCACCTCTCTCTAAAACAGCAATTTTGAATTAGTTGATGAGGCCCTCACAAGTGACAGTGTGCCATACTTATCAAGCACTTGCTCAAATCAAAACCTGGTTGCTCATGTGTCTAGAGCTGCTCTCCCATGTTCCAGTCACCCCTAGAAAACAGGAGTCGATCGGTGGCAATGGGCAGTTAGAAGCCATCATCCAGGGAGGACCTGGTGTGTTACGTTTCTCAGGAGTCTACCCAAGCTCCCAGGCTTCCATATGTATCACTCTTCCACATGTTCTTCTCTTCCATATGTATCACATTCAACTTCAGAATTCACAGGTAAGATATCTACCCTACACTGTTCTCAGGATACCAATAAAATCAATGCTCTGTGATAAACAAGTAAGATCTTTCCTATCCACATCACTTCTCAAAGCAGGATGGCTTTTTTAGACATGTGCTGCACTTTCAAATTCTTTTTTCAGCCAAAAATTAGAGTGCTCTGAACTTTACATTGGGCATCAGTCCCTTGACTTTTCATTAGATGCAATGAACTGCTAAAATATATTAAAAGAAAAAAAGATACGTTCCACTAAATCATATGCCCCTGAAGAAGGTATCTTTGAACTTAAAGGTCTAGTAGATTTACCTTTAGAAGAACAGAAACCCAATATACTTACTAACAAATATTTAGGGTCACAAGTGGAGATGCACACAGTAATCCCATCTGAAGAAGGCAGCTATAGAACAATGTCTTTGTGCATCCTAGAGTGACCAGCTCTCCTAGACTGCCTCTGTTGAACAAACAGGTATCAAATCAGTTAGGTCCTATGATTTCCTCTAACCCATCAACCATATCTTACTGCGTATTTCTGCCAGCTGTTTTTTACCCAAACATCAAATCACAGCTACACAGTAGAAAAGATTAAACTCTACCACATAATCACATGATATTAAAAGGGGAATTTCACCATCAACCTAAACAACTTAATTAGTGTTTCATTATTCTTAGGACATACAGAATATGCAGCAAAAACATGTTGAAAACAGTCTACTGCCACAGTACATATTTGTAAAAGAAAATGCCAACTGATACTAGCTCACTGATCTTCTCCAAATTTCTCCATTATTTTCTCTAATGGAATTTAGCTTTATCCTTGCAGATATCTAATACAGTTTGGAGGAGGAGGAACTTTTATGTTGCTGATAAAGAACGAGCATCACACATTGTTTAGGGGGGGAAGAGACTACCATACTACCATATTTTTCTCTCCCATTAATGTTTTTTCCCCAATCTGTTCTTCCAGAAAGAAACAAGGCACCAAATAGAATGAACTGAAACAATCTCCCAAAGCCTGCAGTGACCTTTTCGCAGCTCTCAAAACAAACACTGCATCTTTACCAGTGTCAACTTGTAAGAAGTCAGTCATTCTTCTAGAAGAGCTGTTCTTCTTTGGCTGAGAATAAATCTCTTTCCCTGCTTTTATTTTGTCACATGGCTTGTTTTATAATATATCCTTCTGAAGTTCTCTTCTCATTTAATGAGTGGGTTGTATCAAGTTTCATCTTTGGTGCTTCTTCCTTTTAATTCTACTCCTCCAGCTAACATTTCCTTGTGTCTTATAAAGTAACATCTGGAATCCTGACAAAAATGTCCATTCACCTTGTAGCATCTCTATCAGACCAAACCCTGTATCAGTTTGCATAATCAGTCTCCATGTGGTTTACATCAGACCACCAACTTCACCTTATCATTCACAAATCCAAACTTCTGATTATCCTCCAAAGACCCATTTCTGAATGTATCACTAATAACGTCACTTCATACTCAGGTAGTTAAAACCATAACTGGGAACAAAGCTAAAGGAGATGGGAGCCATCCCTGACATTTTTATCAGTCTGCTTTGCCTAAATAATGTCTTGCTCTTATAGGATTATAATGGGTTATGGCAAAAGAGTTTAGATTAAAAACACTCCAGCAAGCAATAGCTCTAGATGATCAAGTTATTAAAACTTAGAAAGAAATGGATCAGAAGCAACTGCTTTGAAACATATTTTGTGGCACCACCACTCTCGGATATCGCGGAAGAACATTCAACAGTACCAGCTGGTTGAGACTCATGGGGTAGGAGATGAAGGAGAGGACTCCACCTCAGCACAGGCAGCTCTCCACAGCCAGGCTTCTGATCAGAGGTACAAGCCCTGTCTCAAAAGCAGCACAGAATTTTTTTTTTTATACCCGCATATCTATGCCAACTGCTGCTGGCAAGCCAGACCAGCTCACTGATCCAAAAGCGAGCAAACCCTCCAAACCCCCTGAAGGCTAGTCTTACACTAAGAGTTCCCACATTGTTGTGTGATCATTAGATAATGCAAAAGAGGGGGTAAAAGCCTGTGGAGGAGGGAAAACCAAGGAGAGAAGGGAATGACTGCCTATTTCTGCAGTAGTCTCAAGTTAGATCACATCAAGCATATTGTGAAATGGCACTGAATCCCCTTCACTAGCTGCTGCCAGAGGAGCACTGGTCCTGTCCTTGTACCACGGGCAGGAATCACTACCACCCAGCACCCACAGCAGTCCCCGCAAGGCAATTAGAGCTGTAAGTAAACCACCTACCATGAAACACCCATGTGTTCAACTACAGGTTTGCAGGACAGTCTCTCACTCCTCCATATACCAGACAATCATCACTCATTTAGTCTTAATGGACTGTTACTAAAATAGATCCTGGGACAATGGCTTGCTGAGGCTTCAGCAAACTAGTTTGGCTGGGTTCACCTTCAGGTGTCTGGAGTCTGGAAAAACAGATGGGCGTCAGCAGCAAGGCAGTGGTTACACGCAAGCCTTTTAAAGTCTGCTTTAAGTATTAGGGGAAGGAGGGGACACGACATAGGAAACTTTGGGCAGGAAGGAAAGCGGGCGAGCTGGGTTGTAGAGCAGCAGAGTTGGTCAAGCTGCTATTCTCTTCCTAAACAAACTGAGTGAGGAGGCTCTGAAATTACAAAGTTACTCTCTTTCTAACTGTAATCATATGCTTCAGCCTTTAAAGCCTGTACAATAAAGGTGTATTTTGAAAC
The DNA here is from genome assembly GCF_000737465.1 of Haliaeetus leucocephalus. Classification (NCBI taxonomy): domain Eukaryota; kingdom Metazoa; phylum Chordata; class Aves; order Accipitriformes; family Accipitridae; genus Haliaeetus; species Haliaeetus leucocephalus. Next base: position 6,744,867 of record NW_010972587.1, read on the forward strand.
TGTGTTAAGTCTTATGGTCTGTGTCTGTAACTACGTGTACCAAACATGCCTCCCAAACATAAAAGCAACCGTACTGAGTTAAACCAAACATCCATTTAACATCTCGCCTGTCTCCAAAAGCGAGCACATCTTCAAGGAGGATAAAAATGGGGCAAACACATGCTGCTTTTCCTGTAATAACTTTCCAGTCTCCAACAACTTTCATGGATTTCCTGAACCAGATCCCATTTGTATGTATGTATGCTCTGTTTGTATTTTTTTATGTATCCACCCTCAGTGGATTTCTCATCCTTTGAACCCATGAGAAATTTTTGTATCTACAGCAACATTTGGCAAACTGTTACTCAGATGTAGTACCCGCTCCATGAAGGTATAAAAACCCTATTCTTCCCTCAGGAGACATCTCCCTCCCCCTTGGTTTTTTTTGCACAGAAGTGTAACTGCCACTGACTTCTAAGGTTTTCTTGAAAAACGCTTTTCTTACACTTGCTGGAAGATGCACCTTCATTCATTCTGGGCAAAATGAAAGAGCATTTGTATTTAAGTAGTAAACTATATTATAGCCTCTAAATACTTGCAAACTAGCTTCAAAATAAATGAACTACACACTCACAACTAGGCATGGTATAAAGCCCACAACAAAATACATTTTTAACACATACTTTAATTCTTGAACAGAAAAGAAATTTCTACCATTTCAGATCTATTTTACATTAATCTGGTACAATACAAAGCAGAGAGGAATAAAAAAGTATGCATTTTAAATTCTGTTTCTTAAATGCCACTGTGTGCTATTTTTCTTCCTCTATTACATTTTTTGCATTCTAAAAATTTGTTCCCTGATACTGAAATAATATACAAGCTTTTAAATTGTGGAAGAGATCTATCAGATAAAAAAATTCATTATATACACCCAAATATTTTTAAAAAGAGTTTTACAGAGGTAAATTTAAGGGTCCTACCCATTAAATACCATCTTAAAGAATGCACAAACAATTTCTGTTAAGTCCTCCTGCATTAAAGTTTGTTTCCACATAACTATAATTTTTCATAGCATTTGATGCTGACTTTTTAATTCATACTAACACATTGGAGACTTTGTGTAAAGCTTTCTTTATATGAAAAAATTGGAGAAGAATAGAAAAAGAGAACGTGCTACACAAAATCCACCTGTTTTGGCAATTTTGAAGAATTTTAATTTAAAACATTCATATTAAAATTATTTGTAAGCTAATTCACATGATCATAAACTAGATAAACACTAACTTAAGTAGGCGATTCTAAAATTAAAGTATTCAAAGAATTTCCAGTAAGCTGAAGCACTCCCAGCATTTACAGATCTCAGAAACAACAATGGAAACAAAAGGAGCAGTTGCTCTCCATGGCAGAGTTTTTGCTTTTACAGCACAACTCTCCATCTGCAACCAGCTGACACTTTATTTCACACTGAACTGTGTTCTCTTGCTGTACTGCACCTGAAGTGGGCTTCTACAAGACTAACATTTCTTAAACTAGAAGATGCATTATTTAAAGGAGACGGGAAGCCTATTCAAGAGAAGGCGGCTGTTCCAAAGGAGCAGAAAACTGAAATGGGATGGGAGATACTGCTGGAAGAAGATGCCATAGGACTGGTGAGCACAGTGGAGGATGACGGGGACAGGGAATACACCCGCAGTGAGAAGCCCATTGGCCAGACAGCGCAGGTACCCAGAGCAAAATAAAAACCCCAACGAGTGCGGGCAATGCCACAAATTCACTCAGCCCATTAGCAATTAGCACAGGACCGGCACCAAAACTCGGCTGAAGTGGTGGCTCCCTGAGATATCCAGAGTTTTTTTCGGAGAAGCTCCCTACCACCTACATACCCTGTTCTTCTCCCAGTTCTCCAGCACATGGGTGCACCCTCTCAGGAACAGCTGAGTAGCAGCAGGTGCTACCTAAGAAGAATGTGTACATTACAGAGCAAGAGAAAGGGAGAGAGAGAATCAGGTGTTCAGTGAAAGCACAGCAAAAATGGGAAGGTTCCTGCATTGATCAAATAGGCAGGCACCATTCTGTACCAACCCGGAGTGACTCCCAGTCATTCCTATTTACTGTACGTAATAGGAAATGGGTGTTAGTAGCAAATGGATGGAATACATAGAAAGAATAGCTGAACTGTGAGATTGTTTGTGTATGGATTAAAATACAAAAGCAGTCTGAACAGAAGCCTTTCTTACTCTATAACAAAGTACATTAACCACCCCAAATATAATCCTATGGAAGTCAAATGAGCATCAGGAGAAGAAAAACTATGATAAAGATTGTACTATAGAGGTTTGTAATGATTAAACTTTTTTTTTCATTTTGAAAGCAAAACCAAGGTTTCACATCCTATTAACAGATCTGTAAACCCCAACACACTCCACCTCACTTATACTTCATAGACTTTAATCCTAGTGATGAATCACGCAAGAGTTATCATGCAATGTTAACAGAACTTCTGCTTTCTTTCCCCCTCTTTTAAGCCTAGAAAGTGATGTACACGCATACATGAAGAATGTTAAGGTTGAAAGGTGAACATAGTCAACATACAGAGGACATACTTAGTGCTAGAAAGTCCCTAAATTACATTATAAACATAGAAATGCATTTCCATCTCCTAGCTCTGTTGCTTTCTTAGACATAATTTTAGATTTTGAGACATGAAAACCTGAAATAATGAAAGTATGCTATCATGCCATGTTTTTCTTATGAATTGTAAAAATATAAGCATTGTAAACAAAATCAATATATTAACTAAATTTGCATATTTGGAGGATTTTACAGATTGTGCTATTTCAAGAGAAATAAATTCCAGCTATTTACATCTGAAGGAAGCCCTAAGAAGACTTAAGATGGCAGCAGAGGAAGCAAAAATAGATTGCTGAGTCTCCAACTGGAGAAGCCCTACAAAGCTGTGCAACAGGCAGTTCCACAGGAGGAGGAGAAAGCGAAGCACAGGTCAGACTCTCTGCAGCCCTTCATTAACAAAGTTAGAAAACACCAGAACCCATTGCCTGACTCTCTTCTCTCTTGCACCTTGCAAGAAAACAGGAAATGAACAGAGGATGTCATAGTCCACATCATATAGGACAGAAAGATGACAAGCTATTAGCTGCAATCTTTTCAGAACTACATCTGTAAGTTCCATAATTTGGCCAAATTAAAAGCTTCCTTCCATGAAGCAGAAAATTTAGTGCTAAAAATTAAACATATCGGATTCAGCCACAGACACACAGAAACACACATTCTCATGCTTCCCAAGAAAGATGCATCCTCACTAAAGCAGATGCTGGACCCAGAGCATACCACAGGCCAAATAAAAACCAAATTTCTAACCTCTAGTAAATTATTGTATCGTCCTTTCATCTTCCCCTAGTTTTGCTTCAGCTGCAAATTCTGCTGTCAGTTTTGCAAATTATTTGAAGCTGAGCTCCTGGAGAAGCAGTTTGAAGAAAATCTGAACTCTATGGGCCTCATCAGATATAAATATTGCTCCATTCAGGTCAGGTTACCCTTCTCAGCTGTATGTGGAAATTTGTTTCAACAGCTTATCTTCAAAACTCCTTGCACCTTAAAAACACTGCTCTTCCAACAGCTTAGATGTCCCACATCCAACAGGATTATACTCCAATAATCTCGTTTCTTTAAAGGATATCTATAGAAAATATGCAGACAGGTCCTGTCCCAGTCTGAGAGAATAAAAAACAGATGACAGACTTCAGCAATATTATAGATTTCAGATACTCAAGTTAATAGTGAAAAACTGTCTTGTGGACAAGGGACATTGCTCTTTCTTCCCTGAACATCTGCCTACATTAGGCTGCAATGCCAAACCAAGAACATTTATCCAGCTTTTTCCTATTGTGGGAAAAGGCAGGTGTTTTACCTCCACTAAACTGAAGAAAGGCTTATATTATCTCAGCTTGTAGGGAAATTCTTGTCATAGTATAGCCAACAAGTAAACACTTCCAGCATGCATGCAAGGGAGATTACAGCATCAAACATCTGTACAGTGTAGAAAGGCAGATTACAGAACTCAGCAGTCACACCGTGTCCCAGTTAGAAAAAGGATATACCAAGCACTTCACTCTATGAACACCAAAAAAAAAATTTTCCCAGTGAAGATGATATACAAGAGTCTCCAGAATTTTTCCTTTCCCTTAAGATTCAAACAATTAACCCTCTCGAACTCACAGAACAGAACATCAATAAACAATCCCCTAAATTTACAATTTCCATCTATCGCCACTGTAATTAGTACAGTAACCTAGTTACATGATAAGATGCTACTTTGTATTTTATCCAAGTCTTACACTGGATGAGACATCACACTGACTTTAGCAGAAGTAATGAAGTTTGTGTTTACCCAAAGGGTTTTTAGACTACACTATTACCTTCTTTACTGCAAGAACAGCATGCTGAACAACATATGCCACACATTTTCTCAAATCAAGCATTACTTCAGGTTACAACAGACAACCTCTGGAAAAACTTGATTTTAGCGTATCTTCAGTGGCCCTCAACAGGCTTCAAGAATAACAACAAAACCACTCCTGGAATTTAGTACTGAGTAAGCTTTAACTAGTACCATAACAGGCATCTAACTTCAACTGTAAGATTTTGCTCCACAGCCAAAATAATTAGCAGAAGTCACCACTTTATACCACACCTGAAAAAGAAGTTTCGAGACTGCAAATACAATTGCAAAATTAATCTCCTACACATAGACTTATCCCGGGATAATGTTTGAGACTACTAATAAAATGTAAATTTGAACTTTCTCCCTGTGCCTCCCCCCGTAACAACCTTTCTACAGAAGAAAATAATTAAAAAAAAAAATTTGACAGTCATGAACAATCTTAAATGTTTACATCTTACAGCTACCTAAGATACAATGTAAGAAAGCTAGAAAGAGAAAATGCAATTCACAGTTATGCAGAGAGCACGCTTCATAACCAACACACAATATAAAAGCATTCTCTCTCACTACGCGTCCCAGAGGCAACTATAAAGACAATTTATGAATGCCATCTGTTTCTAGTGCCCCTTTAACAATGTATTAGCAAAATACATGTATTACAAAAATAGAGGAAAAAGTCTTACTCTGCTATATCAAGATATCCACAGGAAGCAGCTGCATGTAGAGGTATCCAGCCTTCATTATCTGGTTGATTAATATTTGCTCCATTTTCCACCAGAAATTTCACCATATCTACGTTATCATCTATACAAGCCTATAAAGAAAGAAACATTTAAGAAATAAGTTCATATGAAAGCTGTTCTACAATACCATGCATCTTTAAGCAACATCTTCAGGAAAAAAGGTTAAGTATTTTCAGGTCTGATGAGGGAGTAGGGTTTATTTGTTGGGGTTTGACAGCAAGACAGGAAGAACTTGAGAGAAAAGCAGCAGATTTGTAAAAAAATCCTTAAATAAATTAATTAAAGCAGAGCTTAACAAAACCAACAAATATGATTTCCTCAGATAGATTTGTTCCCGTTTTCTGAGAAGCCGTTTACAATCCCCACTGCAACCTTGTTCTCCAGTACAAAGTGGTTCCCTCCATTAAGCCCCCAGGCCCTCGCTCCATCCCAGGCCCAGCTCAGTCACTTGAGTGGATATTACAATTGAATAAACAGCTACACCACGAAGTAGAATTGTTGTGACCAAGAGATAGGGAGCAGTTTGGAAAACAATACCGTAACATGGTTTTAATTATAATGCAGTTGAGACTAAGGAGTATGGAAGGGGATGCTACATCGCATTTCAACACCCTCCTGCTATTTTCTACTGCAGCGTATTCTATACCACCATACACCTTTTAACAGTCTATTAATCACTGCTGTTTATAAACTTACTTGAGTATCAGTTTGGGACACTGCAAAAATACCATTTGTGTACATCTCTTAATGACCAAGCAAACAGTGTTGCCCAGATGCACAACTACTGCCATTCTCCAGATCTCCATCTTGACTGGCTCCTATTTTGCCTTTCTTCTCTGCGTTTGAGTATTTTTCTCACAGGGTGCTCAGTGAGTTTTCTTGCCAACTTCCATACTGCTGCCCTTAAAAGGGCAGAGCAACAGAGAGAAAAGTCCCTCTGCATTTCAGGACAGCAAAGACTCAAAACAGCTAGACCCCACAAGACTGGTATTAATTTTTTAGCTTAATAAATCAACAATACTACATAACCAGAGGGCTGAAAAGAGAACTTCTACTGCTGGGCTCCTAAATCCTTCTAGAGAATTATGCCTCCAATTAAATGCAATTAAGGTATAAATTTTACTTTTCAGAATGCTTCTACAGCAATAAAGACTGAAAATTATATACTGCTTTATTATGGCAAAAACCCCTCAGATTTCCTTATTTAAGCAATTGTGCCTTCCAAGATGAATCCCAAAGCTTTCCTCCATTAGTGCTGAGGCAACAGCTACACTGTGAGGGAGATATGTTGCTGCCCCATTTAACCAGCCAAACAAAACCAGCAACAAATTATCCCTCACAACAAATTATCCCAACAAACATCTCTTTGACCCCATTTGCTTTAGTTAGGTACAAACTTAAGGCTTTGTTTAGAATGTAACAGAACTGTTTTAACAACAAGTCTCATCTGGACTTGTTCATCCATAAACGTGCAGCTAGACTGCGGTACACTGCTTGCATTATTTGTTTTTCAATTAAAAACAAAAACACATTCTTGATTGAAACATTCATAAACCGTCTTACATTCTCAGGTACTCTTGAAAACTGCCTTCCTAAAGGATTTTTTGAATTATCTTTTTAGTCATATCCATTCCTAAAATCAGCAATTCTTTTAATAAAATAATTTATGAACATACTCCAACAATAATGACTACAAATTACTCAAGCATATTGTCTTCAATTTCTTCCACTTGTCATCAGTGTACAATGCTTATATGCTAGTAACAAGATCTGAAAGAAAAGAATCACCTCTTTTTGCAAGGCATTTTGTTACTTAAATGAAAAGGAACTAAATGCAAGACATCGTAACTCAGTTCAAGAGGAAAACAAATTCAAGAAACACAGATGTTTACACTCAACAGAAACATTAACCTAGCCATATTTCACATATGCCATATATCCAGTTTTTCTGGATATCCAATTTGCCTGACCACTGATATCCTATGTATATCATAACATTCACCAGTTTATTATATGGAAAATAAATTTGTATCAGAAAACTTTGGAATTGCTTAAGCATTTTTAAATAGAGATCTTTTAATATTACATTTCAATATGCTGCATACTCATATATCTTAAAATCCTCTAAAATTCATAATCTGTGAAAAAAGGGCACCTTAAAATTGATTAGCACTATTGAAAAAAAAAAAAAAAAGCCAGACCATATGGTTGTGACACAACCCAACACCGAACAATCCTTGCCCATTTTTCAAGTATACATAAGAAAAACTGGCAAGACATGCTCATAAAAATACTGTTGCTAAGTGAATCAAAAGCTTACATATGCAGCACATTAAAAGACATATGACTAAGTGGCTAAAAATATTTGACCAAATTTGGGCAGTTTATTGTGCCATACATGGCAAGGATCAGGAGAGCTCAAATACACTTCTCATGTATTATCAGAGATGGCACATTCATGACAAGCCAAGATAAACAATCTGTGAGATTATATATATTAGGATGATAGAAGAGTAACTATTAAGATAATAAAAGAATTTACTCGCATATGCAAATGGGGGAGTACTGGCATTACTAGTAATCACATTTGTGAGGTTTAAATAATGTTCCTCATAACTGATTATACAATCTGAACAACTGTTCTAACAATTTTATTGTGGAACAACAGGAGCCACAGAAGCTGAAGTTGATGAAATGGAAGACAGTTGTGTAATTTAAAAAATACGACTTTTGAGCTTCCTTCAAGAAAGATTACTTAAAAATGAGCCTTGTACCTGAATTTTACAGAAAACCCACTGTGGCCTCCAAAAAGGTTATTACCTATCTTAAGGTGAAGAAAAGCAAATGCCATTGAGCCTATCACTGAAGAACACTTATATAATACATTCTATTTCTCCTTGTCCCCTTTTTCCCCTGAAGAGCAGTGCAGGCAGGTATTTGACGGACTCTATCCCTCTCAGCCCTTTCCATATGAAAGACACCTCTGACTATCAGCAGGTGCATTAAGTCAGAAAGCAAAGAAGCAAATGTTATAAAAGAAATTTTATCTCAATGTTTTTCCATTTCTACTCCGCTGGTCATTGCGCTATCTTTGTAGTCACTTCTAAAAGCAGTATTTATCAAGTGCCAAAAGTGCCTCTGCTGTTAAAGACTGACATCTCAACCCCAAAAGGAAAGCTTGTCAGGACAGCATGATAAACTTAAAGCAACAGCCTCCGAAAAGTCTGCCCTTCTAGACCGCAGCCTGAAAGTTACTACAAAGGAAAAAGCAACGCACGTGCAAGATGTAAATAACAAGAGTCCCACTGATGTTACAGTGACTCAAAAAGATAAATTCCCGTGATGACTTCTGTCCCAGTCTCTGCACAGAGGACAGATAGCCACAGACCTTCCTCTTCCACGACTGCTACAATCCTTCCAGGATTAACGTCAGTTCTTGCTGTTCGTCTCCCCATCCCCAGTCTCTCCCTTCACGGTCCTCGGTTCCCACCTAGAGCCTCAGTTACCACTTGGTGAAACAACAGGTCGTCCTAACGCTCTTCCCGAGCGCTTGCTAATCACCCCATCTGTGGAGCACACGTACCAGCCAGCTCCTGGGGCAAGCAGAAGAGCATGGGAGCTCACGCTCAAGATCCCCTTCATCCTATGCACTGGTTCTGTCTCTCAAGCCCGTTCCCAGCCCCCACAAACTGGTAGAAAGGCAGCGTTTCCACATCAAGCACTCGCTACCCTGCCAAATTTGATGGAAGTTAGCCAACGGGCGCCAAACAGAACAACAGCTGGACAGTGCAATCGTATAAACCTCGTTTCCTTTGGGAACTAATTTGGAAACTAGGCTAATTAGTCATAAAGGCAGCAAAACAAAGCAAAGTTGATAATACAAAGTCTGGTTACTTTTTCTGATAAGAACAGAGATGAAATCTCAAAGGAAGTATATCAAGGGCCAGGAAAGAAAACCGCTTTCTATTTGTACAACAACCTGAAACCCGGACTGCAAAGACCAGCGAAGATCAACAGCGCCCGGCTCCCACACGGACCAGCCCCAGGTGGGGGCAACCTGTCCTGGAAACAACGTGCCTACGTTCAGTGAAACAACATTTTAAACTTCTCCCAGAAATGCCTTCTGATCACTCCGAAGGGGATAACCTGCCGAACATGCTAGATTTTAACTGTATTCACCATGACTCTGTATCCCAGTGCAAGTGGCATGGGACCTAGCTGGCTCTCCTTACTATCAGGTGTTAAGTACATAGGTGAAGGGTAGACCTAAGTTAGTAAGTAACCTTAAAAATAGATAGCTTTAAAAGAGATATCTAGAGCACTGGGTCCCTCAGTGAGTAACCACCCAAAGAATTCAGCAGACAGTACTCCTCCCCAAATGACAGGAAAAGCAAGTCTGTATTTTTTCTTTTTTTTTAAATCAGAACTCTTGCAGGGAAAAAGGCAATCAATCAGTTAGAGTACTGTCCCACATACATGCAGCAAACCTATACAGTATGTACCTTACGTTGGACTACAATTTTTATTGTTTTTCATCAATTATGAGATCTAATGAGGTAATGGCACCTAAAAAAGGTTTAGATGTTCCACTTTCTACCAGTATTTTCTAGAGAGAGATTAAAACCTACCTTTTACTGTTACCTGATCAGTGTCCTAATCTATTCCACAAATTAAGATATTTTGCCTCTAACAGCAGAAAATAAACATTGTATATTTAAACTCTGTCATTACATTTCATTTTTCCTTATTTGCTCTTAGTACAGAAAGGAGCCAAAAATATGAACACAGAATAATACATTAGACTTAAAGGGATAAAACAAGCCAAACAACCAACCATTTTCAATTCCTGTGGGACTGCTGGAAACAGGAGAAAGACCTCACACACTGGCCTGGAGAACAGTTTATCCCTTCCTTTGATTTAGCTAGTGAACCAAGTCCAGTGAGTCCAATGGAACTAAGCAGGACATTAACATCTTTGTTCAAGTACCCAAGAATCAAATTAAGTGAGGGCATCTACACCTAGCAGCAGAGCTGGTTAAAAGCGGCTCCTATTCTCTTCATCCTGGATTGCTTTTTCCGTCTGCAATCACATAACAAACACCCTTATAACTGCTGACATACTTTGACGAACTGGATCTAAAGTGGATCAGGAAAGCAATTTGAATTTAAAATTAAATGAAATAATAAAAGGACAGCAATACATTATTATCTTTATCTGATTAAAGCAGAATTATTTGCTTTGATCATATTGAAATGTTTTTTATATTCCGAGAAGCCTTGTTCTGAAATACATCTTCATGTCCTAATTCCACTATCAGAGAAACAAAATTTTGGTTTACTGTGAAATTTTACCCGTTACAAACCTTGTGTTAAAGCTTCTGCTTTCAAACTGACACTTTTCAAAGAACACATTTCTAAATCTGCAACCAATTCTACCACTCTCACTTTAAATTTACAACACATTTTAGCCTACTTTCTTGTTCGTACAGACTTCCTAAGGAAATCACATTACTCACTCTGTCTACCTGGCTGTCCTCCCTCCCTCAGCAATTTCAACTGAAATTGAGACAGGAATAGAGGTTGAAGAGAATTAAATTCACTGCTTGTCATGAAAAGGTGGTTAAAGGATGAGGCCTCTGAAATAACGCTGCCACAGAGCAGTTCACAGCGTGAACTCAACAATTACCACTTCTACCTGGGTCCTCTCGCTGGCCCTCCGAGGAGCTCAGCATCACCAAATAATCCCCAGTTTGAACACTAGTCTGACTCCGCACTGATTTCTGCCCTCATGAGGGAAGGTTTTGTTACGACAGGACATTACAGTTCACTAGTCACACTCTTTATGAACATCTTCTGTTCACCTTCACTCTCCTTGGGGAAAAAAAAGAGTAAGCTTACATATTGCAATTCTTGTGGGTTTTTTTTCTTTCAGTAAACCACTAACTGAGAAGTTATAAAAAGGAAATTGGTCAAAAGATCCAAAGCAAGCTTGAGCAACACTTTCCACTTTCGGTAGGTCACATATTTATGCTGCATATTAATTAAGAATGCAGCACAAACAACTGAAGTGGCAATAAGGTGTATGAAATGAAAACATAAGCCTTATCTAAGTTCCAAGCTACAGATTTGAGGAAACCTAGCAGTTACAGCCACTAGAACAAAGGAGGAGTATTTTTTTGCACCTTAAATTTGATCATAAGTCCTTAATTCAATGTTTTCGTACAAAGTATAACATCTGAGGGTCTAATATTAGTAATGACAATGTCCTAAGACTCACTGAATATTTGGGAACACTTCCAGCATAAAGGGTAATAAGAATGGCAAACAAATTAGGTCACAAAATATTAGTGATTATTACACTTATTTACTATTTAAGGAATCACTATAAAAGCATGTGTTTTACATTTGCTGAGTATTCTTTTTAATGTAGTACATACAGGGTGGAAAGCCTGCTGTTGATGTTCACGATGACAGTAAAAAACAGGACAGTTTTGGTGTTGTAAGAGAACTTCAGGCACTAATCTAGTATTACAGATGACAAATGTTGCTCAATTATGAAATTAAGTATAATCTTTCCAGTGTTCATTTAGCCAACCCACAAGTCACAGCTCCTATTTTTCAGTGAGCTGAAATAATACCAGTGAGCTGGTAATAGCAGATGTCTCTGCAAGCTGACAAGATCTAGTTTTAGGGTTCAATATTTTACTTTTTAAAAGCATGCTTACTAGTAAAAATGGAAGTTTACCTTGCAAATATTCTTAATAAACTGGTAATATTACCCTTTGGCTACACTAGTGTTATTTTAACTTGTTTGTAAGCATTGTGCGTATGATGCATGCGTGTGTATTTTCAGTTAAGAATGGCCAACTATTTAAAATCCTGGAGAGCTGGTCCATACATAATCGTTAAAATGATAGTTGCCATACCCAATAACTCAAATTAACAAATCATTTCAAGAGCATCTCATTGCTTCTGCAAGTTCCGGCAGTTTCAAGTTTATTGTTTTTATTTCTCACCCCAGAATATGAGTCAATCTTGGCATAAATTTCAATGTCAAACCCTTTCCCCCACTGCAGGGCAGCAAACTTTTCTCTGGAGAAATTTCTTGGAAACATTTCACTTCTAAGTGTAGCAAATAAGAATCCTTTTAGACACCTGCAAAAAGCAGGTGGGCAAGACACTTTCTCCTAAGGAGAAAACACTACTTGAGGCTGACGCAATGTTTCATGTCCGTTCAAGTCTCATGGGGAAGGCATGCAGAGACTATTGAAACCAAGCACCCATTAACCATCATTACTTAATTCGAATGCCGCAGAGCTGTCAAACATTGACAAAAATAGACAAATCACTCCAGAACTCAAACTTCTCTAGCTATTAATTCCACTTCATGTAAACACCTTGTCATATGCATGAGTATATCTCAATAGAAGTTCACTTAGATTTTTACTTCAGCTTCTAGAGGTGGATAAAATGAGGAGCTACAGGAAACTGATAACTGTTTAGCTCAAATATTCAGTAAGAACGGAATGTAATTTCTAAACTACAGTTTTGCCTTGTTTTCTCTGTTATACCGAACTACTAAATTAATTACACACCCTTAAGCTTTGCTAGTTTGTAATTTATAGTTAAACCTATAAATTTAATTAAGGGCACAATTCATGAAAAACGCTAAAATCTATCACTGTTGAGACTGATATAATCTATGTGCTATAAAACTGATTTCATAGGGACCTTCCCACTATTGAAACCCTAATGAATACTTAATCATAGCTCTTAATCAGGACTGTAATAGAATGCATATATTTAAGTGGTTTTAGCGTGTTTCAAGTAGAGATAGAATTATTCTTGTCCTCTAACCGCCTGCCAAGAAAAATAAAGGAAAGAGGAGAGCTGGCCATAACATGTTATTTATTATAACCAGAGATGCTACCATTCCTGTTAGCAATCCCAGTAATGGATCAAGACTCACTCTGACAGACACTAAATGGACAAAACAACCAGTCTAATGCCTGCTTTTTGCTGATAAAAACCCCAACTATTCCAGGCTACCTAGTATTACATGTAAATCTACTTTCAAATAAATATTTGTTTTCTTTTTTAGCTGCGTGCAAATCTATTTTCAGGAACACTTGAAATTCCCACACTAAAAGTTATCTCTTAATTAAAAGTACCATACTAGAAGTTTAGTACTAAACTTTAATGGTATTCCTGTATTTCAACTCAAAGCAAAATCTCAGGACAATCTGCCAGAAACATACCCGGAAAAAGCCTGCCAAAAAACCCAAACAATCCCAGAACAATGAGATGTCTTGGAAAAAAATGCTAGCCCTTACAAAATTATTTTAGAAGAGATCAAACCTAACAGCATTCAAAGAATAAATCACTGATACTAGAGCAGATCTATTTACCCGAATGCCCTTTTTTCTTCTGGCTCAATATATTGACATGAAGTTCATGAAGATACTGGACACAAAGGGCTCTATGAAGCGACCTTTGCCTAAACTTCACACAAATGAGGCTCCCCCTTAAACTCACGGTATTAAGCATCTGAGAAACAACTTCTGCTGTTCCTTCTGGTTTCTTTCAATTTAAAAACAAAATTGGTACATTCTGTGGAACAACAGAACTTGCTTTTAAATGTAGATTCAGGTTTCTTAGTCAGCTTTATAACCACACTGCAGGTGACAGCATGAGTTTACCAGGAGAAAGGGAGAAATGGAAGATCTGACAGCATGATATTACAGCTAGCACGATGTATAAATTCACAAGCTGTCTTGAACCCTGAAGGCTTAGGCAGGTAGGTATGTACAAATTACGTACGACAGATTCTCATTTTAGCTACACATTGTTGAAACCTACACCATTTGTCTAGCAGCACCAAATCAGTGAATTTGAGAGTTAAATCCAGAACCAAATTTCAGGCTCATTCATTTCACAAATGGCTTTCTCACTCCTCTGGCGTGTGCCTTTGGAGTTTGTTTTCTGAGGCAATTTCAGCAGTTGTGGCTGATGCACCATGCTACAGAGGACACAGACATACAACCCTCCACATCCACCTCCTGGCAGGTACAGAGGCAGTCTTTATTCATTGAAAAGAAATGGGGTTTAGGAGTAAACAAAATTTTCATACTGTAAAAATACAGTGCCATTATGCAGCTATGCTTTCATTAAGTATTTATCATTATAATTTTGGCAGATAGTGATTAGTTTTCATGGTCACACAATGTGTAAATATTAAATTTGAGAAGAAAGCAGTGTCATATAGTATACGTATTTCTGTTCCAGTCAATTTTAAAAATATACCAATTCTATTTCAAACACTTAAATTTTTTTCATGAGTAAACATAATATGCTTCTAGTATATGGGCAACTAAACAAGTTCATGCGCCAAAGCAGCTTTTCAATTTAAAATACCTAACATACTGATACCCTCTAATACACGTTCTTAACCAAATTAATCATCTAGCAAAACAAAAAGGCATCAAGAAAACTTACTAGAAGAATCTGTTTACATAAACAAACAGGTTTGTTCACTTTTATGTCTCTTGGATTAAATTTAAACCACGTGTGCCAAGTTTCCCTTTTTTCCTCTGCTTCTGACTATCACCGTTACATGGCTCCAAGTTCTTTGGAGAGGAAAACTGCACTGCCTTGCAAGAAAGCAAACCTGACCACATCTATCAGCGCTCCACTGTGAACTCTTACGGGCTGCATTAGCAATCTAGTTGTCAACTGACATTTAATCTTCTGCTTTAGCAGGATCTAGGGGAAGTTTTCATTACTTTCTAATTTTAGCCAAGTGAAGTGGCAAAGCCGAGTAGAGTAAAAGTAATAACACTGAATTTAATAAAAACAACGATAACCCTTCATCCCACCAAGGAGAAAAAAAAATATACATGTTGATAGAGCATACTAAACTAACCAAGACATACTTTCTGTGCACCTACTTTCCTACTACACATAACTGTTGACAGTAGAAAGCAGCCTTAACAGAAGAAACCAAGACTACAGGTCCAAAAAGGCAGTAAGACACTCAAATTTGCGACTACACACCTATGAATGCTTCATTCAATTAGCAATTGCCATGTGTGGTTTTATCCTCATCATTATACAATACATTAGAAGAAAAAGCATATTTTTAGAAAGCTGATAAGGCTGGTATCGTTCAGGGCTTTTTTCCTCCTTACGTAGGGGAATCTGTGTAAATTATACAATTATAATTTGTATAATTCGATTTAACATAATAGAATAAAAAGTATATGTGAAGTATGAATGTCAGTTACATTTATGTATATTTTGTATGTAAAAAATTAATATAATCATGTCATACCTGGATGGAAACAAGAACTACATTAGAAGTAAAATTGGCATTTTGAATTGCTTAAACATTAATCAAATTATCTTAAATATGGTAAATATAGGAGTTAATCAAAACTCCATTTTGTACACAAAACCAATTAAACAAAGGTAGTACTACATATAAACAGGAAACTTAACTGTTTCTCATTATTTTCCATTTTTAAGGAAAGAAAATATTGCTACTTCTACTTTCTGTTCCTAGACTGGGAAAAGAAAAGCTACCCTTCTCTAACATAAATCCCAGCAAATTTTTCAATTTATGATCAAACTTATGATTCACTGAATTGAACAGATAAATTGGAAAGAACTTTCAGCTCTTCAAAAATGCTATTAAGTCTTGAAGCTGACATACGTTGCAAATCAGCAGGTTCAGGATGAAAGCGGAATATTCTGACAGTCTCACTAAAATTTTAGCAGAAAATCAAGGATTGTCTAAAACCCAATTAAATAAAGTTTTAGTGAAATTATCCAAAAAGCAAATTAGCCAATCTTGTTACAGCAAATATCAAACAGTTGCTCTTTCTTAAAACTGTAATTTTTAATACAGATTTTGTCTGTTCAGACAGTAACAAGGTGAGAAATCTGCAGCTTCCAGTCCCCGCAACCCTGCAGGTGTCAGACAGCACCTTTTCCAGGTGTACCAGAAGTAACACCTCAGCGCTCCTCAGGGCAGCCCCAGCTCCAAAGCAGGGCATCACAGACATGTTGATAAACCTCCAGGATAATCCTGTTAGCATTTTAAACACCTAAAGAGAGGACAGCGTGTTTTAGGCTCATCAGTAATGTATATGCATTTTAACTTCACTTTTCAACAGAAAAAACAAGCAGCAGCTCTCCAATTTTCCTTTTTAGAAAAGACTGGCTATGGTACACACATATATACATAACTACATTTTTAAATATCTCATTTTATTTCTGACTTCGGAAATATATTCAGCAGAAAACCTAAAGAAACTGGGACCTGGTTTGCTTTCTAATCTGCTGAAAGTTTGAAGGAATTACTCAGGGAAGCATATAAGCTACAGACAATGCCAAAAAATTCGTTGTCAGGTAATTTCCATATACATTTTCATATTCCACATTGTAGGTAAACACACAGCATCACTTGAACAACCTGTCTGAAGCCTTTTTTCTCATTTAATCTGCAAAAAGAAATGTCACTGTGATCCCCAAAAGGCAAGGTACTTGCAAAAGACAAAGGTCACCGAGACTCAAGTAAATCCTCTGCAAGGATAAGATCAACACAGAATATACCTAAAGCCAAAATTCAAGTCAGACTAGACACTTCAGGAATTCCTGCAAAGTTAAATAAGGGTGTGCTCATGCTGTGCCTTTGCTAAATTTGCTAAACAATCTTCTAAATTAACTTACATTAAATACATTGCCATGTTTTAGTATAGTTAACAAAACTGTTTGTACAAACAAATGAGATGATAAGCAAATGCACTACAATCCTCTGTCAAGTACAAAGAATAAAAAAAGTGTTGGACACCAAACTCCCTCTCTCTCAAAGGCTAGCTATGCAGCTGTTCATCTACACAGATATGGTTTGCAACTTCTAAAAAAGGCGTTTTTGCCACAGTGTAACTTAATACTCTATTTTCAATAGGCTAGCCACATCGTGAACTTGCTGAGCAAACCCTCACTGGCTGGAATGAAGAAGAAACTTGCACTCACTTGCGTGTGCTTCCTCTGCCCCGGCAGCAATCCCAGTCCCACCTCCAACTATCTTTCGACCGTATCCAAATTTTTCACCCACACAAGAAAACAGCCATGAGTACTTCTTAACAGAGACATCTAACAATTTATCTCCAGCCAGAAACATAAAAACAACATCCACTTTGTGAACTTTCTCTCTCCCGAAAGAGCACAAGTGAGGTACCAGCGCCGAGGTGGGACTCCCTCTGTCCTATCTAAACAGGAAATACTTTGGTACGGTTGTCCCATTAGAAACTCATTATGACAGATTAACGAAGAAACTGCAAGTAATCACAAATTCCTAGGAAACCACTTAATCCCAACTACATTGAAAAAATGGACAGGAAGACAACGGTCAACAAGTAAAATAATCTAAGTTTATACAGACTCATCTACAATGGTATATACCACTATATATACACAATACATGGCATTTTAAAAGGGCCAGTTTTCAATTTGGTTTGGGTTTTTTTTTTTTCTGAATGGGTATCATACGGACCAGAAGCCATTATTCTCCAAAGCAATTTGATTAGGAAGTTACAGTAGTACAGAGATAAAGCAAAGGAATGGCAACAATTAGAAATAAAATGTTTAACAAATAAAATGGTGAAAATCAATATAAAACCAGAATTTTAAAAAATGGGTATAAATAGTATAAACTTAAAGTAACAGAGTGTAGAAATTTGGAAAGGAAAGCCATGAACATCAGTGAAAAAACACAGCCAGCAGCGTCAGGAATACTACAGCACTTCTTAAATATATTAAGAATAGTAAAAAAACTAGCAATGATATAGGGCATACATATAAATTATATAGGAGAGAGAAAATTTGTCAACAAATACCTCCACTTGGTGCTTTGAAAGAAGTAGAAAGTTTCATTTGTCTTGCATAACGAGGATTATGTACCTTCTAGTCTACTAGTAATATAGAAAAATGCTAAAACCCCACAGATCACTATTTAACTCAGAAGATCTTAGTAATACAAATCACAAGTATTCTTAGGCAGATCTCTAGCCACTATTCAAGAATTTAATGCAGCTTCAAGTTTGCCAGTATTTGTTTTCTAAACAGATCTTGAAATACCTGGGAAACAGCAGAGGACTGTTAACACTGTACCAGCGCTGCAAAGTAGTAACACAGATGCCTTTAGCTTGTCAGCCATACTGGGTAAAATAAACACAAAAACACACACAAAAAAATCCATGTGACAGATAACCATCAAGATAACTGAGGTTCATTAGGCTTATTAGCAGGAAGGCAATACCATGCCAACACAGTTATACTGCTTCAAAGGCTTGCTTAGCTTCACCAGCAGCACCGCTGCTTTTTTTGCACCCTGGAGTCAGACCTGATCAACACTGAAGGACCTCACCTGACACACACTCCCAAGACCCGGGGGACCAGCAAACACAGTTTGGAACCAACATGGTTCCAACGAGGCTTTTTAAGCTTGCAGCCTTGCCAAATGAAAGTTGACTCCACCCAGGGCAACTGTTAATAAATGTTCATGAAAGCTTATGAGCAAAGACACCTTAGGTGCAGAACCTGAACAGCCTTCCTCATCAGAAGACACCTTTAAGCATGTCTCCCCAAATCTGAGTTCAACAGATTTCTCCTTTTTTGGCCATAGTAGCCCCTCATCACATCAAGTACCAAAGACTAACTCCATCATTTTGGCACAATGCATGAAAAGCCTGCAGAAATTGAGTATTTTTGAGAAGCAATTCTCTAGATTGCATCTGCAACCAGCATCATTGTTCTTCTCCTCGTGGCATGAAAGGGAAAAGCAAACCAGACTCCTCGGCTCCATATTTACTCTGATGCAGGAGGAAAGGAAGATATATGCTGACTTTTGAAGAGAGTCAGTATACTAAGAATGCTACACCTTTGATCAGTGTATTATGAAAGCTGCTTCTCGTTCTTCAAACTGCTGCATGTGCTCCAGTACTGTGTCTCCAGCCTCATTCTGGCATATTTGTTTGTATACTATGGTTCATGCTCTACCACCTTCACCACTGCCACCAAACACTAGACAGTAGATCTGCAGCATCTCACGTGGCAGGACTTACGGACTCTCCAAGTCACAACTGTGGTCACTGCCTACTCTGTGTGGCACGACCTGCGCTGCCTGAAGAGGTCACCCCTGCCATCTCCTAATTCTCTGCAAATGTCTAGGGCTGAGCTTACCAAAAGGGCAAGGATACGGCTGTGTTTTCCCCATCCTCTACAAAGCCTTTGGTCCTCACAAACCAACTTATCTCTGTGTGCAAAGGTAAACCTGTAGTCTAGTAACCTCTAAATTTTCCACTTCTCACTAACCTTCTGAAGAGCATTTTTATCCAAGCAAGCAAGCAACAAGAAAATACTGTACGTAGATGAGCAATTGTAACCCATAGCATACATGCCAAAAACAGCATGGCACTTGTGTCATCTGCTCTTTTGCCAAAGCACAAGGAATTCATACATTCTTACACACACTGCAGCAGTTCATCTCTAGCTTGTCAGTCCTGCGTGCCAGATTTTGAAGGCCCATCCATGAGTTTCAAGGAGAAAAGGCACTAAAGAAACTTGCCAGAAAACCAAAATATTTATTAAAAAAAGGTTAAGTACTTATGCTCACTACTTCATCAACAGTGTCACTTTGCAGGAAGCTTTCACTGGAGTCAAAGTAAGACACTGACGTATTTCTTCCACTGTCTTTAGCACCACATAATACCACTTTCAATAACTTAGCAGAAGATACCTTTGGTAAAAGTTCTGGTAGTCTAATGTTGATAAAAACACATGCTAAGAAAGTATTCTAATTGAGCTTATAAGATCATCTTCTCCTGCTATGCTTGATTTTAGGTAGTTATATGAAAACGATATCCCAGTTGATAATAATCAGACCCTCACCTGAATATTCTGCATTAGAATCTCTGTCACTCAGGAGATGACAATGTTTGCAAAGTACTCGTAAATACCATCCCTATTGGGTAATTTGCATTTCTATGTTTCAAAATGAGTTCTAAGCAATGTTCTGTTCCCTGCAGGAGGTAGTGTTATAAAACCAGCAAACCCTAACTCCTTTGAGCTAACATAGCCTATTCACTCAGGGCATGATTCTACAGGAGCTCACTGCTGACAAACAGGGAGGTCCCAGACTCCCTCCTCATTCTCAACTGTACACTCCCAAAAGCATCTGTCGGACTCTCCGTTAGCCACTTCAATTCACCAGCAAGGCAGAAACAACCCTTTCTCCCTCCCCACGCACTGAAATAAATAAATAAAAAACAGGAGGGAAAGAAAACAGCGTGGTGGGAGGAAGAAGCAAGAGCACGCTCTTTCAAGGCAGCACAGTGCAGTATGGCCTTAGTCGCACCTGGAGCTGCAGCCACTTCTGACTTTCCTTCTCAGAAAGGATTCTGGAGAAAGGGGTAAAAGACTACATTTCACTACGTAGCGACTTCCAAGTTCTGAGAGACTGCTGATGTCTTTGAATTGCACCAGGACAGAAAACGTGCTGGCCTTCTCTTTACCACGACTGTGTCAGGCTTGAGAGCAATAACAAGAACCCAGAAATCTATTGCTTACCTGACCATAGCAGTATGCACATCATCATGAAATTAATCATAAATGTTTTAAAGTCTGCTTCTTGTACATCAGACTGCTAGTTAAAGATGATTATTATCAAAGAGCACAAAAATGAAAGCCTGGTTGAAAAAGCACATTGGCTTCAAGGTCAGTCATAGCAATGTGACTGACTTCACTGACTGCTTTTCCCCCACAAATACGTAAGAACAAGTGCTAAAGTAGATAGGTGGAAAAACACAGAAAGTGAAACAGATTTGATTATACGGAAAAAGCATACACCCTGCCTGAGCACGGGGAAAGTCTAAGCGCTGCAGAGTTTTGGCAGGTAACCATTCAGTGGCCCTGGCAGGGACAGAGCAGCGGCAAGGGCAGGGGTAGGGTTTGACGGGGAAGACTTCCAAGTTTCCTCATTTCAAGCAAACGGACAAAGGCCCATCTGGCTTTCTCTACTGTTCAATCATTCATCGTTCATGCTGCAAACTGAAAGCTCCTGCAACACAAACTGTTTTTAAAACTGGTTCTCAATGTATTCTCATGAAAGATCTATCCATCTGGCTGGGAGCTATGCTCCAAATACCTCAGAGTGCACGGTGAGAAACTGCCTTCATGTTAAACAGAAAAGAGAAACCCACTCCCTGACACGCCAGAAGACTACCTTTGCTGCCTTGAGCTTGCTTTTTTCTCCTCTATGGTGCACACCTCTACAAGAATTCCTGGAGGGGAAAGCTGTTCTGCCAGCTTAATTTACACTATTAAATTAACCAAAACGTGCTTAAGCTTTATGCTTCTCTAAGGACTCTACTTTTACATTAAATATTCATTTATGCACAGACCTAGGTACAAGCAATAGTAAGGCCAAATAGCCAAATATTCCAGGACTAGGAAATGCTTTAATTAACGCTGCCTAAGCCAAAGCAACTGCCCCACAAACATATGACCTGTATACAGTCCTACATGATCTCTATTTCCCTGTGGCCAAAGGAACTTGTTTCATTCAATCTATGAGATGATCAGTGCTTTCATAACATGCAGCTATTCAAAAATTATGGATTTTCCTTCACTGTTTAGTGTTTGGCCTGTATTACTCAAACCTTGCTCCAAACAGAACTCATTTTCTCATGGGCTCTTCCACCTATCAGTGCTTACCACCATTTAGGTATGTAAGCAGGATTTTCATAAAACCTCCACCACAACAGCTGTCATTTTACAGATGGTAAATGGACAAAAAGGTCATCATAAGCCATATCCCCTGATTTAACCATACAATTTGAAATACCATGGAACTGAGGTTTTAAAATATACACCATTTCATATGCCCTTTCATGACACTTACAGCCACAAGTGCATAATGTTTCTGCAGATTTCCCTGCAGTCTCCCCCCCCCCGATAATGCATAAGTGCCATGAGCAACAGCATCTTTTATCAGATGTCCTGACCTATCCCAAGAACAAATCCTCTATACAGGCCCTATAATCTAGGTATGATGACATAATAGAGTATTAAAAGGTTAATGCCTGTTAAGTCCAAGTACAGATTTCACAGGCAACATTAATTACCTGATATACAATACACCAACAGTCGAGTTTCAGTATTTCAGTATTCCCAGTATCAGCCTTCCCTTCCCACTTCCTTTTCCATACCGCCATTTAATTTTCCTAACTCTCAGTTTCATCCTGACAGCCAGCCCATATCTGACAGCTTGCCTTTGCCTCCACTCTTCTGACTCACTCCTACATCCCTATTCTATTTTTGCATCTTACAGCTTCCTTCTCTGTGCTAGTGGAGGCAAAGAGGTCACAGCACAGATAGTACTAGCATATCTCTAAATGAATTTTAGAAGTCCACAGCTACCTGACATCTGTACTGCTTCCATGCTCTGAATTACCATATTCAAAATTAACTTAGATATATCACTGTACAGTACTGCATTTTTTCTTTAGGTCTTGGTAAATTCTGTTGGATACCAGCTTTTCTCTGAAGTGCTCTTCTCTTCTGGTGAATCTGAAAATGTTTGAAAACAGGAGTTCTTCTGAAAAATCCTAGAACCCTCCAAAATGCCAGAGTATTAAAAACACAGATCCATCCAAGAAGACTCTTTGCTACTCCCAATCTGATTAGGTATAAAAAAAAAAAAATCAACCCTCCTTTACAGCTCTTAGCTGAAAATAGTAAGAGAACAGGCTTTGTAGAGGTCCATGTTTTTAATCAAAGGTATGGAGTCTCTTCCAGAAAAAGAACTCAATAGGCCAGAACTCTTCAGCCTAGAACAAAACTACATTGATGACGATATAATAAATGACTACAAAATCATGAATAATACAGAGAAAGTAAATAGGAATCAGCTGTTCACCCTTTCTGCTAGTAGAAGGAGTTGAAGTCATTACATGAAGCTAGTAAGAGCTGAAACCAAAAGACGTAAAGAAACAAAAGCTGCTTTTCTGAAAGCTGATTGGAATGCCCCATATCAGCAGAAGCAGAGATGACTTATTACTGAGCTCAGAAGATTGGCCTTTCCTTTTCACACAATCAGGCACTGGAGCTATATGATTAACTGAAAGAGACCTAAAGGCCTTAGGCAGCCCCGATATAGAAAAAAACCCTCTTCACTACAAGTCAAATGAATACTATAGCATTTTTACTGCATACTACTCTCAACACAGTAGCTAAGTGACAAAGAGCTCTGGGGTTTTTTTGCAACAGAAAATATGTTGTGTTTTTCATTAGTATTCCAAATAAAGGTACTGACATTCTTGCATTCTCAATTTATCGTACTTCTTGTAAAACAGGATTCTGCATATCTGAATAAAGAGATATGACTAAGTTTAACAGTCTAGCCTCTCATTCAGGAGGGTTTTTTAAAGTATAGGTATATAAGTTACCACAAGGAGAATTACAGTAAAGCTTATGTGCATCCTAATACTTGAGAGTAAATACAGGGTAGCTTACCTCACTGCAAACATAGTCATTTTCAATGACTGGTGCTACCAAACTCAGATGCTCTTTCCAGAGTAACCTGAACCAGATCTCTCTGAAGCAATCCCTTAATATGCAAGACTCAACAGGCGCTTATTTAAACTGTTAGCATCTATTCAAGCAGTTAACGAACAGGTCAAACACACAGAAAAAAAGCACGCTGGATTCTGTCGACTAAACTTTGTTTATGACAGCTACAGGAATTATCACTAATTTACAAGCTTGGGTAAAGGCACAAGAGCTTATCTGATGGCAAAAGTTCATTATGCAATAAAGCTGTATTATCAATGTGCTACTATTCTTTTTTAAATTAGCATTAAATCTTTAGTATACGGTCACCGCCACAAAAGGAATTTCTTCTACTAGCTACATAGGCTCTTGCCACATTTTTAGTTTTAATAATTAGCTACTGTGCTACTGAAGGAGGCCAAGAAAGAGGGTATTATAGACAAAGCTAAAGCCAGCTGGGCTGGTTTTTTTCATGTTGTTGGATGGCTGCCTTCATTTCACTGAAACACTACAAAGCAAGTTGACCATATAAGGCACTGGGATTCCCATGGAAAATGCTTACACAAATCAGATCCATCCAGTCTTTTTAGTTTATATATCTTATAGTTAATACGAACATTTGCAGTACATTTTTAAAAGACACTTCAGAATTAGATGTTACAGATATAGCATTACTTTTGCCTTAACTGAGTTCATGTAAGTAGCCTTCCAGAAGAATCTACAGCTTAACATTCAACTGAATACATTTCTTTAGGTAATATTAGACCAGATCAATTTCCAAACTGCAGGCAGCATACATAAACACAGCGTCCTTGATTTTGGTGCAAATGAAAGTACCAGAAAAGCCTAATTCACAATTCAGGGGTCTGACAGCACATGAATCTCCCTGCCAGCCGCTGGCCGCAGCCTGCATTTATCAGAGGCAGCAACTTGCTGCATGGAAAGATTATTTGTAGCCTAGATTCCAACAAGAATAACTCTAACGAGCAAGGGCTTATAAGGAGATGGTAATACACAGTCTACAGAGAAAGGACAGGGAGAACTAGAGAAAGCACTATTCTCGAACAGGCGGGGGTGTGAAATAAAGAGGACCGCAGGGCTTCCACTTCAGAAGGGCAGGGGAGCTTTCGAGACGTTGGCAGTCTCAACGAAGGGGCAAGAAATAAATATATGCAGCCTTTAGCGTTAGACAGACAAATACAGGAATACAAAAAGCCTCGGTTAGAGGTACGTGCCAGCATGACGACATCTTCCTAGCTCTAGGATTTATTTTTCAGAAGGAATCAAGCACTTAAATGTTGGAATCAACACTTCTAACACAGTATCAAAATTACTAGAGAACTCTGCAATTCCTTTTACATCCTACCTTCACTTAGTATTTGCATTTATTAAAAGGTTAATTAATTAATTAATTTAATTAATATCTTTTTAGCTATGAATTTCACAACACAGATCAATGCTTTATGAGAACTGGATTTTGCCAATACATTGTACAGTTCGGTCAACACAGGGTTTCCTTTTCAAACAGATATCCAAACCTCACAGTATTCTGTATGCCAGACTACCTGATCTGTTGAACTAACTAGGACATTTACACCTGCTTTAGCTGGGACTAGAACATAATTCTTCCATGAAGACATACTCTATTGATTAATAAGGACAAAAAATGTGCCTGTAGCTTAATACAATCTGAACAGAACTATTCCTTCCAATAACTTCCAGCTGCTGACAGATCTAGCTGCCTTCTTGCACCTCAGAGAATATACTCCAACTAACATAGACACTGACTTCTGTATTAATATTAAAAATAATACTCAGCAATTTTTGAAAGCATCCCTACTTCCTGATTACTATATGCACTTGTTACCAACTGCCAGTATGACACAGGCTCATGGAGCATGATGCTGGAAATTATTATTTTCGATACAGAATTCTCCACCTAAAAATTTCCTTCCCCTAACAGAGAAGTGAAATTTTAGATTGTTGCTATCCTGTCTACCACAGGAGTAAGACATGTTTAGTGAAACAATGTGCAGTAATAACAAATAGTAATTAGTATCAGTCACCAACAATTCTATCCATTAAATACTCCAAATTTAAATGCTTCCTCCATTGCATATGGCTTATGCTATTCATCTTTAATAGCTGTTTTGGGATTCTCTCTGCCACAACCCAACTGCTTACAAACTGAATGACAACGTCACCAATCTATTAGCTACCATTCCAACCACTCACATAAAAGATGATGGCTACCACTTTAAGTCAGAACAGAACTTTCTGTTAAAAGACAATTTTCTATTTAACTATATAAATATATACATATGGATCTGAAGATGCCTCTTCTATTCCAGTTGAGGTGTGAGTTACTGGCAAAAGTCTCAAAAATCAGTAAGTCCAGATGTTCCAGGAATAATCTTTCAGTTAGTTTTCCCCCACACACCGATGGACTTCAAGATTTTGCTCATAACTAAAGAGGACTTAACCATATAGCATGGTTTCACACTTACTAAGTTTAATATGGAAGTTCAACATCAAAATCTAATTATCAGAAAACAAAGATCACTTTGGACCAATAAAGATAGAAAAATGAACCTAGAGAAAATTTTCTGGGCCAGATCTCTACAAACTTTATGTCTCAACTTTGCCTCATATAAATATATATAAAATAAAAATTTTAAAAAGTGTGATGTTTAAGATAGTCTTAAATCTCACAGTCACTAAGATTTATATGATGAATAGTATAGGTAATTGCACCAGTTTAAAAAAAAAAAGTAGAAAAAGAAGCAGTGTGTAGTCAAACAGGACCCATAATCAGTTTTATTACAGAAATTAAGTACATATGTGACCACAGTATAAATACACCCACAAAGAGGAGAGATGACAACTACATTTGTATGTAAGATGAAATTTTGGTCTGTTCTTAAATTCGCTCCCAACACTAACCACCTTTGAAATCTATGTGCCACACTGGGAATCGGAGCCATTTCTATTCAAGTTCATTTGGCTAGCACTCCCCCAAATTAAAAAGATCCCTTAAGGAGCTGTAAAGCATTTAGATTTATGCAATTTTATCCACAGAGGAGAGCTAAGACTCCAGCTCACAAGATCTTGTTATTGGGTTGTCCTAAGCAGTAATTTAATGGACTGCTCCATTAGTTCTTATACCAATATTTTAGAAGTTACTGCACTCCAACTGCAAGCTCATCTACCATGTGACTTGCCAAGTGGACAAATTAAACTTCTCTACACAAGAGTGAACGAGCATGGGAATATACAAGAGCTGTCAACAAGTAAGTACTGTGTTTAAGTAGGCATTTAGTCTACAATAATGACAGCACTATAGTTCAGAGTATCTACATCCCTAGCTATCTAAAGTAAACGCACACTTAGTTCAGAAAAAAGCATCATTATACCAAGCTGCTTCAGATAACTTTATAGTAGCTACAACTATATTTCTGCTCTGCAGGTTATCAATTTGCTAAAAGCACATTTTACGTGGCCTTGGACTCAAAAAGCCACATATATGGGCTCTTCTTAGAAGAAACATCTAAGGAAGTGTACCCATTCAATTCCTACGGGCATCCCAGACATTGCCGCTGTGGCAGCTGGGATGGTGAGCTTTCATTTGGAAGGAGTGTATTCAGTATTGAGACGCTTCTAGAATCCAACAAAGTTATTCTCTAACAGTCTTGCACTAAGTATATCACATCAGGTTAACAGTGAAGCAATACAGCATTAATATACTGCTGGCCTTTGGAATGGCACAGAAATTACCTACTGCTCTGCTGAGGACTTGCTCTTGTTGGACTAAATTAGGTTAGGTAAAAAACACAGCCCAATGTAGCATGCTGCAGACATATGAATACCATGAGCATGTCAAAGTCCTCTGCAATGTGGTAGTAGGCAAGAGGGCGAGGGAAATGAGATGGCAGGTGAGATTTTGCCTTTCCAAGTTAGTCTGGCCTACAGATTACTTTCTTCCCATGGAAATAACTAACGTCTGAGACAGAACAGGTTGCTAAAATAGCTGAGTACTTTGCACTTAAACATCCTAAGATGCAGTGTACAAGGAGTGGGCTTTTACACAGACAACAGCTGATGGATGCTGCACAGTCACTCTGGACCTTCTTGTCCAGTCACTAGGAGTCATTAGCTTAAAATTTTAGAATCAGTTCATATCATGCCCCTTCCTCATTCCCCTCCTGCTGCTTAGGAACTGTGAGAGGGTAACTGATTATCAAGAAAATTCAGCCCAGCAGCCTTTATGATCATTTAGGAAAAGAATGGAAATTCAGGTCAGGGCAAAACAAAAGCATACACCTTTCTTAGTTTAATGAGTGACAATTTAGAAGCCTTGTAAGGTCACAAAGAATAACAAGCACTCTTCTTTCAAAAACTTACAAACAGCTGACCTTGATCACATACTGGGGCAGTGCTCACGCTCATTCTCATCACAAAGTTGCATCTCACAAGTGTGGAAGACAGTTGTGAAAGAAGACGAAGTTGCAGAACGCAACTGTCGCTTTCTGAGGTCAAAGTGAAGAAAAGTTCAGATCCAGACTAGTTGAATCCAAATCCAATTCAGTCACTTTCTGGCCAAGAAGCTTCCAGTAACTTTGCAGTTGTTCTTTGTATGTTCATACAACACCATATTGTTGATATATTACTCAATAAAATAGCATGTGTATATATTTGCATTAAAATCAATGTAGATGTTGGGTTTCAGAAGAAAAGGCTTTGTTTTAAGATGGTTATGAGACTCAATTCTCTCAGCCCTAATGAAAAGTAACAGGACACCAGGGACACCAGCAGCAGCACACGTATGAATGGATGAAGTTACCATCCAAGTAAAAGTAACAGCTGGGTTGCGTCAAACTCAAAGTTCCTTCACATGAAGACAGCAAGCAAAAACAGTGGTGAGACAGAAGACACTTGCACCACCTTGCTGCTCTAGAGGTTTGCGTTTAACCACACTATTCCAAAAGCAGAGTATATAATTATCCAGCAGACCAAAAAAAAGTACTTTGATATTGTCTGCAGTAAAACAGGTTTAGGTATTACCATAGATGATTCCTTTTGCTAAGCAATTTATTTAGTTGAAACGGATGCAAACTGTGTGCTTAGGTAAGAGTTGTTTATTGTTCTAAAGATGGGGAAAACAATGCCTTTGCAAACTGGAAAGCTACATTAAAGTTATAGCTATAGTTTTAGAGAATCTAGTAGATATGATTTTAAACATGAGAACTGAAAAAGGATGCTCCAAGTATACCAAGAGACAGCTGTTGAGTTTGGCCCCACCTGGGCAAGCCTTATAGATAATTCTACTAAAGCTGTGGCATTTACAGGACTTTAAGTGTTTCCAGGTGTAGAAGCAACATCCAGTTCTTGAGTCTGTGCTCACTACTATCTACAGTAGAACCCTATGAAGACTTGTAATTAAATTAATCACTGTTTCTTAGACAAGCATTGATAACTGCGGTTTTCAGATGAAGGTGTCAGACATAGATTAACAGTGTTCTTTGAAGAATGATTAGTAACATTTGGTTAAGTAGTTATCAAGTGTAACTTGATTCAATTTTATCACAAATAAGACAACAAAAAAGGATGAATTGTATTTATTTTCCTGGTGGTTTAAATCACTGTGTTTAGGTGATTGTTGAGTCTAACAACGAGACTAGAAAACGTTGATGGACTCAAACATGGCCAATGCCTACAAAGGTAATCCAAAGCCTGCTTCAGAACTTCCTCGTTCTTATTTGGAAAGTTGATGCTATCTAGGGAAGAAGTCTATGCATGCTTGTGCCTTAAGCCACCTACAAAACAGAGACATCATTCATGGAGGAGCCAACATCATCAGAGATTAGATGTGGGAAGGTAAAAGGAGTGTAAAACTGAGAATTATCACCTTGAAAAAAGCGATTAAGAAGTTTAAGAGTAAGTTGTGTTTAATTTTCACTTCCTCTTGGGAAGCCAGGTGATAAAGCCAGTTTTCTGTAATTTAGAGCTCATCTGGATGTCATAAAAACAGGAATTAGGTCCTCCCATGTTATAAGCATGTTTAGGGAGCACTGAGGTAACAAAAGAAGTGTCTATAAAATAAACATCTACCCAATTGCAACATGTATTACAACACAAGTTCCAGGTATTGTTTTGGTAGGTACCTGCTACGTGTCTAGCAATGCAGAGTATAACATCACAGAACATGACTAGGTAATTTAAGCAGAATATTCTAGTTATTAGTTTTAGTCTGGGCAAAGGTACAGTTAGAACAGCTTGAATTAGACAGGAATCCAAGGAAAGAAGCACCTTATTGTTGATTTAATACCATTCTTTGTATGAGACATCTATGAACTATCCTCACTCATAACTATGAAGTAATGACTCCCTAATTACAGCAATCTTCCCTATTAATGCTTAATATTTAAAATTAGCGTGTACTTAAGGTCTTGAACTGAAGATACGAGGTCTAAATAAAGGTTAAATGTGGAACTGCAATACATGATTTGTCTTGCTCATAAGGAAATGGCTTATTTCTTTCATTTGAGATTTATTTGATCTACATCTCAGAACTCCGGCGTGTAGACACAGAACTGGAAAAGCTGAACAGTTGATGGCCTTCGTGTCACCAGCAACCTCCTCGTTAGTCCAAAGTAGTATGCACTTATTGGCACAACCAGCAGCAGATGAGCAAACTGGCACCATCCTTATTCTTCAGGTGACATTCTAACACCGCATGAGTTTCCTCAGTTAAACTGTACCTTAATCTCAGATGACTGCACTTGCATCGGGTTATGGTTCTTGAAATAAGGTAGCAATTGACCAACCCTAGAATCCCAAAGTGTGAAATCCATTTGGCAAAACTGGGAAATTTTAGTAAAAATGATACATGAACACTACGACTGAAGTGCTTGTGTAACTGGAAAACCAGCAGAATAGACTGATCTTCAACCTAGTTTACAAAGTGCTTAAACTCAGCTTCTGTTTTAAGGATTACTGTTTGCCTTTTAGCTAATTTCTGTTCTCAACTTGTACTGAGTCATTTTTTCCATTACTGCAAGCTACTTTGTTTTTATTGGATGCTTTCAGTCTAAGCATGTTCAGAACATCACAACTTCAGGACTATGGTTAAAGCAAGATAAAATTTGCTGAAATTAACAATTAAAATGAGCTTGAAGCAAGAGTTACTGCCCATCTACTTAAAAAAAAAGTTCTGTAGGATACTTAAATACCAAAGTACAAAATTTAACCCATTCCTTCTTTGTCATCAAGTAACACATAGTAACGGTTTTATCACCTTTCGGATAGATTTTAGGGACCAAACATCTAGATTTTTTTTTTTATCACCAGGGATCTTAAGTTATACCATTACAGCTGCTAGAAGGTAATCAACTGTGCAGTTTAAATTTATTACTTTAGGATCTTGGCTTGATAGAAATGAAAACTTAACAAAAACTACAGACTGTTGAAAGACCCTCTGCTTTGTCGCATTACAAATAAAGTGTCTGAACAGCAAGATTGCGTATTTGTTTCTTTAATAGGTATTGCATTAAATACATGCATACACTATTACCAAAAAACCTTACAGTTTACAGGATCAGATAATTTTACACATGTGACAGCATTCCAGTTTTCAAAGAAAAAAAACACGTTTAGAAGTTGGAGTAAAATTGCCCTAAAGAAATTCTGTATAATTATTCCTTCCCAACTACTCTAATTAAATTCATCAGGTAAGGAAAAAAAAACACCACAAACCAAAAACCAAACAGCATAGGAACAGTGGACAATTTTTTTTTTGCCCCCAGTATTACGATAGTGCCTCTCGATTCGCAGGTACAGATGCAAATGAAGTACAACCTACCTTTGACAGAATGCTATAATAAGTAAAAAATTTATTTTCCTTCAACAAGAAGCTGACATTAAAATGCAAGCCAGCATAATTTTATGTATTTGATTGTATTCTTCCTCCCCAACCTTCATATACATCTTCCAATATGATGCATTGTAGAGCAGGAATGACATCTTCAGAGGTCTGTACAGAGCCTAGCAAAAGTAAAGCCACTGTTTCATTAAGAATTTCTGCTGGGTCTGTATGTCAGGCAGATCATGGGAGAAAAGCTATTGAATGCAACAGTTACCACATAACTCCCCGTATTACTGTAACACCTAGGAGCTCTAGGCACAGACCAGGATCTCCAGAAGAATCTATATCCAGATCTGTGCAGCAATTCAGTTTTTCTGGAAAAGGTTTCTGCTTCAATAGCCAAAAGTTTGCCCAAGTGTAGCAAAAAAACAGGAGAGTCTCCAAAAATGAGAAAAAAAAAAAAAAAAAAAAAAGAGCATTAGTTAGCATGCCACCAAAAGTCCTGAACTCCACAAACAATACTGCTGAAGAACTACCCTGGGCATCTAAATTCTGCATCCAATTCTAAGAATGATTATTCAAAGCAGACAATCTACACCATACTTCCTTTAAAAAAACACCTTCTGTTCAAACTCATTTCTCATCAAGCCACTGCCACTCACCTCTTCTCTTTCTCACCTATTTGCACGTCACCTTTTTTTTTTTTTAAATCAAAAGCTAATCTAAGGCATAGACTGCTGCAAACTCTAGAAAGGTAATGCAAGATAACCTACATATTTAATAACTTTAGTGCTGTACAAGTAAGAGAATATTTAAGAACTGCATTTTACATTGCTGCTTTGTGGAACAAAGAATACTTTGCTGTAACAAAACTTGTCACTCTCTTTTCACATCAACCTTTTTCTGTTCAGTATGCTGTTGCCATTCCTTCTCCACTAGTTTCTCTGCTTCCTACATTATGCTTTTCAGGAACTAAGAACACTGAAAACGATCACACCTCCTGTCCAGACTAACTTTGCAGTAGGTGGGAAGATGATAACACATGCCTACCTACTGTCAAAGAAATAAGCTCTTAGGTCCGGGTATAGGTTGAGCGAAGACATACCCCCTCTCAACAGACTGAAGCTTGCATACTCGCATTTAGACTGGAGAGAAACTCCTTGCTTGGACTCACTGAAACAGGTAAGACCACGCCACAAGCTACTGAGGTCAATGTAATACCAAACAACATTCTAAAACTGTCTGCTAAATGTACATAGTTAAAAGAAGAGAAGAGCAACAATCATCTTGCTCCTTCTGGTAACTTTGGAGGAAAAATAAAAAATAAAAAATGAAGGCCA
Source organism: Haliaeetus leucocephalus (assembly GCF_000737465.1). Lineage (NCBI taxonomy): Eukaryota > Metazoa > Chordata > Aves > Accipitriformes > Accipitridae > Haliaeetus > Haliaeetus leucocephalus. The sequence goes on from NW_010972587.1 coordinate 6,777,867, forward strand.
ACCAGAATATAGCAGGAAACAGAAGTTGGTACCCAACTGCAGCAAATCCCCAGTCTCCATATATTTACTTGCCTTCCATGGCCAAGGACTTGAGGAAGTCAGAATTCCTTAGACCCTATAAATCAAAAGCAACATAAATAAGACTGGGGGGATGGAGGGGAAGTCTCTAAAGTAGAAGACAGCCCTCCCATTTTTATTTCACCTAGAAGTACTTGAGACAAAGGTTCAGCTAGTAGCTTCCAGATACTTCAGTGGTAGAAGTAGTACAGCCCTCCACTAGGCACTAAACAGCCAGCATCTAAAGGTACTTTATAGACAGTCCGCCTCATAACAGAAAGTAGTACCATGTTCACAGTGTCTCGTCCTTGAGAGATGAATCAGGAAGGTTGTTAAACCTATGCAACAGCAGCTTCTTGTCTTTGAGGCCCAGTAGAAGACTTATTTTTTAAATATTTTTTAGCAAACCACAACTCTACTTTGTCTTTCACCTTCTTAATGGTCCTCCGAATCAGCACTTCCCACCAAAAAGAATTCCTAGTCTGACCTGGCTATTGGGAAAGGATCCTAACCATTCTGCATATGTATGCCGCTGTAATAGGCTTTTTGCAGCCCTAGGGCATAACTACAGGAGCCCTCCTTCTTTCTTTAAAGGCAAGGTCTGAATATGGCTACCAGGACTGCAGTTTAAGGAGGCTGCACCATTTCTCTTCCAGTTTAGGTAGGACCCCTGGGAACATGTTAGCAGAACTGTTTGGTAGTTTGCCTGCATATATTCCCAGCTCTGCTTTCACTTACATGCCAGACTTTTGTCAAAAACAAAACCTGAAGTAGTGCTAGTTGCAAGCCTCTATCAAAACCTGAAATACACAGCAAGCTTTCACACAAGACCGAAAATTTCTACATCAGTCCAATAATCGTTTTGTAAGTTTAAATAAGTAGTCCCCTGGGAACAGCACAGAACACTAGTAACAAAAGTAATGCAATTTCACCCAGTTTTTGTCTTTAATTTCCAAAGCTAAACCAAGGATGGAACAGTAAACCTCCCATATAGGCAAGAACATTTATACTGAGCTACAGTGGAGCACAGATTCATGTAAGTGTCATATATAAGCATGTAGTTTCTGACTTCTACTTTTAATAGCCATTTTAGTTCAGCAGTTCCACACCGACCTCTCAGACCACAGGTAATCACAGTCACTGCTGCATGCATAGGAAAATGTGCACACAAAGTTGTCAAACTATCCTAGTTTCCTGCCATTCAGTCTGTAAGAGCTTATCAAACACAAATTAACAGTAAGTCCCTGAAACAGCAGCCACAGAAGTAAAGGTTGGGAGGATAGCGAGAGCTTGTTGTTTTAAGGGGAGGAAGCTAGGGAAGGCAAGGATTATGAAGAAAAGACTTATTTAAAAAAAAAAAAGACAACTTTGGATATTAAGCAGTGTCCTCATACAAACACTTGCTGGCTTTATGGAAAAGATCTTTGAATCACAGATTGAAAGCAAATGGCAAATACTGGAATCAACTCTCATTTGGTTGTTGAACAGAGGAGCAAAGTTATGAATTTGTCTCAATATTTGCCTCCTGGAATTCTCAGCTGCTTGGCTCCGATTTCCATCTGCAAAATGAGTAACTTCCATTTTAGGAGACCAACTTGCAGGAGGTCAGAGCAATCTGGCTATCCTTGATTACATATCATGGTTGGTTACAAGCTGAAGGATCTGCTTATGCCAGTACATGCACAAATTACAATCTAAGTTCATCAAAGCAAGTGTACAAGAACTTCATCAGCTGAGGCAGAAGTTGCACTGAACTTTACTACTGAGATTCAGCTACTACTAGAGAATTCAACATCTGCTTCTAGCAGTTTTAGTTCAAGTGTTGGATGAAATTACAAGTTCAATAATCCCATATCACAGTAATGGTGGGTAAGCATTTTGGCTTCATGCATGCAAAGACTTCTCCTCTATCTTCAAATTCAGTGGCATGTACAACTCAACACACGTTTGCCCATTAGCAAGTGCAGAACATCCATCCTTCTCCTTCCCCGCAGTCCTTCAAAAGAACTCAGGAAAAAAAAGGATTATTGGTTTATGGCACTTAGTGGAAGTACAAAGTGTTACAACTACTGGCATAATATAGAAAAGAATTACGACAATACAGAAAATTCACAATTCTTTCATTGTATGTGGTACGTATATTGAAGTCACAGGTCAAACCCAATGCAAACATAAATTAGAGAGGACAAAGTTAAAGCTTGCCAATTTGAACGTTCTTCTAAAAATAAAGTTAGTGCTGACATATTTGCTTGAATTCCCAAGCTCAAAAAGAATGCTGTAAAAGTTTATTGCATCAAAGATTCAGAGACATAAATTAAAGCCAAAATTTTAGCTATTTGTTTTATGGCTGAAGAGTACTGTCAACCAGCTAAGCACCTGTACTGTTCGTTAATCAAGGCTGCCAAAACTCTAATAAAAGAAGAATGAAAACCTAATAACACCACAGAGGTATTACAGGTTAATTACATCACTACTATACACCTGAAGGTTCTAGAGCACACCTGCCTATTCAACCCTGAACTCAAGGGATGCCATGAGAGTCAATAAACTATAAGGCATGGAAACATCTCCTCCTAATAGCTGCAAAGAAAAGCGACTCAGAATGTTAAGAATTATTAACCATAAATGTAGTTTACACTTGAAGCGGGAGGGTAGAAAAATATATACACTTACACCATAACCATCACAACATCCTGTTTTAAAAATACACTACCACTCTTTGGGCTAGAGAGTAAAAGTTAAGTGGAATAGACAGATCAGAAAGTCAAATGCCTCCAAATACTTTTAAAACTAGACAAACAATCAAAAACACTATGAGTTTGCTCTTACCTATAACCTCCTGATACCTGCTGATAAAGGATGTATATTTCTGTTGCAAAAATATCTTTTCTCCTCCACAGCTGCTTAGAACTACAGCATCTTCTGCACAAGTTTTTCAGTGAGCTTTACTTCATACTGCAACTCCTACACAGCCTTTACCGCAACCAGTCCAATCTGACATTTTGCACTCACTCATTCAGCAAGATGCAGCACTTCCCTTTGATTCTTTCTTTTGGGGACACTAGCTGTGACAGAGCCAAAGGGATAAACCTGATGACACGTCAAAAGCCTCAGGTTAAAGAGGCCTCAGAATACACATTCAAATGGGAGACAGCAAAGTAGCAAGAACTACTGGCTCAGCTGCAGAAACTCACACCTTACTGGCTAAAGAAAGGATTCTCTTAGCATGATGGACCAGTCCATTTAGCCAGTAACTTGCTGCCTAACTGTATTTTTTGGTTTAGACGTTGTGTCAATCTGAAGGTGTAATTTTACAAATTAAGTGCTGTTCTCATCCCCTCCACCCCCACAAAGCAGATGGGGCAGACAAATTACCTTTCCCTCATTATTCCAGCTGGCCACCAACAATTTGCTACTCACCCTTCATGTATCAGCATAACCTTGTAAACAGCAACTTCCCTTCATTCAGCATCCTCTTCTAAATTGGCAACAGTATTATTGTTGTATGACTAAAGTGTTTTGGAGGAGGGCATCATACTTTCCTCCAAGACACTGACAACTTTTTGCAATATTCACTGGAGTGGTTAATAACTTTTTTCCAAGCATTGTATTACCATAGAGTCAGGTTCCACCAACTGATAAAACTCAGTCACTGAAGTATCTGGAACTTTAAGTCTTACATTCAAAAGTCAAGAAAATTGCAGGAAACCCAGATACTACACTGTGCCTAAAGCAGACAAATTATCTGCATCTTAACCTAAGAATTTAAGAAAGATTCTTATATGCAACTTCTGAAGTCAGAACATTACTAAAATTGGACTTTACCCAAGAAATATTTGAGATTAAGAAGGTAAATAGCCTAATGGAGTCATCAATATTCTCAGTGAATCAAGACTCACTAGAAGTGCCAGAAGTGCCAGAAGCATTTCACAATCTACACGCTGACAAAAGCAAGAGTTCACAGAAATCCTTGGTTCATACAGTTGGCTTTACAGGAACAACTCCTCGCATTCTGCTATTCCTTGCATTAAGCAGAATTAAAATATTCCAGAGAGAGAAATTTATAGTGCAATCATGGGTTTGGGGGGATGGGGTGTCATCTTAAGTATCCTCACAAAGTCAAGAGGAGCAGACACATAAATCCTGTGTCTCAATTGTTGCTGATACTACCAAAGAAAGGAAGCAAACCTGTGACAGACCTTTCTTGCAGGAAGAAATCAAAGTAAGGCACATGTTGGGTTTCCATAAGCATCAGCACCTTGTTTAACTCTCTACGGATGCAGACTTGAATTCAGAACCTGGTTTTGTAACTCTAATAACCATAACTATATTAATTATAACAAATAACTAACCAGTGCTGCTTATTTATTAAAAGTTACGAGGCAGAAGAATTCCATTGCCAAGATCCAGTTTCTGTAACAAAAGTAGAGCAAGGAGAAAGGACTACAGAAAAAGGGGCAATTCACCTGGATTTAAAAATTCCTACCTCTGTTATTGTTCTATCTTATGATCAGGGGAATATCTTCTACCCTGTCTTTCCCTGTGCCCACCTTTGTCTAGGTCGAAGAAGAGCAATTTATGCAACTGTACAATGTAATACAGGTCTCATGAATCAGACAGCTACCAAAGATAAGTACAGAAGTGTACTGATAGAAGTTGGTGATGTCATTCCTAGTTAAGTGACACTCCTTGGTTTTACAGCCTATCACATGAGCTCAACTGCTAAACATTTGAAGCCAGATTTTAAACCATCTTTGTTTTAAAAATTTAAGGTTCTGCCTTAAGGTTTAAATGGTTTTAATACCCAAGTAATATTTGTAGTTTAAGCTGCAATAAAGCAGTCCAAATCAGCTGACTTAGGCTGTTATTTGCTTAAATATTGCATAAACACCTTCCAAGTTTTAATAAAATGCAAACCATTTTATCAAATACATGATTAGCAGTGAAACATGACAAAGCAAAATGAACACGAAAAACACACCAAGAAAATTCTCCCATATTGAAGTCATTTAACTTGGCTATAGAAAATAATATTAGATAATTATAAAGAAATGAAAAGTGCTCAAAAACCTAGAAGAAAGAAATTAAGACAGCAAAGCCTTCCAAATGCAGTCACAAGAGTTTCTGTCTTGAAATGACTAAGAACTTGTTACTATATATGCAGGTAAGCAAATAGCTGCCAAGATACAAAGTCCCTGGAGGATCTCCAAAAAGGGGGAAATCACACATCAGCTCTTCAAGCAAACACTTGAGTCATATCTGCGTAGCTGCTGATAAACTATGTCACTGAAGAATCTATGGCTCTTATGCCAACAAAGCTTCTTAATAGAAAGATACTTTTAACTGCTGCTTGGTCTTTTATTGGAATACCCATAGCCTGCATGCCTCCAACTTTTACTGATGCTTTTTATTTATATGCCATATTTTGAAAAGAAACTTAAATGGAAAAAAAATCTTCAATAAGACTACTATCATCTAAGTTTTTTCCATGCCAGAATTTTCTTGTTTTCATGTTTTAATCCAGCATATACACCGGATATGACACATCACTTACTCTAAAAAAGAATGCCAAACAATTAATAGCATCAAGAGCTTTTAAAATCCACTGTCTTATTAATCAAGTATTTTGTTTTAGTAGGCTTTTCTGGCTTTTGTAAAGTTTTTATAAGTCAAACTGAAGTTGACACTGACCAGCTGACCTTCCCTCAGGAACTGCTCCATACACATCCAGAAAAACTCCCCTATTTCCATGTTCCTTGTGCCAGAGAACCTACTAATGATTAGGCTCCAGAACACAGGTACAACAATTCCCATATGGGTAGGCTTCTTGCAGCAAAAACAGATGACAGCTCCAGACACATTTCAGTTGATTTTAATCCCTCACAAACGTGTCATCCAGTCAATCCGTCTGCCACATCAAAATACAAAACTTCACCCAATGCAGTGTGCCCTCCTCATTCTGAGTTGTGTGTAAATTTTTTCTTTCCTCTGTTGCACCAAACATGGAGATAAGCATCTTCTTGGGTTACTGTACCATTCCTGCCTTGGTGACAGGATGGACAATTATGCTAGAATCAAGAGAAAAATTCAAGTCACCAAATTGTTCAGTAGGCTTATTTGAATTTCAAAAGGATATCCATAATCCTAGGCAGAAATTGGGAGGTTCTGAAAAGAACACTAGTTAATGGCACTTTGCATCAGGAACTGGCAGTTACTACAGCATTCTGGACACAGCACAATTCTCAAACTGGACAAACTGAGTTCATATGTATAAATCTCAACTGGTAGATACAAAATAAGGCAACTACTTAAAGTGACTGGCTAATCAGTTATAGGCCTCCAATCATCTCACCAAACATAACCAGGTACTGAATGTTGTAGCAGCTACTTAGGTATCATGTTTACTTTACGTGATCTTTCTGAATTGTGAACTGAAAATGCTGATTAAGAAAAAACTCAGAACTCCAACAGTCATTTTACTGAAGACTGTATTCAGCTGTACTCAAAACCATATTAAATATTTGTACTAGTCCTTAATAAAGCTTGTTCAGGGTGGTAGTTTTTCTTGAAGGGAGAAGGGAAATTGCATGTTTGAGCATGAAGTTCTTACTGAAGGCAATGTAACATTAAAATACTTTGGGGAAGCCTCTAGCCTTAAACAAGACCAAAGCCAAGAAACTAAACCTGAATACTAGCTAACCTGTAACTAGCAAGAAGATAAATCAAACACTCCTCAGGCATGCTAAGACAGTACCACAGAATCACCTAGCACTTCAAGCCTACGACGCGCATTTCTCCAAACAGCACTTCCATCATCTGTGGTATACTCATATCTACCAATATAGTATAGCTTTGCTTTTCTAGGGACTGTGGGGAAAAGTACTGTTTAAGAATTTAGATATACTGAACAGACTCTAGTGATTAAGATTTTTTTTTAGGTATAAAAAGCAGTATCTCAAGCTGCCACAAAACTGAATGATAAAAAAGGCAAAGGAACAGCTAAATGGAAATGGGCTTTTCCTCCCAGTGAGATAAATACATTCTCCTGCACATTCCCCTTAATGAAAATGGAAGGGTTACATCTGACATGCTGGTCCTACCAAAGAGGCAGAAGTGATCTACCACACCATCACATAAACTGAGCATCTGACACTAAATATTTTTTCCCAATTAATGGTAGTCAACTAGCTACAATTATCACTATATAAAGCTCAGTTTCCTCTATGGGGAGAAAAATTAAAAAATGCCTACTCGGTACTTAACTTTTCTAAAGTAACCTCATCATAAGACAGCATTGTCTTTAACATTGCTTAGACACTAGAACAGCACATGGATTCCAAACTCGACATCCTTATGAAATTAGATTATCATTGCTATTCATCAGTGCAAAGCTAGCCCATTAGCATGGAATTAGTCAGGAATTAGGGATGTCACTGAGAGACTACCAAACCTCGTACAGTCCACCGACTTACCCACTGCCGTTGTTTCACGAGAGCACCAGTGATACAGCCAGGAGCAGTCTGAGGAGTATCAAGAAGGATTAGAGAGTCCCAGGAGCAGCAGTAAGGGACTCTGGGCCGCAGGTAGGGTTTTTTTTATCAATCCTCCCAGTCAAAGGGAAGGGGTTTGAAAGGGCCAGCTGAATCTGGTGAATCAACAAACGCTTACAGGACTGGTGCCACAGTCAGGGGTTTGGCTACTTAGACCATGGGACTCACACTGAGAAACCTGGTCCACTGGGGGCTGACAGGGTCCATCTGTCAGAGAAGGGGACGAGCATCTTCGGTCATAGGCTTGCCAAGCTGGCGAAGAGGGCTTTACAATAAAGTTGCCGGGGCAGGGGAACCTCCATCCATCCCACTCCTACCAGTTTGATCCCAGTGCCAGCAATAGACACCAAGAGCTTGGAGAAGGACCACAGGTCAGCAGGAGAGCACATGAAGAGCAGCACTAAGGAATTCCATCCAGTAAGTCAGCTTCATCGGCACCCCAACTTGAATGCCTCTATGCAAACGCATGTAGCATGGGGAATAAACAAGAGGAGTTAGAGACGTGCGCACGACTGCAGGGCTACGATGTTACTGGCATCACAGAGACATGGTGGGATGGCTCCTACAACTGGAGTGTTGGAATGGAAGGACAGAGGCTCTTTAGGAAGGACAGGCAGGGGAGACCAGGAGGGGATATTGCCCTCTATGTCAGTGACCAGCTGGAGTGCGTGGAGCTCCGCCTGGGGATGGATGAGGAGCTGGCCAAGAGCTTATGGGTCAGGATTGAAAGGAAGGCACGCTATAGTGGGGGGTCTGCTAAAGGCACTCTGACCAGGAAGACCGAGTGGATGAGGCCTTCTATAGACAGATAGGAGCAGCCTCATGTTCACAAGCCCTGGTCCTCATGGGGGACTTCAACCACCCCAACATTTGTTGGAGGGACAACACAGCAGGGCATAAGCAATCCAGGAGGTTCCTGGAATGCGTTTGTGATAACTTCCTTCTCCAAGTGATAGAGGAGCCAACAAGGAGAGGTGCTTTGCTGGACCATGTTCTCACCAACAAGGAGGGGCTGGTGAGGAATGTAAGCTCAAGGGCAGCCTTGGCTGCAGTGACCATGAAGCAGTGGAGTTCAAGATCCTTAGGGCAGCAAGGAGGGTGCACAGCAAGCTCACTATCCTGGGCTTCAGGAGAGCAGACTCTGGCTTCTTCAGCGATCTGCTTGGTAGAGTACCATGGGATAAAGCCCTGGAGAGAAGAGGGGC
>NW_010972587.1:6787074-6799181 GCF_000737465.1 Haliaeetus leucocephalus
CTCCAGCCACACCACCCACATCGCAGAAGGCAAAGGCAGGGACAGGGAGAATGAAGAACCGCCTGTCGTAGGACAAGATGAGGTTCAAGACCATCTAAGGAACCTGAAGACACACTAGTCCATGCGACCTGATGAGATGCATCCGTGGGTCCTGAGGGAACTGGCGGATGAAGTGGCTAAGGCACTATCCATCATATTTGAGAAGCCGTGGCAGTCCAGGGAAGTTCCCACTGACTGGAAAAGGGGAAACAGAACCCCCATTTTTAAAAAGGGAAAAAAGGCAGACCTGGGGAAGACAGGCCGGTCAGTCTCACCTCTGTGCCCGGGAAGATCATGGAGCAGATCCTCCTGGAAACTATGCTAGGGCACATGGAAAATAAGGAGGTGATTAGTGACAGCCAACATGGCTTCACTAAGGGCAAATCATACCCAACAGATCTGGTGGCCTTCTACAATGGGGTAACAGCATTGGTGTATAAGGGAAGAGCAACTGACATCATCTACATGGACTTGTGCAGAGCATTTGATGCTGGCCCACACAACATCCTTGTCTCTAAATTGGAGAGACATGGATTTGATGGATAGACCACTTGGTGGATAAGGAATTGGTTGGATGGTTGCACTCAAAGAGTTGCGGTCAACAGCTCAATGTCTGAGTGGAGACAAGTGACAAGTGGTGCTCCTCAGGGGTCACTATTGGGACCGGCACTGTTTAACATCTTTGTCAGTGCCATGGACAGTGGGACTGAGTGCACCCACAGCAAGTTGGCTGACAACATCAAGCTGTGTGGCACGGTCGACACGCTGGAGGGAAGGGATGCCATCCAGAGGGACCCTGACAGGCTTGAGGTGGGCCCTTGCAAACATCATGAAGTTCAACAAGGCCAAGTGCAAGGTCCTGCACAGGCATCAGGGCAATCCCAAGAACAAGTACAGGCTGGGCAATGAGTGGGTTGAGAGTAGCCCTGAGGGAAAGGACTTAGGAGTACTGGTGGATGAAAAACTAAATGACCCAGCAATGTGCACTTGCAGCCAGAAAGCCAATCACATCCTGGGCTGCATCAAAAGAAGAGTGACCAGCAGGTCGAGGGAGCTGATTCTGCCCCTCTGCTCCGCTCTCATGAGACCCCACCTGCAGTACTGCGTTCGGGTCTGGGGCCCACAACATAAGAAGGACATGGACCTGTTGGAGCGAGTCCAGAGGAGAGCCACAAAGATGATCAGGGGGCTGGAGCACCTCTCCTATGAGGACAGGCTGAGAGAGTTGGGGTTGTTCAGCCTGGACAAGAGAATGCTCCAGGGAGACCTTAGAGCAGCCTTCCAGCACTTAAAGGGGGGCTACAGGAAAGATGGGGAGGGACTTTTTACAAGGGCCTGTAGTGATAGGTCAAGGGGCTTTAAACTGAATCTTTCAGGGTAGATTTAGATTAGATATTAGGAAGAAATTCTTTATTGTGAGGGTGGCGAGACGCTGGAACAGGTTGCCCAGAGAGGTTGTGGCTGCCCCATTCCTGGAAGTGTTCAAGGCCAGGCTGGATGGGGCTTTGAGCAACCTGGTCTAGTGGAAGGTGTCCCTGCCCATGGCAGGGAGGTGGGAACTAGGTGATCTTTAAAGGTTCCTTCCAGCCCAAACCATTCTATGATTCATTCCACAAAATGGGCACAGGTTTTGTAAGGAAAGCAGATGAGACTGAAAGGGATCTTTTGGGCTACAGTCAAGGAGAAAAGAGTTGAATGCTTACTAGTACTTAAACTATATTTTTTTCTCCATTTAAAAAAAACTCTGTTGCTTATTAAATATTTGAAAAATCAGTTGAGTTGCCTCATTTCCTGAATCCCATTTGTGCAAGGCATCTATGATTCTATGAATTACTAGTTTTAAGTGAAGGATAACTTACATATAGAGGTTAGCACTAGGATAATCTAACTCAATAACTCTCTAGAGGAAATTAGGAAAAGGATAAAATCCCCACACACACACCTCTCATCCTACTTTCAGAGAAGCAAGTAATACCTCTTTTAAACAAGAATTCCTATATACAGCAGCCAGAGGTTGCCTGTGTTTCCATTCTTCACATCAGTATCCACAGCAGCATCCAGCACTGGTATATTTTGCCAAAGCGTAAGTTTCTCAAGACAGCCCCTTCATGGATCCCAACTGCAGCTCCTCTAACTTTGGTCTTCCTTTTCCTAAGCTATTACGATCTATAAATTAATTTAGATGCCCACCTGCCCCCCTCCCCCCCCCCAGTTTTACATTCATGATATTTATACCTGGAGCTATTTGTGTACCAAAATGAAAAGCAGCAAGCAGCAAGTGCAACATTTCTAGTAGTATTTATTTGCAGCAGTCAAATCTTTTAACAAACAGTAGAGACAGTATTCTAAAAATCCAAACGCCACTTAAGCTTGCAAATGCAGCGCTATAATTACAATCGACACTTTTTTACTATATTATGGAATACAGCATTCTCTTCAATTGCTGGGAAAACAATTGGAAAAGAGCTCCCCCACTCCCACGTCTTCTTACACGGGTCAGTAACTGATAAAACACTTTACAAAATATGCAATGTATCTTCCGTCATTCACACTAAGTTGTTCTGTATTTTCCTTTGAAATGGTAGTTTTTAAATTACCACTGCTATATTTACCTACAGCTATAGGTAAAACCTGTTTATACGATAACTTCATGAACTTTCTTTGAAGTCACATTTGACAGATCAGGCCAAAGCCAGGTAGACTGTTGATAAGATATGACATTGCAAATTGCAGGTAAAAATACAAAGAAATTATTTCACATAAAACCAAGTTTGAGGGCAACTCAACTAAACCACAGGGCAATCATATACTTGTCAGTGGCATTCTTCAGTATTTTACAAGTATATTACAAGTGTTAAGCACAAGGGCCACTAGATCTGTTGTTACTCCTTCACAGAGATAGGGGAAAGTTGTTTCTCTTCCTGAGCATCAAATACCCAATAAGCACTGTGACATACAAGTATGAGCATTCAATATTACACACATACAAGTGTAGCTATACAGACACAAATGCCAAGCATTTGGCTAGGTTGTCTGCAAGTAGAAAATGAAGGACCAGAAAGCCATGTCCAGAAAAATTCACAAACAAAAACCCAAGGACAGCCACAGTGTTAGCACAACCCACCCTCTCCACTCTGCTGTACTCAGAAGCCAAGAAACTGACATTACACAAAAATTCTTCTTTCAGAGATAAAGTGTTAAACTTTTATCTTCCACTGAGTAGGAAACAACATGCAGACTCCTTGTGAAAAAAATCTTTATCATTAGGACCTAAAATAATTCAAGTTGCAGTAGTTGAACAAAGTAAAAGTGGTAGCAAATTGTGAAGTTTGGCAGGCTTTCTAAAAACTTTGTTTTATATGGTTTGATAGAAGTGAGATTATTACTTAACAACAGGAGTCCCTATTTGGCCCACAGGCACAATGCTGTCACCCCAGTCTTCACTTTTCACTTTGATTAAAACCTAAGGCAATTCATTTTTGCCCAAGTTTGCAGCAAGTTCAGCATGTAAAGCACCAGGCTGGATTGATTTGAAAACATCTCCAAAGAACAGGTTAGTAAAACAAGTCTAAGAGTTGTTGACTTTTTGTAACTAGATAAAAAAATAACTTACTGCTGCAACAACCCTGCAATAAGCAGGGTTACTTTTAATTTTGACTACCTTCTGTGTATTCTATAACATATGACTGATCTAGGAGATAGTATCACTAACTTTGGATTGTTTCATCTCTGGGATGGGGAGCACACTTTTGATTTCTTTAAGATTACTTAATTAAGCCTACTCATTCAAGTATAATTGCATACACTCATGAGCATACTGCAAGAACCAACACTTTTGTTAAAACTTGGAACAACATGCTTTGCAGCTTTAAAATAACAAATTTTCCACTTCAGTAACAGAATCATAGGTTTTCAATCAAGAATGCTAAAGCAAATTTCAGGACATTAGTAAGCCAAAGCTTTCAAAGCCAGAAGTCAGAGATGGTATTTTAGTTTCAAAAGGGGCCCACAAGGATCCTGGATTTGACAGAGGAATGCAGCTTCTCAGTGAAAGCTTCATCCAAGTTAAGTGTTTCAGAAGGTAGCACTGACCACACACATACATCAGTGTACACACTTGTCAGCTGTGCTCACCTTTGTTACCAGATGAAGACAGTGTTATTTTGCCTTAGGCAAATAATTCACATGTGAAATTTTAAGAAAAATACTGTTAGGTAAGCTCACTCTGTAAGTTTGAAGCAGAACTATTAACAAACAGGTTTCATGTTACTAACATGCATCTTAGTCATTCTGTGAAAGAACCAAAAAATTAACAGGAAAATGAAATTCACAAGAGAAACGGTATATATGCATTTCAGATCCGCAACACAAGGCCAAGACTTGCATGTAAATGCCCTGATGCACAAGAAACCTCAGATACTCAGTATGTATATAGAAGACGCTTTGGTTACTCTTCTAGCTTCACTATCAGGGTAGTAAAACAGCAACAGCAAAACTAAATAAATAAACACCCCAGAACAAAAACTTTTGTAGTAATCACCACTGGCTGGCTAACTGATCACATCAAAGCAAGCTGTCATAATGTGAACTCAAGACCCTGAATTACAATCATAACATGGGAAAATAAATCAAAGGATATTTCAGACTGATTTAAAAAAAAAAAAATAAAAAAAACCAGTGAGACTTGGCCCCTGACAGAATGTTTTAGAGCTGGAACCATTTCTAAAAAGCACAGCTTACAGATATTTTAGTATCAAAATAGATGGCTATGTGCTAGTTATAGACCAAATGTAAAACTGAAGTATTCAGAAGTTACAGTAGTATAGAACTATTTACTTGCAGCCTTGAAGACAAACCTACGTCTGTATGTAGGCCCAAAATAAGGCTGCATTTGCTGGTCAAGTTTTTTTCAGGGGTTTCACCCTCTTCTTAAAGTGAACTCCACTCTTGACTCTGTTTAACAGCCCTTTAGAAGCCATTAGTCTAAGAAATATATTGTTAATGGGGTAAGTGCTAGCACCACTCGGGCATAAATGGGAAACAGTCTTCTTCAAAGACTTCATCATATTGCTCTAATTTTGGTTTTGTGAATGAGTTGTCAAAGATTCAGTGTTTCCAGGATAAGCACAGCGGCTGATTCAGTGTTCTCAAAAAAACAACAGAAAAGCTGGGTACCAGGTCTTGTCAAAACAAAGCATTTAAAAAAAAAATCCAGAAATGCTTCCTCCCTATCCCCAAATACCCTGATCATCTTTTGCCTTCTTGTTCTATCCTTACAGTCTTGAAATTACTAGAAAGGAAACAGCTGAGGAATGCTGCCACTCTTATGCCATGCTTTCCATTGACTGTCATTTCAGGAATGCATATAGGAAAGTAAAGCAGCTTGGAATGTCTCCACCCATCCAGCAGCATCAGAAGCTGCCCAGCTTACTGACAGCTCCACTGCTTTGCAGCTGCATTCCAGTTTGCATTTTTACGGTTGCCCAGATCAATGAAGAAAGACACACTGTTAAGCACTGATATAACACTTGTTAGATAAATGTCCTTATAGGTTGCACGTCCTATACGCATACACTCTATATTGATACTACAGTATGGCAGTAACAAGGCATAATTCACAATTTCTTGGTTGCAAGAGTCCCAGAAGGGTGTACTCATGCTATAGCTGTCCAAAACTACCACCACATGGCTTTCAGAGCATATTAGTTTGTTCAAGTCTAACCTGTCTGAATATATTCTTGGATAAAAAAATTTAAGTGTTTGCTAGAACACGTGCATGTTCCTCGATTCCACATCCTATCAGCCCAGCCTCAGGAGTCACAATTACACAGAGAGGCAAGCAATATGGTGGGCTCTCAATTTTTCAGAGGATTGCAATAAGTATCTTACTAGCCCAAGTAACAACTTTGAGAAAGAGAGCAAGTGAGAGTACAAGCAAACGGATAAACAAGTAAAGAACTGGCCAAGAGCCTGTCAAACCATCTGTTCCAACTAAAATTTAGCATATACCCTTAAGCCTGGAATACAGATCCTCAGTTAGAAGACCCAAGTTGTATCTTTACTAATGATTTATACTGACTGCTTCTGTCTGTCTCCTAGCCTCAGATTTAGCTAACAAATTGAAATTTAGTAATTTCATGAAGAATAACACACTTGCTACTACAATGCCAAGATCAAAAAAGCCTCAAATCAAGCATGTTCACTTCAGTTTTATTCATACATACAAGAGCACATCTCATCTAGTCTTACAAGGTGATTTTGATGATTTATCATGGAAGAAGTATTCTAACAATACCAAGAATATGCCAGAACACATAAAAAAACATAGATAAAGCTTTACTGTAAAAGCAGCATTAACACTACAGTGAAATTCATGGCTACAGACCAGCAGAAATCATCCCTGAACATTAGCTTCAGTAAGTACTAAAGCCCAACCAGCTGAATTCATCCTTACATTGAACATAGAACTCATCCTCCACGACTACGTAAGTTTAAGAAATCCATCAGTTACATTAACATGGAAGCTTGCTTTAAATACTTAAAATAATTACTATATGCTAGAATTCACTTGGGTTGTTCTATTTGTGCACTAGAAATATCCATAGCAATGAAAAATGCTATGTAACTACACATAGAAATCCCAGGTTCAAACTTGACAGACCATGAGGAGGCCAAGAGACACTTGGAGATAATAAACCTAAAAAGGTGGAAAGATTGTTACTTGTTTCTTTTATAAAACACCAAGCAGAACAATTCTTTTGAACACAGCATTTAAATTTCTACTATTATACTTAAAGTATATTATGAAGGATCACATCTTTTTTTCCTCTTCTTGCCTCCATTTCAAAGGGTAAAGAAAAAAAAATCTTAGATGACGAGATCAGTAGGAAGTTAACAAGTACTTACTGTAGAATCTGAACCTAGCTACTGTAACTATGGAAAGATCTATGGCCCACACAAGAACCAACTCCTGTTACAAAGGGGATTTTAAACAAATATGCCTCTGTAGTCTAATCACTGAGTGAAGTCAACATTACACTTATTTCGGGACTCATTTTCTCTGTGCTTTGTTGTACAGATAGAGAATTAAAAAAATAAATAAATCAGGATAACATAATACAAACTGCGCAAATGACTTCAAAATTCTCAGTTGTGTATCATCTACAATGAGAGCATAAGGGCATTCAGTGCGTAGGAGGTTGTTTCCCCTCCAAACAGTGAGATTTAGGCATCCGATTCCTAACAGAGTATGAACCTTTCTGTACAAAACTAAGTTCTCTTACTTGGTAGTCTTGAAATATTAACAAGTTTACCATACACATCAGTATTTTCACTCTCCAAAAGAGGCAGTGCAGAAGTCATAGCTAGGAGGTTACTAAGATGGCTTTGAGCTATTTCTATACCTTCCTTACCCTTGGTTGTCGGGTGCTGCTGCTACGATGCAAACACCCTAGAGATTTAAGACTGTAGGAACCTGTTCTTTGCTCTTATGACTTGACATGCTCTGCATGCTGTGGCCCCAGCTCAAATACATGACCTCTGTTATCATTTGTCAAAAAGGATCCCAACAGTGCAGCCTTAATGCCCTCTATCAAGTTCTAAGGCAAAGGGATCCAGCACTGGTAGATTTTAGGTCCCTTTTTCATCACTCCTTGCTGTTTGAAAGGATGTCGTAACAAGGATGACAGTTGATGCCAATCGCAACAATACCCTTTACTGTATCAGGTCCCAGAGGCATGCCACCAGGAGTCCTGATAGAATTTTTCACATAAACTATTGCAGAAACTCCTGCAAAGGAAGGTACTTCTTACCCAAGAAATAAATCCCATAGAACCCCCAGGAAATATTAAGACAGCAATAACACTCCTTAATCAGTTAGAAAGAATGTGTTCAGCGAAACACACTTGTGAAGAGTTTCTCAGCATCTTAAATACTACTGAGGGATCAACATAGCAGAGTCCTACAGCACTGGCATCAAATCAAAATTTCTGTTTAACAATGCATATTGCTGTGCCTGCAAACTAATACATAACTATAATGTCAGTAAAACAGTCTCACCTTCATATTCAATTTAGTACTTGAAGAGTTGCAGAAAAACACAGATATTTGCAACAGAGACATAGCCTTCGGGGAACTTTGCTTAATTAAACTATAGTTGTCCTGGACAAAAAAAAGAGCATATGAATCCTTCATTAAGGATCAGGAGCCTCTCTTGCTGTGCAGCCTTCACCAATGACAACACCTACAGTATTCAACGAAGCCCATGTACAAACAGCCAGGGCAATTTCCCTTATCTTATTACCTCGGAAGCTGTACCCTCCCCAGGAAGAAACAAGATCAAGACAGCAGGACACGCTCCTTTCACGCTATGTGGTGGAATTAGGCCGCAGCACCCACCCTCCTCACCCAGAGAGAATGAGGCCAAAAACCAGGTTACCACCTCCTAAATCTGAGCAGCCTCAAAGAAAAAGGGCAGCCAAAAAGCAGTCTGCATAATTTGTCGTACCTAACCGCAGCCTAATCTCAGCCTCCTCCTTTATCAGGAGCGTGCAGGTACTCCGCAGTGCACGCCCCGTGCTCCCAGGGGAGCAGCGTGCGCAGGAAATCCAGAATCCAGCCTTCCAGGAAACTGGTCACATCACGGTCCCTCCCCACCACATGCAGCCTTCCCATGGTGCTGCCCAGAGAGGCTGGGCTCCTCTTTCCCGTACAAAGCTCTGCGTAACTTTTAGACAAACTACTTTCAGTCACTTCAGCAATAAATTCCAATCAGAGCTAGTGAACGAAGTCCTCTTTCGTGGAAGAGGAGGAAAGAGCGGAAGAGAGAGTCCTAACTCTGAGGAAGGACAGGCGTTAAGCTTTCAGGATAACAGAACCGAATCCCACTCCGAATAAATATGTCTGCCCCAGAAGGGACCAGGTTTTATTGAAAACAGTATATAGTCTCTTGTTAACATTATTTCAGAATATGCCACTTTTCCCCCGCCTCTGCAGAAATTATTAATCTACAAGGTCACAGCTCACCTTTGGGCTTTTTTTCTCTCAAGTTCTCCTTATATTAAGTTGTTAGGGCAGATTAGAAAAGCTGCTCTATCTGTAAGTTAGATCTCATCCTGTGTGACAACTGTCTGGGAATGCAACGTTTAAAAACAATCAACTTCAGCCTCCACTAAATTAACGGAACAGATATCTGATTGTAAATTCAAGGTCTAATTTAAAAGTAAGTTTTCTCATCTTACAGATATATACGCACACATCTATAATGCAGTACATTGCAGCAGAATACATACTACCCTGCTGCAATATCCTACGTTGCATATATCTCCCATAGATAGAAAAACGGTATACCCAGTTTTGTCCTTTGTGCTGAAGGCCTAACCTGAACTTACACCAAAACAAGTTCTTAAAGAGAATGACATTTGAACCCAACATTACATACACGAATAATAATCATCATCTAATGACAAATTTCTCCCCTTCTGCAAGATCTTTAACTCCAAGCAATTTACCTGACCTGTCCTCAGATATGATGCGCTCAAGTCCACTCATTTATGCACACGCAAATATAAAACAAAATCACTCAGTGCCAAGAGATGAAGAAAGTACGTGCACATATACTCTCTCCCTTCCTCCTCTGAGCTGCCAAGCCAATTGTAATTTTTCCTTTCCCATATGCATTAAGAGAAACGATTCTACATAAAGCTTTCTGACGGTGATGGCATTCTACCCCACTGATGTAGGAAAAGTTTAGCTAATGGCTTTAGTAATAAAGCTTGATGCTCCATTAAAGACCAGATCTGAACTTCACCAGAATTTCAGGATTAATGGTACTTTCCCCTCAGCACTTTCAACCACCTGGGCTGTGAAAAAGAAAACACAGCTTAAGTCTCTTCCGGTAACTGTCATATCTAGCAGGAAAAACAAAGGCTGAATAGTATATTAAATATTTAATTCTATGGCTATTTCAGACACATACATTTGTTCTCAATAACTGCAAAAATAGTTAGATGCAAGACAAAAAGGACACAACCCAAAAAAGGTAAGAGTCACTTTATCTTTGCTGATATTATTATTTGTTCCTGTGAAGCAGTAAAGTCTACATGGGATCTGACACACAACACAAAAAAAAAACAACCCAAAACCAAAAAACCAACCACACAACAAATCAAACAAACAAAAAACCACAAAGCAACAGCAAACCGTGGCAGTCTTCAACACAACAATGTGGACTTTGACACAATTGACATCAGTCAGTCAAAACTCTGTCAAGAAGAATGACAAGTTTTTGAAGAGTTTCCTTTGGGAACAGATACAGCTTTGTTCCATGCCACAGCCAAATCTGATTAAATGAATTCATGTTAGAGACTGCATACTGTACGATTTGCACCTTTTATATGACATATTAGAGGCAAATAAGATTTATTGATAATAATGAAGTGAAACCATTCAGAGTTGGTCACAGGCAGGGATTTGTTATATACCTTTTTTTTATAGCAACAGGCAACATTTGAGGATTCTAACTTCACAACTGATCATCTTATTTGATTTAAATATCATAAAATGACAAAAGGCTCTTTGGTATCACTGCGGGGGGGGGGGGGGGGGGAGATGAGAGCAAGCAAGAGTTTTAGCAGGGATACAAATCTTCACCTCTGTTCCCTTAGACTTTGCCCTTTCAAACTGCAAGCTGACTACAGGTAAAAAAGAAGGGGAGAAGCAGCTCAGAATGATCTTTTTGAAAGCTTTGTTGTATGTAGTATCAAAGACATTGTGAAAATGCCATCTGGACTTCATGAAGAGAGATAACACCATTCATCTCTTATTCTAACAATAGAGTTAAACGAAACGTCATCCTTTCCTACCAGTCACTGGACTACAGTAACTTGTAGACCCAACGATCTAACCAGTTAAGGTATGACTTCTAATACAGAGCTCCCTAGAAGCACGAAGCAATCATAACTTGGTTAGAGAAGGACAAATACATAAAACCTTGGTATGAAGTGACAGGCTGGCCTGAAGTCAGGTAACTGTGCCGCAGTAACATGCTGACAGGCTTAACCGCAACGCACATTCATTCTTCCAGTTCAGTTCACAACTGAAAGTAAACCAATACCCTTTACAGGGGAACAAGTGACAACTTATACACAGGAAATAGAGCAAAGCGTAGTAGAATTCTCTATCTTATGTTCAGGAGGGGATCCTATCCAGTACTATGGGGCAACTTATGTATTTGTAGAGCCTCACATCCTTGGAAAAAAATCTGTATGGGATGGATTAAATACATTAAACAAAAATGAGGTGGTGAATTTAAGAAAAGCACTGCGTAACAACAATGCCCTATTTACCTCACCTAACCATTTGGGGAAGATTCCTACTTGATCAACCTACATCTCATACTCATTAAGATTTTTATTTTTTTCTTTTTAAACTACTGAACAACTTGCGAACTTAAGAATAGGAAGCTAGCCTGTCAAAGATCATTTTTTGCTGTTTGGATATCCAGTGAATCTAATACAGCGTGGAAGCTTTTGGCCTTCTAGAGAAACAAAAACTACTCAGGCAAACCCGCATTATCTCCGGATTGCCACAGCCTTTCCTTATTTGGCTAACGTTTTGAGATTCCAATCAGACTGCTATGAAGTTCAACATGCACAAAGCATCCATTTTGAGGAAACTTCACAGCCAGTTTCCCTTCCATTCCCCCCCCCTGCCCCAAGTGAAAGTTATCTCCCTCAGCACCAACCCCCCCTCCCACATACCCACACCAGAACAAAGCAATATGGATTCGGTTTTTTTGACTGCTCTCCAACGCAGGGCAGAACAACCGTGAAGAGCCCCGCTCCCCTTAAAGTTCAGCTTTCACACTGCGGCAGAACCCATCGCGACAGAAAGCGGGCAGCCTGTTATCGATACGCGTTCCTGTATCAGGAACGGTTTCTATGGGGAACCAGCGTTTCGGAGAGAAATAAGAGGCTCCGTCCCTCCGCCCGCCCGCACACACGAGCGGCGATTCATCGCCTCAACGCCTGAGAAACCGGGGAGACGGGGGGGGGCGGGGGGGGGCAGGG
>NW_010972587.1:6799191-6799476 GCF_000737465.1 Haliaeetus leucocephalus
ATCCCGGGCGACAAGCGGCCGCCCGGGGCGAGCCCGCCTCCCTCACCTGCCGGCCACCACCCCTCCGCCGGGGGCAACCTGTCCCCGTGTGTCCCTGTGTGTGCGTTCCCCCCCCCAGCCCCGACAACGCGGGGCAGGGCCCGCTCCCCCCCAAGGATAGGCGGCTGCCCAAACCGGGGAAGCGAGGCGAACCGGGGGAAAGCGAAAGAGGGTCACCGGCACCTCCTCCCCGCCGAAGCCAAGGGGAGAGGCCCAACCGCCCCCTTCCCACGTCCGGCCTGCGGG